>NC_085075.1:1207500-1530723 GCF_963662255.1 Cinclus cinclus | reverse complement strand
TGGGGGGCAAATGGGACTGGTGGGGTGCAAGGGGAGATGGAGGGGAGTGACAGGGCAAGGAAGGCCACTGGGAGCAGTTTCTGGGCAATGAGGGGCTCTGGGGGTGCCCCTAAACCAAGGGGATCTGTGCTGAGCCCCAGGGAAGGACACAAAGAGCAATTTCTGTTCAGTTTTGGGGATCCTGCATATGCAGGGGCACCCTGGGCTGTCCTGGAGAAACCCCCAGCCCCTGGTTGGAGCCCCCAGCCCCATCCTGGGGTCCCAGTTCACTCACCTGCAAGAACTTTCAGCTCCAGGGGGTCGGGGGTCCAGGCCAGCAAAGGCCCCACAAACGCACTGTGCTCTTGGGGAGCTGCAGCCCAGGCACTGTGGGGCACCAGGTGTCAGGGGTGTCTGTCCCCCCCCAACCTCCACAGCGCCCCAAACTCCTCCACAGTCCCCCTAAACCCCCTCCCAGCGCTCTCCCACTGCTGCCCCCATGCCCCCCCAGTGCCTCAGAGTCCCCCCCTGTGCCCCCCACTCCCCACGCTGCTGTCCTGCTGCCCGGGCACTGAGGCTGCTCCCACCCAGCACCACCCAGGAGCCCCCCAGCACTTCCTAGGGGTGCATGTGAGGGGGACTCCCAAAACCTGTAGGGCGGGGGGGGGGCAGGCCAGCCCCCACCCCAGCAGAGCCCCCCTGGGCACTGGCAGCACCCCATCCCCCAGCCTGGCACAGACCCCAACCACAGACCCCAGAAAAGCCCCGGGGACCCCAGCCCGGCACAGCTCCTGCATGAGAGCCCCTCCCCGGGGACCCCAGCCCGGAGCACACCCACACCGACCCCATCCCCGCCCCCTCCCCCCACCTGAGCCTCCTGGGTGACCTCGCACCCACGGGAGGGGTCAGGGTCAGCGCCCACCCCCCTGTGCCCACCCCGACTGCCTCACATCTCCACTCACAGGTGGAGGGGAAGGGTTCGGCCATGGGTCACTTGCTGGGAGCAGGGACAGCGTGGGAGACCCCCCCAAAAACCCCAAACTCTCCCCATTACCCCCCCCGTGCCCCTCTCCACCCCCAGGTCACCCTCCCGAAGGATGGAGACAGAAAATACCGGGGGGGCGGGGGGGCAGGGGTGGAGAAATTGGGAGGATCGAGGAGTTGGGGACAGGACAGGGGACACTGGGGAACAGGGGGGGCAAGGAGGTGATGCTTTTATTATTGTTATTGTTGGTTAATTACTGTTAAATACTTACCCATTGCTAGATATTTATTTACTATTATCTGTTGTTACTTACTATTGTTAGATATATTATTAAATATCTATTATTAGTAGATGTTTGGAATAGAGACTTGACAAGGTAGAGGCCTTGTTAAGCCTCTAAAGGGGGGAAATTATGCCTTGGGTTTTAGCTTTCATGTTTTTCACAATCTCTGCTGCTTAGTGTGTAACTCTAAATGTTCGTATTAGGTGTAAGTTCCCTTCACAGGGTAGTTATACAAAAAATTCCTTTATAACTGGTGAACCAAGGACAGCTGGTACCCAAAAATCATAAACAATGGCTAAGGGAAGGGGGCAAGCCAGGGGGCTGAGACTTCAAAGCCTGGGGCTGTGGCTGGATAACTGACCCCAAGCTGAACCAAAACTTATAAAAGTGTAAAATTCGTGACCAGGATCCATCTTGGGTTTGATTTGGGTGTAGCCCTGGCCGGGCTCTGGCACTGCCCAAGGTGGATCCTTTCAATAAATCCCGATTTTATTCCTTTTGCTCTGTCTGGTCTCTGTTCCAGGTCAGCCTTTCCAGGCAACAGTTCAGGCAAGGGAGACAGGAGGGTGGGGTCTGGGGGTGCAGGTGAGGGGCACCCCCGAACCCTGTATGGCAGGGGGGCAGGTTGGGGTGCCCGACCCCCACCCCAGCAGAGCCCCCCTGGGCACTGGCAGCACCCCATCCTCCAGCCTGGCACAGACCCCAAAAACCCCCCTGTTTGGGGGGGTACAGACCTCGCTGGGGGTTCAGACCTCACTGGGGGCAGCCTGGCCGAGCCCCGGTTCCCCTGAACCCCGTGCCCACCCTCCCGGTACCCAATGCTCCCGTGCCCACCTGGTTTCGGGGTCCCCCCGCCCCGTACCCGCCCGGTGCCGCCGGGGGGGCTTCCAAGAACTGATGCCGCTCTCGGGGCTGTAGAAGAAGCAGCGGCCGCTCTCGGGGTCCCGGTGCCGCTCCCAGGACCCCAAAACCTGCAGGGGGGGCCCTGTCGGCACTGGGGGGGTCTCTCGCTGTCTCCGCTCCTTGGCGGGTCCCGGAGGGGACACCTGGGGAGGGCAGGACTGAACTGGATGGGGCACATGGGCAGCGCCCGCTGTCCCTGCAGCCCCACCGCTGCCCCCCACCCCGTGTCCCCTAACGCCCCCTGCCCCCCCAGGCCCCTCCTGACCCCTTCCCCCCGCGCTGCCGCGCAGCTCGGCCCCCCCAATCCCTCCCCCCACCCCCACTTCCTCCGCTGCTCCGGCCAGCGGGAAACGGCGGGGGGGGGGGGGGGCAATGAGGTTTAAGGTGGGGGGGTTGGAGGGTGCAGGGATGCCACTGGAGAATGGGGGTGCAGGAGGGGACACGGGGGTGAGGGAATGGGGGGTGCCAAGGGCGGGGGGGGGGGGGCTACGGGGCAAGCGAACCCCGGCACAAGCGCGGGGGGGGTCCGAGGGGGGGGGGGTCTGGGGGGAGCACGGGGTGTCCGAGGGGTGTCCCCACTCACCCCAGTGTCCTCCTGGGACTGGCACCGCGGGGGTGAAGAGGGGGCCGTGTCCGGCAGCTCTCTGGTGCTGAGGCCACCGGCACGGGGGGGACCTGGGGGGACACACGGGACCTCCCGTGAGCAGCACCGGGGCACCCCCAGGCCCCCAAAAAAAAAAACCCCAGACCGCAGCTCCAGTGTCCCCAGAGTGTCCCCAACCCTGAGTACCCCTGGTGTCCCTGTGCTCCCCAGCCCGTGACACTCCAGTCTTTCGTGTCCCACACGGACCCCTCCGAGCCCTGTGGCCCCAAAGGTGCCCCCAGCCCCAATGTGACCCCGCCCCGAACTCCCAATGCCCTCTCAGCCCCGCAGCTCCGTTTTCCATGTGCCCCCTAACCCCATTCCCTACCAGCCCCGTGTCCCCATTCCCTGACCTCCCCATTCCCGTTCCCCTGCCAGCCCCCATTCCCCAGCCCGTGCCCCCCTCCCCACTCACCCGTGGCTGCCCCCGGGCTCTGGATCCCGCTGTTCCCGGGCTCTTCCTCGGCTACGTACGCGGCGGGGACAAAGAAGGGGCGCGCCCAGGGGGGGTCCCCGGGTCGCCTCACCTGCCACCAGTCCGGGGTGGCCCTGCGGAGCAGCAGCAGCCGCTCGCCCGCGGCCATGGCCACGTCCCGCCCGTCCTGTGCCCGGTAGCGGTAACTGAACAGAGCCCGCACGGACACGGTGGGGCCGGCCCGGGGCCACGGCCACCCCGGCAGCATCGCGGGGACAGCACGGCCGGATCCTGCCACCGGCACGAACAAGAACGGCACACCCTCCCCCAACCCCACAGCTGGCAGGGCCCCAGGATGTGGTGACATCGGCTGGGGGCGGGGGGGTGACAGCGGCTGAGGTGACACAGGACTCGGAGGTGACATGGAACAGGGAGGTGACCTGGGCCTGAGGTGTGACACAGGGCTTAGGGGTGACATGGAACTGTCAAGTGACACGGGGCTGAGGGTCACAATCCTTTTCCCATATTTTTCAGTCCCAGGGATCTCCTGCTCCCCCCATCCCCGTGTCCTGGAGGGGGTGACTCCAGACCTGAACCCAGATGGATGCCCCAGTGTGGGGCTGCATGGTGCTTCCCCAAAAGACAAGAACTACCAGAATTTATTCTGCTTTTACCCAGATTTCAATGGTACTGTGGCATCTTTACATTTTAATATAATTTTTATTTGACTTAATCCACATTAACACCAGATCCTGGTTGATGCTGGTGCTTGAGTCCCCCTGACCCCCAAAATCCAGATGTCCCCATAAATTCCTCCAAGCTCCCACTGGATTTTTATTTTCCCAAAGCTTCTTTTCAATATTTTTTTTTTCTGGCTGTTGCCCACTCTTTTTCCTGAATAATGCTGTATTTAAGGGGAATATGTAAGTGGAAAAAGAAAACAAATGGTTAAACTGGATGCGAGTTGTGGCCTGAATTCCTCAAGGGGGGGGCTCTGAAATCCACAAAAACCAGCAGGAAGTGGTGAGGAAGGGGAACAGTTCCTACCCCTTTATACCCCAACTAGGCACCAAAAGGGAAACTTTCCAGGTGTCCCCATGCCCTCTGTCCCCCCCAAAGACACCAGAGCCACCAACTCCTTTGGACTTTAACAAACCACCCAAATCTGGGGTAAATTCACTTTGCCAGCAGGAATCCCTTGTGCAGGGTGGGGCGGGGGGGGGGGGTTAACATCCAAAGTCCCTGAAGTGAGAAATGCAGGGGGGAAAAGGTCTAAGGGGCTCCAACGAGGTTGAATTTGGGGAGTGCAGTGATGGGACCCCCCATTTCCGACCCTGGAGTGAGCAGTGGCAGCCCCAGTCCAGCCCCCTCCCCCATCCACCTGCTCCCCCAAACCCCAGAACCCCCCAAGGCTCTCAGGAAGGTCCTCCAGGGATCCGGGAGGCTCTGGGAGGAACTCGAGGGCTGCTTCTCAACCCCTGAGGGTATAGTGTAACATTTAAGACTGTGCAGTAGAGAAAACAGAAAAAAAGCCTCCAGCAAGGAGTCACAGCCACTAAACCCCGTGGGAGGCATCCACCAGATCCCACAGGAACATCCCCAGGGCAGGGAGCCGCACGCTCTCTCCCATAATTAACGAGATGCAGTTAATTACTGCAACAATGAAGCCACCTCTCCTGGCTCTGCTCGGCCTCACCCCAAGCACTCCGAGGGCTCCAAGAAGGGAACAGCCAGCACCAACTCAGCTGGGATTTTGGCAGCACCAGGATGGGAATCACTGGGTCAGGGCATGAGGCTGAGGTCAGGGACACACAGCTGCCACCCCCTGATCCACCAGGGCTCCATCAGGGACACGTGGGGTCACTCTGGGGGCCTGCTGTAGTTGAGGGACAGCAGGACCATGCTGTGGGCCAGCAGCGAGGCTTCAGAAACTGCAAGAGCACAGGAGCAGGGTAAGAGATTGGGACAGGCACTGGGTGAGCTGGGACTGGAATGGGAATGGCCACTGGGGGTGCTGTGGTGGGAACGGGAAGGGCTCTGGGTAGACTGGGCAGCACTGAGATAGGAACTTGGCGGACTGGGAACACTGGGATGAGTGTGGGGGGAACATTGGGCTCCTGGTCCCATATTTTCCACCCTGCTCCTGTTTTCCTTTCCTCAGGGCTGCAATCTGCCACCAGGGGTCTGTGGGACAGGGACACCTGGGCACAGGCTGTGCACAGGTGTGCGGGGTGAGCCTAGATGGGGATAAAGTCACCCCAAAATTCCCCAAGACTGACACTCCCTGTGCCCAGAGAAGACTTTTGGCTGTGGTGCCCCTCCCAGAGGTACCTTGGAGCTCACAGGAGAGTCTGAGCCACTGCTCCAGCCACGCTCGGCACTTGGCCTGGCCCAGGTGAGTGGAGTTCAGCCCACGTAGGTAACAGGCCTGGGGAGTCACAGACACAGACAGACAGACAGACACAGTCAGGGATGGACACACAGAACTGCAGCATCACACCAGGATCCCACTCAAGGAGGAGAAATGAGGAACTGTTCCCCATCCCAGGTGCGATCCCAAAGTGGGAAACACTTTCCCAGGAGAGAGCAACCTTGTGGCCCAAGGCCATGCTGGTGACACCTGAGGTGCCACAAGCCCAGGACAGGTGTGCTGAGGTGTCCTCACCGCTCGGAGCTCCTCCTCAGAGAGCTGCCCCAGGCCCAGGTGCAGCAGGGCACGGTCCAGGTGCTGGATCTCCAGGACGTGGCTCCGCAGCCGGTGCCGCAGGAGGAAGGCTGGTAAGTACGGGGTCAGGAACAGCACCTGGCTCAGGGCCCTCTGTGGAGGACAAGGAGGGCACCTGTGACATGTCCAACCCCTCCTAAAACAGGGCTGGGACCCATTCAGGCACTTCTACCTGCCCACGTGGCTCCAAGCCCCATCCAACCTGACCTTGAACACTTCCAGGGATGGAGAAATCCCTCCCACTACCTTCCCACCTTCACAGGGAGGAATTCCTTCCCCAAATCCTCCTCTGGATTCATTCCCAGAAGTTCCACACCGTTCTAACGTCAGGGGCCCCAAAGCTGGAGGCAGCACTGCAGGTGGGGTCTCACCCAAGTGCCCCTCACCTGCTGCCACAGTGTGGGCATGAGCCCGGGGCATCTCTGCAGTTTTTCATCTGCATCTGGACTGGTTTTGGGCCACACCTGAGTGGGTGAGCACCTGGGCTGAGCTGAACTCACCACATGATCGACCCGGAGCCTGTTGAGCGCCAGCACAGACCCAGAGAACAAACTCCTCAAAGCCAAGAGCTGGGCCAGGTGGGGCTGGGCACCCCCCTGCACCTGAAAGAGCCCCAGGAGCACAGGTGACACCTCTGGCAGGGGACAGCATCACCCCCAGCCCCCAGGGATGATGGTGGGAGCACAGAGCTGGGCGATGCTGGTGGGGGCACAGAGCTGGGGGATGATGGTGGGGGCACAGAGCTGGGCACAGAGCTGGGGGATGATGGTGGGGGATGATGGTGGGGGCACAGACCTGGGCACAGAGCTGGGGGATGATGGTGGGGGATGATGGTGGGGGCACAGACCTGGGCACAGAGCTGGGGGATGATGGTGGGGGCACAGAGCTGGGCACAGAGCTGGGGGATGATGGTGGGGGATGATGGTGGGGGCACAGACCTGGGCACAGAGCTGGGGGATGATGGTGGGGGCACAGAGCTGGGGGATGATGGTGGGGGCACAGACCTGGGCACAGAGCTGCTGCAGGAGCTCCCGGGGCTGGGGCTCAGGCAGGGAGCGTGCTGCCAGCGCCAGGCCCCTCACCACGTCCGGGTACGAGTCCCTGCGGATGCAGTCGTAGGCATCCAGGAACTCCAGCTGCTGCTTAGGTGTCCAGAAGTAGCGGATCAGGAGCTGCCGGGGGAAAAAATACCTGGGAAAAGGCAGGAGAGGGTGATTTATGGCATGGCAGCTGTGTTCCAGGCTGTGGAATGAGCCCAAGGAAAACCGCGGGCTGGGGCAGCGCAACTGAACCCAGGAGCTGAGGATGTTCCTTCCCAAAGGAACCAGGGAATCATTAAGGTTGGAAAAGCCTGAGGTCACCAGGTGCAGCACTGGCAGCAGCACTGCCAAGGCCCACCACTGACCATGTCCCCGAGTGTCACATCCACACAGCTGTGAAATCCTCCCAGGGATGAGGGCTCCCCGCTGCCCTGGACAGCCTGTGCCAACACAGGACTGCCTTTTCCATGAGCAATTCTCCCTAAAAATCCAATTTAAACCTCCCCTCCAGGCTGTTTCCTCTGGTCCTGTCACCTGGGAGCAGAGCTTGACCCCCACCTGGCTGCCTTTTCCTGTCAGGCAGGTGTGGACACCAAGAAGGTCCCTCCTGAGACTGCTCTCCTCCAGCCTGAGCCCCCTCTGATCCCTCAGCCTCTCCTGGTGCTCCAGCCCCTTCCCCACTTCCATTCCCAGCTCCAGATATGCTCCAGCACCTCCCTCTCCTGCACTGGGGACCCAAAACTGACCCCAGCATTCAGGCTGGGGCCTCAGCCGTGCCAGGACAGTGCCATGGACACTGCCCTGTCCCAGTGGCCACGTGGTGGCTGACACAAGCCACGTGCCTGTGGCCTCCTTGCCCACCTAAGCTCGTGTCCACCCCTCCAGGTCCTTTCCTGCTGCTCTGTCCTTGGCCTGGAGCATTCCATGGGGTCATGGTGAGCCAAGGGCAGGACCTGGCACTTGGTCTGGTCAATCCTCACCCCCATCCCTTCCATCCCACAGATCCAGACAAATCTGGAGGGGATCTGTCCTCCAGCAGATCTGCATTCCCCACGTCCCCTAGGCTGAGGTCACAGGTAAGGACATTAACTGAGGGTGGGGGAGGGTGGAATGGACAGCAAAATCCAAGGAGTTCTTATTTTGTTATTGTGTATCAATATTTTTTACTATATTAAGTAATAACACTATTACTTTACCAAATTTAATTATTTTAATTAATTCCATAATTTCTCTGGGTGGGATTGCCAATCCAGCCCTCATCTCCTCAGAACTTCACTGTGTGTCCTTACAGTGAGAGACTCCTGCCTCTAGAAACCCCAACTGCCCAGAATTTGGGAATCAGGCACCCCAAGGATGGGGACACCCCAGTACTCACATCAGGACAATGACCAGAAAGTTGGCAAAGGGGGGGATGGCGATGATCCCGATGGGAATGGTCTTGAGCACATCCCTACGGAACTGCCTCCAGCAGGAGGGAACACAGTCAGCACCTGCCACCCAAAACCCCCAGAAATCCCCGGCCCTCATGCTGGCTGCAGCTCCCAGGTCCTGTTTTCAGGCAGGGAACACCCAGAGAGGATTTCCAGCCCCTCCCTGGCAGAGCACAGAGCTCACCTGGCGCAGCCGCTCCATCTCCCGGTACGGGAGCTGCTGTGTGCTCAGTCGCTGCTGGGACATCTTGGATTTGATCTTCCTGATCTCCTTCACCTCCAGGAAGAGCGCCTGGATTCCTGCAGGGATAGAGCTCCCTCAGGTGCTGATTCCTCTCCAGGCAGGGTAAAGGTGGTGCAACCACTTCTCCCATTCCAAAACGTGTCCTCCTTCAAAGAGCCACCTGCTGGGGCCTCCTGTTTGGGACCCAGATGTTTGGACTCCCCCATCAGCACCCACCTCTTGGAATGACCCTTTATGGAACACCCTACCCTCTCTCAGACCCACTTTTTTAGACCCCTCTTCCAGTAGTCACTTTTTCAGACCTCCCACTTGTGACTCACCTGCTTTGAAGGTGCTGTAGAGCAGGTAGAACCTGGGGAAGCTCCTCTCCAGGTACTGCTCGTACCTGGTGCTGACCCGCCGGGCTGCAGCGGCCACGGCGGCCACAAGGGCGCGGGAGGCAGCGCGGGAGGAGAGCGAACGCACCTGGGACCTGCGCAGCTGGGAACACACCTGGGACCTGCGCCCCCACCTGCGCGTCAGCCCTGGCCGCGTTTGAGGCTCCCAACGCCCCGGAGAGGTGGAGCTAGGAATCAGAGGCCGGGGGGATTGAGGAGCCGCGGTTCTCTGATTCCAGAATTCTCATGCCGGGCACTGCAGGGCTCGGGGAGGGGGATTGGGGAGGGCGGACATGCGTGGCACTGGGATAGGGAACAGTACCACGGTAAGGGAAATGTTGTGCAATAACGTGGGGGGGGGGCACCGAGGGCTGCGGAACGAAGCGGGGTGGGGTACACGGCCAGCACCGTGAGACTGTGTGGTCCGTATTTAGCGGGGGCTGCGTTGGTATTGGGATGGGTTGGGACTGCATTCGGTGTGTGAGGGGGGTCAGGGCTGCGTCGGAAGTGGCTCCCCCTGAGCGGGGGTTGCCAAGCAACATGGCTCCCCCGCGGGGGCCCCCGCTCACCTGGACAAGCCCAGAAGGAGTTGAGGCTCCATCCGCCCCCGAGGGGGGCTCAGGGCGGCAGGGCTGAGCCGCCAGAGCCCCCCTCGGGCCGCGGCCCTGGACAGCGCCATCTTGCGGGTCACAGGGCGGCTATCACGTGAGGCTCTGAGCGCTGATTGGCTGCCGTGCCGGAAGTGCCCCTGCTGGGGGCTCCGGGTCCGGCCCGAGCCCCCCACTTTTCGTTCCTCCCGGCGGGCCCGGGTCCGGACCCTTCCCAGCCTCTCGTTCGGCCCGGGAGGCTCGGCTTTGTCCCAGCAGTTCTGAGCTGGGGCAGTCGGTAAGCCGGGATCGTCCTCCCGCTTCACCGGGGTTTAACCCTTTTCCAGCCCTCAGGGGGCTGTGCAGGAGCTGCTGCTGTCCCCGGGCACGCAGGAGCCCAAACACCCCGGTGGAGGGGCCGGGACCCCCGAGCTCCATCCCGGTGCCTCCCAGGGCAGCGGCACCGGGCAGGCCCCTCTGGCTGTTCCTCCTTCCCCTCCCCGAGCGGCCGAACCGGTTGTGCCCAAAGCCCTGAGGCCCCACGTGGGCCATGTTTGTTTTCCTCATTCCAGGTGCCGGAACAAATATTGTCCAAGGATTTTCGGCAACCACCCGCAACCCCTGCACTGAGCTCTGTCGGGAGCACCTGCCGCTCCTCAGCCATTCCCGGAGCCAGGTGCCATTCCCAGAACCCAGCCAGTCCTGGGGAGCCTCGGGAATACTTTGCCCTCCCTGAAACCCCTCGGGACGTGGCACAGGTCACGCAGCGCGGTGCCCTGCTCACCTGTGCGCAGGTGTTGCTCACTCAGCTGTTTATTTGTCGGCAGCCCCTGCCGAGGGGGTTATCGCCGATAAAGCCGGGGCGATGGCGCGGGACGATCCCCGCCGCACGTACCGGGGCTGCCCGAGCAGAGTCCGGCCTGTGGAACAGCGGAGCTCTACCAGCCCCGGCCCGTGGGAACGCATCAAGGCGGCTTAATTAACGATTGGGAGATGCCGCAGCCTCTGAGGTGCCGCGGAGCTTCCTCGGGAACTCTGCTCTGGGCGGAGGAGGGAGGGGACAGTCCTTAAATAGGGAGGGGACAGCCTTAGGAGCGAGTGGGACACTGCCCCAGGATCTGAGAGTGCTCCCGGAGCCATGCCTGCCAAACCCGTCCCGGGCTGCGAGCTGGGTGAGTACCCGACCACCCCTGGAGCTGGCATTGCCCTCAGCCTACAACACCTGGGATTTGGGGAATTTGGGCAGTTTCCCAGCTCCAGACTGCCTGTGGGGTCAGTCACGCCCGGTTTCAGGTGGGGAGGGTGGGGGAATCTCCCACCTCCTGGATTTCTCCTCGTTCTTTCAGGACTTGGTCATTTAGCAACACCATTAGTAATGCCAGGCTGCTCCTGTCCAGTGCTGCATCCCATTCCCAGTTAAATCCCTGGATTTAGCCCTCGGGAAGGGAGTGGTTGAAAAAATTATCTCAAGGGAATGCACAGAGGAGGAGGAATTCTGTGAGGGAGCAGCGTTTCTCTCTGGAATAAAACAGTAACAAACCAAACATGGCACCTGCAGCAGAAGTCAGGAAACTCGGGGAGAAATTGGGGGTTTTGGCATGAGAAGTAGTGCCAGGGCAGGCAAGGTCCCAGCAGAGTTGCAGGGCTCTCAGTGGATCTATGTTTTGGGGTAGAATGAGACACTGTGGGGAAAAGCTTAGGGTGAGCTGCAGGTCGAGGAAGGATCCGAGTCACAAAAATCTCCTGAGCTGGAGGGACCCACGAGGATGATCCAGTCCAGCTCCTGGCCCTGCACAGACACCCCCAGATCCCACCCTGTGTATCCCTGGAGCAGTGTCCAAACACTCCTGGAGCTCCCGGGGCCGTGCCCATTATCTGGGGAGCGTGAGCAGTGCACAGCACCCTCTGAAGCAAGGGATAATACACATCCTAAACCTCCCTGGCACAGCCCCAGCCCTTCCCTTAGGTGTGCCCTCACCCACCACGGGGCTTTGGGGACCATCCTGAGCCTCACTGGGGCTCAACTTCCCCTCCAGGGCTCAGGACTTGCCCTGCTGGGGTCTGCACTGGAGCCCATATCCCCTGCCCTGGGGAACTGGGACCTGGGACCGTCTGCCATCCTGGCGCCACTCCGGGGCTCAGCCCCCTCCCTCACCTCCCTCCCGACCTGGAGCTGTGCCCCCATCCCCCGAACCCACATGTGGGCTCGTGTCCCACCGCAGGGGTGCCTTGCGGGTCCCTCGCAGCCCCACACCGGGGTCCCGTCCCCTCCCGGAGCTCTGCCCGGTGCCGCCTCCAGCCCGCCCCGTGACGCGGCTCCGCGCGCCGGGAGCGGCTCGGGCCGGGCATGCGGCGGCGGCGGGGCCGGGGGCGGCCGGGGCCGGTGAGCGATGGGGGGTGACGGGGGGACGGGGACCGGACCCTCCGTGCTGCTCCCGGGGTGTTCCCGGCTGTGCTGCGGGGGAATGCGGCCTTGGGGGTGCCCGGGTGTTTTACGGGGGGCTCCTCCTGCCGTGGGGATTCCCTGGATGTGCTGCGGGACCCTTGGGGTGAGTGGGGGGCAGGAGGGGGGGAGTGGAGACGCTGCTTACCCCCCCCTCCCATCGCCCCCCCGGCACTGCTCGCATTCCCACCCCAGTGACCTTGGGGTGTCCGGGGGAGGTGGGGGTACCAAGTCTGACCCTCTGCCATCCCCCGGGATTTGGGGGTCCCACAGCCTCGTCCCTCGGGGGACGTCCCTCCCTCGTCCCTCGTCCCTCGGGGCTGCTCGGTGTGCAGCCCCCCCCCCCGAGCTCGTCCTGCCGGGCTCAGGTCCCCTCCCAGGTCCCGGTGTCTCCGTGTCCCCGCTCGCGGCTTCGCTTCCTCCCTGGCGGATACCGGGGAGGTGAATGAGTCCCCAAAAAGGCCCTGGAGCGGCTCAGGGAATGTCGCTGTGACCTGGCAGGGCTCCGTGCTCCCGGCTGGCCCCGGCCAAGGTCCACGCGTGGCTGCAGGTGCCGGTGCTCAGAGCGGGCTCCGGTTCCTGCCGTGCTTGGCCAGTCCCGGTCACGGGCAGGGAAGGGTGAGAGCAGCTCCGGAGGGGTGGGAGAGCGGTGAGCTGGCAGCGATGGGATAACGGCTCCGTGTTCCTGTGGGTTGGATTTGATTCATTCCAGGGAGTCTCAGGTGTGTAGCAGCTGCCCCGTCCCACGCTGAGAACAACGGGGCCGGCTCCTTAATCTGGGATCTGGAGCAGACTGGGAGGAGAGCTGCTCCTCCCTGCCAGGTGATGGTTGTTTCTGGGTGTGGAAATAACCAGGTCATCCTCCCTCTTTCTCGGAGAGCAGGGCCCGCTCGGCTCCCCGTGCCCTCCTGAACTCAGGACATCTCCCAAGTCCAGAATGTGGGATGGGATGAGGGATGGGCAGGGACCGAGCTGGTCCCACCTGCTCAGGGTGGGCAGGTGCCCTGTCCTGGTGTGAAAGGAGGGGAGCCAAGGTCAGCCCTGCCTTTATCCTCTGGTGTCCTTGGCAGGAGTGGGGCAGAGCAAGGAGGGATGGATCCCGCAGGGATAGATCACACAGGGATGGATTTGCTGTGCTGTGTCCCAGGGTGACCCCACCAGGTCCATGCAGAAGACAAGGTTTTCCAGGTCCTGGACCTGGCGGTGCTGGTGCCAGCAGAGCAGCAGGGCCACATGGGAGGTGGTCGACAGGGTGGAATCAGGGAATGAAGCTTGGAAAAGCTCTCTGAGTTCATCCAGTCCAACCATTACACCAGCACCCATCAGCTCCCAGTTCACCAGTTGCCTGTGTTTGGCAAGTGGCCACCTTGGCTGTCTGCACTGGTTTGGGGTGTTGTGCCTGTGGCTCCCAGTGTGACAACACCTGGAGGGGCTGGACCAGAGTGTCAGTGAGCAGGTGAGGAGCTCCCGGTGAAGGGCTGCCAGCATCACCAGCCTGCAAGGTGTCTGTGTGTGGAGCAAAACAAGATGTCAGCCCCAAAACCACCCCAGAAGAATCCCTCAGGATCCTGTCTGCCCCGCAGGAACTAGCCCAGATCAAAGCCCTATATCAAAGGCACGACCTCAATGGCAGGAACTGCTCCCAGCACGGGGCCAGGCTGTTCCTGTGTCCTTTGGGGAGGAGCAGGAGGAGGATGAGCCCAGGGCTGCTGGAAGGACCCGTGGGACAGCAGGGCTTAGTGGGGGTGGAACAAGAACCCCATTGTTCATTGTTGGCTGCACATGGGACAGCACACCCATGTCCGGCAGGTTTGTGCAGTGACCTCGTGATGTCCTGCTCAGGGCTGGTTCTGCTCCAGGGAATGTTGCCCTGGGAAGGGGCTGCTGTGTCCAGGGTGATGCCAGGCTCAGCCATAGGGGTTTGAGCCTGCTGAGCCCACACCTGGTGTCAGGGAAGCTGCTGGGTGGGAAAGAACCTGGGGCTGGGTCTGTGGGATTAAGGGGGTGAGGATTGACCAGACCAAGTGCCAGGTCCTGCCCTTGGCTCACCATGACCCCATGGAATGCTCCAGGCCAAGGACAGAGCAGCAGGAAAGGACCTGGAGGGGTGGACACGAGCTTAGGTGGGCAAGGAGGCCACAGGCACATGGCTTGTGTCAGCCACAGCGTGGCCACTGGGACAGGACAGTGTCCATGGCACTGTCCTGGCATGGCTGAGGCCCCAGCCTGAATGCTGGGGTCAGTTTTGGGTCCCCAGTGCAGGAGAGGGAGGTGCTGGAGCATATCTGGAGCTGGGAATGGAAGTGGGGAAGGGGCTGGAGCACCAGGAGAGGCTGAGGGATCAGAGGGGGCTCAGGCTGGAGGAGAGCAGTCTCAGGAGGGACCTTCTTGGTGTCCACACCTGCCTGACAGGAGAAGGCAGCCAGGTGGGGGTCAAGCTCTGCTCCCAGGTGACAGGACCAGAGGAAACAGCCTGGAGGGGAGGTTTAAATTGGATTTTTAGGGAGAATTGCTCATGGAAAAGGCAGTCCCATGTGCCTTTTGCGTACTCACAGGCTCTCCTGTGGGTGAGTGATTTACAGACAGGCTCCCTGAGCTGGGTGTGGATCCAGCCCCCAGTCCAGCAGCTGCTGGGGCAGATAAAGGGCCCTCTGTGCCCCCACCCAGGCTGGGCTCAGATACTGAGCTGGATCCACAACGAATGTTCTCCCCAAAATCACCCTCCTCGCTTCATCCTCACGTGAAGCTCTGGTGGGACTTGCTGCTGGGGTAAGATCATTCTTCCTGGATCACCTTTTGGAGAAAAGTTTTTTTTTTTTTTGCTAAACTTCAGTGGTTTTTTGTTGTTGTTGTTGTTTTTGTTGTTGTTTTTTTGTGGAAGCTGTGAGTTTTGGTGCTGAGAAAAGAAGGAAAATGATGTGAGGGATCAGAGCTGGAGTTCAATTAAACTGAATCCCTGGCTGATGATTTCCTTTTACATCCTCACTGAACTAATATCCCCTTGTTTTGTAGAAATCTCCTCTTCAAATCTGATGGAATTTGATGGAGGATTAGGTGCTTTACATGCCAGCAGTCATCACTGAGGGATACTGGTGTGTCCTTGGGTGGGAGTTGAGTTTCTGGAGCCCAGAGGATGCCTGCTTATCCCCAGTTCCCTCCCCAGCCCCATTGCACATCCTGGCTCATTCCTGCATGGGTTGAATTCAGACCCAGGCTGTGATGAAGGAGTTAAACCTGCCCTTAACCCACTTCCCTCTGCCTGCCGGGGCTGGGAGGGGCTCAGGGAGTGCTGGAGGGGTTTGAGGGGCGCTGGGAGGATTTGGGGGTGCTGGGAAGAAGGGGGTTGAGATGTGGTTTCCACATCTAGGGAATTCCCCGGAGTTTCACAATCAGCTCCGGCTGTCCTGTGGTCACTCCTGCCACGTTGGTGCCTCCCTGGGCAGAGCAGGGACCCTTTCTCAGCAGGTCCCAGCCTAAATTCCCTCTCTCATCCCTGCTGAGACCCTCAGAGCTCAGGATGTGAATCCATCACTGTGAGGTTTCTCAGAGCTGAAAAAGAACTTGGGAAGTGAATCTATCTCTACCCCCTGCTCTCCTGCTAGCTCTGGTTTTCCATCCTGACAGGATTTTTCCCTTTTTCACAGCCAATGTGTCCAGTGTGAAGCAGTTCCCAGAGCAGGGGAAGGGCTCAGCCATGGGGAACTCGGACATGGAGCGGAAAGCATCCTATGGTGAGACTGCATCTGGAAAGGGGGCACAGAGGGGCTGGCCTCATCACTTTCCTTTCCTTAATTCACTGCTTGTTTGGGGTGCTGGGAAGAGCCTCGGGGTGCCAGGTTGAGCCCTGCAGGAGATTTGCAGCACCCTGGGGTCACTGAGCCTGGCTGAACCAGCCAAACCAGCCTGGCTCGGGCAGGTCTGTCCTGGGAGAAATCTCCAGAGCAGGGATCTCTGCACACCTGGGCAGCTCCAAATCCTCCTTATGTAAACGAGGCCCTGGCAGGTTTCTGGGAAGCCGGGAAAAGGAGGAGCCTGGTGATGATGCAATAGGAAAGTTCGGCAAAGAGCTGCCCTGACTGAGCCCTCTGAACCCAGAGAGCTCCAAGTGCTCCTGAGGGAGGGAAATGCCCCGTGGGGAGAGCAGGAGTGAGTGTGGGATTGTATGGGATTGGTAGAGAGGATGGGATTCTATGGGATTGCGTAGGGTTGTGTGGTACTGGGAGAAGGTATGGGATTGGGAGTGAGTATGGGATTGTAGGGGATTGTGTGGATTTGGGAGTGAGGATGGGATTGTATGGGATTGTGTGGATTTGGGAGTGAGGATGGGATTGTATGGGATTGAGGGTGAGGATGGGTTTGTGTGGGATTGGGAATGAGGATGGGATCAAGATTTTGCTGGAGGTGTTGGGGAGAGAGGGTGGGAATGTGGGAGTATGCTGGGGTGACCCTGCTCACATTTGGAAACTCCTGGAGTTCTCTCATGCTGGCTCTCCCTGGGGGAGAGGGGGAGTTGTGTGGTGTCTCCAGATGTTGGATTTCCCTGGGATCCAGCCAGGAGAGTGGGATAATGGTGCAGGAGCAGTCCCAGATTTCCCTGGGATCTCATCCAGCCACAGTTAACCATTTCAGGGACACTGGTGCTGTCATCACTCCACATCAGCCCCCAGGATGGGGTTTTTTAAAATTAATTGGAATAAATAAATCCCTGGCTCCAGCCTGGAACCAGGTGGGAGAGGAGATTCTGGGGAGGCAGTGGGTTCCAAGGGGTGCAGCAATGTGGGATATTTTAATTTAATTACCTCTTCATCACTTAATTAGCATCAGCTGTTCTGGCTTGTTCTGTTGTGCCTATGGGGCTCGGCAGTCCCTGTCAGGATTTCTTGCCTTTCCAGGAATTCTCACTCCTCCTGTTCCCTCTCTTCCTGCAGAGGATGTCTCTGGGGAGTCTGGGGGTCTCGGGGGGGTGGTCAGCACCATCTCCAGCAGCCGGAGCCCCCTGCAGCCCCCTGAGACCGACGATGGAGAGCCCTTCACCACCTACTTTGACAGCAAGATCCCAATCCCTGAGGATGAGACAGTGAGTGGGAAAGCCCCGCTGGAAAAATCTGCCTCAGACCCACCTGAGTCATTCCCACGGGCACTAGTTCCCCTTCCCCTTCCAGCCTGCACTGGAGATGGAGATTTGGGAGAGAAGTGGTGGGGGAGTCTTAGGGGCTGGGAAGGGAGACTGAGATTTGGGAGGGAAGAGGGGGAAGGGTCTCCCATGGTTTGGGGGATGTGAACCTGTGTTAATGATTGATCCCATGGGATTTGGCTCCTGCTTGGAGCAGTCAAAGAGCAGGGAAAGGCCTTGTCATACCTCAGGGAGGGACCTGGGCTCTTTGTTCCCTTATCAGGGAGCAGGAGCTCTGGCTGGCCTCGTGACTCTGTCTCCTTGTCCCCCCTCCTGCCCTTGGCCGAAGCCCCCCAGTTCCAGCTGCCAGCAAGGGAGGGCCCTGCTTCCTCCTGGGCTTCCATGAGCATGACCTTGGCTGTCCCAAACCCTGAACCCCACAGACTGGGATCAGAGATCCAGGGTTTGGGATGGGATCAAGGAACAGGCAGGATTTTTAGGATGAGATTCAGGATCAGTTTGGTTTTACAGCCCCACAGAATTTCAGGTGGGGTTAAGGCTCAGGCTGAGCCCCTGTCTGTGGTCGGGGAGGGAACTGAACCCAGTTTGTCCCATTTCTGTGCCTTCCTGCAGCATTCCTGCTTCAGCTTCCGCAAGCTGTGGGCGTTCACGGGGCCGGGGTTCCTGATGAGCATCGCCTACCTGGACCCTGGCAACATCGAGTCTGACCTGCAGTCTGGGGCTGTCGCGGGCTTCAAGGTTGGGGCAGGCACCCCCAGGGGCATCAACAATGTCCCGTGGGGGCTGGTGGTGGTGGGACACCCCAGAGAGGAGGGGGAGCAGGAAGGTCTCAAGATCCTGGCTTTGTGTCCCTTTGTGCCTCAAAACCATCAATAATGTGGGGTTTTCGATAGCCTGTGCTGCCCAGAACTGTGGGGTTTGGGGGGACCTGGGGCTCCCCGTGTCCCCTCACTCATTGGTGTCCCTGCGTCCCTCAGCTCCTGTGGGTGCTGCTGCTGGCCACCATCATCGGGCTGCTGCTGCAGCGGCTGGCAGCACGGCTGGGAGTGGTCACAGGGCTGCACCTGGCTGAGGTCTGCAACCGCCAGTACCAGAAGGTGGGTGACACTCCCAGGGGGGCTGGGGCAGGTGGGTGACACTCCCAGGGGGGCTGGGGCGGGTGGGTGACACTCCCAGGGGGGCTGGGGCAAGTGGGGGACACTCTCAGGGGGCTGGGGCGGGTGGGGAACACTCTCAGTGGGGCTGGGGCAAGTGGGGGACACTCTCAGGGGGCTGGGGTGGGTGGGGGACACTTTCAGTGGGGTTGGGGTGGGTGGGTGACACAGGGGAGTTGGGGTGGGTGGGTGACACTCCCTCATATCCTCAGGGGGGCTGGGGCAGGTGGGTGACACTCAGGGGGATTGGGGGTTGGGGTGGTACTCACAGGGTTGGGGTGGGTGGGTGACACTTTCAGGGGGGTTGGGGTGGGTGGGTGACATTCCCCCAGGTCCTCAGGGATGCCAAGCAGGGCTGGGGACAGTCCTGTGGGGTTGAGAAAGGTGGGGGTGGGGGGAAGAAGATAGGTGACTCCCCCCCCCAAAATGTCCCTGGTAGTGCCACGAGGACTCGTTAAGGGCCTGGCTGCTCATGGGTTGTGCTTATGGGGTGCTGTCCTGGCTTGGGAAGCACAAGGAGGGAGCAGGGGAATGTTGCCATTTATCAGTCAGGAATAAAATCTGGGATTTCAGCTGCCTTCCAGCACAGGAGTGCTAAAATAATCCCGAGGAATTATGAGGAGAGAAACAGCCCTTTGAGTCAAAAACATTTCCTGGTTGTTCCATACCCTGCTTGGGAATTCCTTGGGTTTGTGTAAGGAAGATCTGCTGACCATGAGTGAGGCAGGTCTGGACAGGGGCTGTGGGGACATTTGGAGTTGTCCCATCCCTGTGCACTTGGATGTTCCCCATCCAACTCATGACACCGTGTCACTGCTCCCACCTGGAACGTCTCCCCACGTTCATTCCCAGTTTATCCACACGTGGACATCCCACATTTCTCTCTCCCAACTGGCTCCTGTATCCAGGGCAGGAACTGGGCTGACACAAGTGACCCAGATCCTCCCCAGGATTGCCACAGGAGCTGGGATTTCATCTCCAGAGCAGCCCTGGTGCTTCCCACAGCAGGGCAGGGTGATGATCCCATTCCTGTGTGCAGGATCACCACAGCCCCACGTGAGAAGACATTTTCCCTGTTTTTCATGGCACTGGGTGTTTCTTTCCCCCCCAGTTCCCTCGGATCATCCTGTGGCTGATGGTGGAGCTCGCCATCATCGGCTCCGACATGCAGGAGGTCATTGGCTCTGCCATCGCCATCAACCTGCTGTCCGTGGGGAAGTGAGTTGGGGTTTGTGTGGGAGATGAAGGAGGAAGGGAAACCTGTGCCAAAAGCTCTGTTATTTCCTGTACATTCCCCCAAATCAGCACCAAGGATGTGACTCACCCTGGCTGGCCAAACTCTTATTGCCAGCTCAGCCTCCAGGGCTGTGTTTCCGCTGTAGGGCACCCACGGGGGCTGGGGTTCTTTTTACTCCTGACTGTCACAAAATTGGGGTACGGCTCCCTGCCATCTCCCCATTCCATCCAGGACCCCTGGGAAGGCAGGAAATGGACCCATAACAGGCAGGCATGAGGTGTCCCATGTATTCAGGTGTTCTGAGGCAGGACACAGCCCTATGGTCCCTTGTCCTGCTCAGGCAGTGATGAACCCCCAGACATACAGCCCCAAAAAAGCCCTAAATCAAAGAGATTTGGAGCTCTGGGTGGGCACTGACCCTGATCTTGCCCACAGGATCCCGCTCTGGGGGGGAGTGCTCATCACCATCGCTGACACCTTCGTTTTCCTCTTCCTGGACAAATATGGTAATTTCTGCTGTGGTGTTCTGGGGACTGAATCTGGGATCCAGCATTTCTCGCCTCACTCACAATGGGACTTTTCCTCCTTGCAGGCTTGCGGAAGCTGGAGGCGTTTTTTGGGCTCCTCATCACCATCATGGCCCTGACCTTCGGATACGAGGTAGCCCCTGCAGGAGACACTGAGGGGCTGGAGCGTGTCCAGAGCCAGGAATGGAGCTGGGGAAGGGGCTGGGGCACCAGAGGGAACTGGGGGAGCTGGGAGGGTGCTCAGCCTGGAGAAAAGGAGGCTCAAGAGGGACCTTCTGGCTCTCTCTCCACAACTCCCTGACAGGAGAGGGCAGCCAGGTGGGGGTTGCGCTCTGCTCCCTGGTGACAGGATGAGAGGAAATGTCCTAGGGGAGGTTCAGGTTGGATATTGGGGAGAATTGCTACCTGGGCAGGGCTGTCACACTGGTACAGGCTGCCCTGGGCAGGGAGCAAGTCCCAGTCCCTGGGGAATTTCAAAGCCATGTGGATGTGGCACTTGGGCACATGGTCGTTGCTGAACCAAATGATCCCAGAGTCTTTTCCAACCTTAACAATTCCATGATTCAGTGCTGTGATCCCACTCCTGTGCCCAAACAGCACCAAGCACAGGGATGGACACTTAAAATTTTTTGAGTCTGTGTCATGGCTTTTCTCTGGAGCACCCCAAAATTCCCTGTTTCCCTGTCTCTGTGCCCAGTATGTGACGGTGAAGCCCAACCAGGAGAAGCTGCTGCAGGGGTTGTTCATCCCCTACTGCCGGGACTGTGGCACACCACAGCTGGAGCAGGCCGTGGGCATCGTGGGCGCCGTCATCATGCCCCACAACATGTACCTGCACTCTGCCCTGGTCAAGGTGAGGAGGGCACCCTGGGCTCAGAAAACACCCTCAGGGGAGACTGGGCACACCTGGCTCTTGTGGGGTGTTGATGCCTTGAGAGGCTGCCTAGAACAGAGTTAAAGGAATAAAGTGGGGTGTTTTGGATTAGGATAAATTTGCGAGAAAATTTTTGAATTTTTTTTTTTAGGAAACAGATTTAAGCAGTTAATTTAAATTCATTTGGGGAATTTTTTTTTTTAGAGAAGTGGAAAAAAGATGTTTAACAGTCAAAGCACTTTTCAATATAAAAGTGAACAATACTAAGTTACAAAACTTTCTGCTGTTTTGAAGAGATAACACCAACAGAACAGATTATTTGGGTTACAAGCATCATAAAGTCACCCCAAGATACAGGGATTTATTAAAAAGGCCTTCACAGGATAGAACTTGGACAGTAGAAGAGCCTGACCAAGGCTACATCCAAGATGGATGATGGATCACACATTTTCACACTTTTATAAGTTTTGGTCCATTTCCATATTGGAGTTAATTGTCCAATTACAGCTCCAGGTGATGCAGTCCCATCCTCCCAGATTGCTCTCCTCAATTTGTGTTGTACTTTTTGGGTCTGGAGCTGTAAAGGTGGCTGGAAAAGGATTGTTTTGTCTGACTGACTTGTGAGGAGAACTTGCTAACACCTTATATAAAGTTCAGAGTTATATCTTAATGCAGAACAGAATCTGGAAAATACAAAAGGTAAAATTTAAGGCATCAGTGTGGGACGTGTGTGCCACCATCGCTGTCATTGCTGCAGGAGGCTCAGATGCCAGGGGTTAACAGGGAATTCCTGTCCCCCCATGCTGCCCCTGTCCCCCCAGTCCCGGCAGGTGAACCGCGCAGACAAGCGGGAGGTGCGAGAAGCCAACAAATATTTCTTCATCGAGTCGTGCATCGCTCTCTTCGTCTCCTTCATCATCAACATCTTCGTGGTGACCGTCTTCGCCGAGGCCTTCTTCAACAAGACCAATGCGGACGTGGTGGGTGGGACTGGGACCAGTGGGATGGACTGGGACTGACTGGGAGCTGCAACAGGGATGGAGGGATGAGGGCAGTGCCTACCCCCCTGAATCAAGGTCAAACCCTGAATCTTGGGGTCAGTTTTGGGCCCCTTGAGGGGCTGGAGCATGTCCAGAGCTGGGGGAGGGATTGGAGCATAAGGAGAGGCTGAGGGGTGTGAGAGGGCTCAGCCCAGAGGAAAGGAGGCTCAGAGGGACTTTCTGACTTCCCACACCTGCCCAACAGGAGGGGACAGCCAGGTGAGGGTCAGGCTCTGCTCCCAGGTGACAGGATGAAACAAAAAGGTGTCCAGAGGAGGTTTAGGCTGGATTTTAGGGAAAATTCCTTCATGGAAAAGCTGCTCAGGCCAGGAGTAGAGTCTGCATCCCTTGGGGGGATTTCACAGCTGTGTGGATGTGGCACTTGGGGACGTGGTGAAGGGTGGCCCTGGCAGTGCTAAGATCACTGCTAGACCCAGTGATCCCAGAGGGATCCATCCCATCCCATCCACCCATCCCAACCCATTCCCTTATTCCCACCCTTCTGTGCCCTTGCAGAACCAGGTCTGTGTTAACTCCAGCAGCCCCCACTCCTCACTCTTCCCCAACAACAATGAGACACTGGAGGTGGACATCTACAAGGGGGTGAGTGTCCCTGGGGAGGACAGCCTGAGGACTGTCCTGTGGCCCTGTCTGGTGTCCCCAGGGGGCACAGCCATGTCTGGGCCAGCTCAGTGACCCTGTCTGGTGGCAGGTGCTGCTTCTGGATAAACTGGGAGCGCTGGGGTTGGGACCAGTAAAGGGATCCCCAAAACCAGAGTGGGGGTGAGGAGACCCCAGGGATCCTTGAGCCCCTTTCTTTTCCTCCTGGGTGCTCCTCCTGCTCCTCCCAGCCCTCGCTGGGGCTGAACTGACAGAGCTGCTCCCTCCCCTGGCAGGGCGTAGTTCTGGGGTGCTACTTCGGCCCTGCTGCCCTCTACATCTGGGCCATCGGGATCCTGGCAGCCGGGCAGAGCTCCACCATGACGGGCACCTACTCGGGCCAGTTCGTCATGGAGGTAACGCAGTCCCTGCTCCTCACTCCTCTGTACTCCGTATTCCTTACTCCCTGTAGTCCTAATTACTTACTCCATACTCCTAATTCCTTACTTCTTGACTCTACTCCTCACTCTGTACTCCTTGCTCCATATTCCTTACTCATCTACTCTGTACTTTTACTTCACTATCGTTTCTCCTCATTCTTCACTGGGTACTTCTGACTCTCTTACTCCTCACTACATTCTCCTTGCTCTGTATTCCATACTCCTTACTCCCTGTAGTCCTTATTCTTTACTCCATAGTCCTTACTCCTTGACTCTTCACTCCTCACTCAGTAGTCCTTGCTCTGTATTCCTTACTCATCCACTCCTCAGTCTTCACTGAGTACTCCTGCCTCTCTACTCCTCCCTATGTTCTCCTTGCTCTGTATTCTGTCCTTACTCCTCTGTACTCATTACTTACTCCTCACTCCTCACTCCCTTCTCACCATCTCAGCCCCCCAGAGGTTCCTGATCCTGCACTGGTCCTGTGCAGGATTCCTGTGCTCCGTATTCCTCACTCCTTACTCCCTCCTCACCCCTGCTGCTATGTGCCCCCACCCAAGGCTTCCTGAACCTCTGCTGGTCCTATACTACTCACACCTTACTCACTCCTTACTCATGGCCTCCCTGTGCCCCCCCAGGGCTTTCTGAACCTGCGCTGGTCCCGCTTTGCCCGGGTGCTGCTCACACGCTCCATTGCTGTCACCCCTACCCTCTTCGTGGCCATCTTCCAGGATGTGGAGCACCTCACGGGCATGAACGACTTCCTCAACGTCCTCATGAGCCTCCAGGTGAGCATTCCGGGTGTCTTGGTTGGAAAGACAGGCATATGCTAAGAAGGGCAGGAGCTTGTCTTTGAAATTGAAAATGTAAACCCCCTCTCTCCAAATTATTATAATTTTGAAATTAAGGGGCTCTCAGACAAAGAGATGGGAATAGGAATAACAGTTCATCACTAGGAAGATTAGAATAGAAATACAGAACAAACCCAAAACACTGACAGAGTCAGAATCCAACCTGACACCCAGTCAGTCAGTCAGTCAGGGTGCTGGGAGCAGTTCCATTAAATGGTGGCTGCCAGTCCTGGTGTGACAGATGTGGTTCTGTTGGAGCACTGGTCCTGCAGAAGGGTCAAACTGGCAAACTCAAAAGGTCCAGTGATGTAAAAGGGTCTGGTTTTCCTCTGTAATCCAGCATGAGAAGGCTGCTCTGATGTTCCAAATCTCAGATTTTACCTAGGTAGGAAATGCTTGGCTCCTCCCCCTGGGTGGAGCATCTCCCAATGGGATGATGGAATTTTATCAGCCATGCAGAGGGACTCAGTGGGCCATTAACAGGAGATATCTCCTGGAGGAAGGATGGGTTGTGGGAAAGGTAAAGAACATTGTCCCACCTGGTTTTTAAAAGCTGGCCCATTAACAGGAGATATTTCCCACAGAGATAAGGGGCACTGCCCCACTTGGTTTCACAGATGGTGATAGAATACAAACTTTTGGTCACATCTTGTATTGCAACCTAAGACACCTGGCCAGGTGTGACCAGCCTCTCCCAGCCCACAGGTGTCCACGGCCAGGTTGGAGCAGCCTGCTTGGAAGGTGTCCCTGCCATGGTGGAGGGATGAGCGTTAAGGTCCCTTCCCACCCAAACCATCCCAGGATTCTGTGATGATCAGAGCGACTCCCACTCTTCATTCTTCTCTGTTTTCCTGCCTGTCGCAGCTCCCGTTCGCGCTGATCCCGGTGCTCACCTTCACCAGCCTGCCCAGCGTCATGCACGACTTTGCCAATGGCCTGTGAGTACCATGGGGTCACCTGGGCCCACCTGCCCTTCACCTGCCTCTCACCTGGGCACACCTGCCTTTCACCTGCCCCTCACCTGGAGCATCTCACAAAATTCACAGAATTCACAGAATCACAGGGTTGGAAGAGACCTTCAAGATTCAGTGCAGCCCATGTCCCAACAACTCAACTAAACCATGGCACCCATTGCCACACCAAATCCTTTTTTTAAATGCATCCAGGGCTGGTGACTCCACCATCTCCCTGGGCAGACCACTCCAGTACTTTATCACTCTTTCAGTGAAAAACTTTTTCCTTGTATCCAACCTCATTTTCCCTTGATGCAGCTTGTGACTGTGTCCTCTCCTCAGCTGCAGCATCCCCCCACCTCACCCTGCTGTGTCTTACCTTGCTCCCAGGTTCTGGAAGGTGGCCGGGGGCCTCCTCATCCTCCTCATCTGTTGTATTAACATGTACTTCGTGGTGGCCTACGTGATGTCCCTGCACAACCTGGGGCTGTACATTGGGGCTGCTGTGCTCAGCATCATCTACCTGTCCTTCGTGGCGTACCTGGTGAGTCAGGCTCCACCTGGGCCCCCTTCCAGGTGGGAGAAGACTTTGGAACAGTACACGGCTCCTCTGTACCTGTCTGTGTGTCACAGAGGTGGAAACCATGGAATGACCATGGAACCACAGATGGGTTGGGCTGGGAGGGACTTCAAAAGCAATTTCATCCAACCCCTCTGCCATGGGCAGGAGCACCTCTCCCCTGGCCAGGTGCCTCCCAGCCCTGTCCAGCCTGGCCTTGAACACTTCCAGGAATGGGGCATCATCTGGGAAATCTATGCCAGTGCCTCCTCACAGGGAGGAATTCCTTCCAAAAATCCTCCTCTGGACTTGCTCCAGCAGCTCCACATCCCCCTTGCCTTGGTGCCCTGGAGCAGCTCTGCAGGTGGGATCTCTACTGAGCAGGGCAGAGGGGCAGGAACCACCCTCACCTGCTGCACCTGCTGGGGATCAGCCTGGGCTGTCCCCTTGGACAGATCCCACCCCTCTGGACTGTCCCCTCCCCACTCTGCTCCATGTCACCTGTGTGTGACTCTGCCGTCCCCGGTGAGGCTGTCCCAGGTACAGACACCAAGGGACCCCACTCATCAGCTGGGCACGGAGCCATTGCTCACAGTTCCTCGAGTGGTGCAGTCTGGCTGATTCCTGATGCCATGAGCGATTCCCAGTGGATCCCTCTGTGGGGTCATCAGTGGGGTTTACCCCACCCAGGCTCAGGTTTAGGGTCCTGAGTGCAAAACATTGAGGGGCTGGAGCACATCCAGAACCGGGCGAGGAGCTGGGGAAGGGGCTGGAGCACCAGGAGGGGCTGAGGGAGCTGGGGGGGCTCAGCCTGGAGAAAAGGAGGCTCAGGAGTGACCTTCTGGCTCTGCACATGTACCTGACAGGAGGGGACAGGCAGTTTGGGGTCAGGCTCTGCTCCCAGGTGACAGGACAAGGGGAAACAGCCTCCACAGGAAGTTTAGGTTGGATACTGGGGAGAATTCCTTCCTGGAAAGGGTTGGACAACCCTGACACAACTGCCCAGGACAGGGGTGGGATCCCCATCCCTGGGAGACACTGAAAGCCACATGGATGTGGCACTTGGGGACATGGTCCATGGTGGCCTTGCCAGTGCAGGACCCAGTGATCCTAGAGGCTTTTTTGCCCCAACCCATGCTGTGATTCCATGTGTGAAAAATGAGGTTCAGTTTCCTGGTTAAAAAGTTAAATAAAAGACAATAAGAGACAATAAAGCAAAAGGTTACAACAGCCTGGGATTCAGCCAAGAGCACACCCTAACTCAGAGAACACTTGGTTAAATTCATCAACCTCTTGCATCTTCCTAGACCTTCATGCATTATTCAAAATCATTTCCCCCCAACCTGTAAATCAACATTTTTATTATTTTTGTATTTTTTTTTCATTGTGGCTCCTTATTGGTGCACTCCCTGATAATGGAGATCATTAAATCCCTTCCCTGGAGTTCTGGTGATCATCACCTGGGTCGTCATCCAGATAGGATAATCCAAAAATGTTGACTTTTCTGATTATCTTTTTACCATTCTCTAACTTAGTTACATGAACAAAACCATTTTTACAACACCATATTATTAGTCCAAGAAAAAACACATTTATCGCACTACTATTTCTCATTTTTATTACTAGCACAACTAAAAGAACCTATATTCATTCACCAGAGTTTTCCAACATGATACATGCAGCATTCATTTGAATATTTGTGAAAAGCCAATACTATAATATGTAGTTACAACACGTGCCTCTGTGCCACCACGGTCCCTGTGCCACCCTGACTGTCCCGTCCTGTCCCCGCAGACGTGGCTGTGCCTCATTGCCCTGGGTGCCTCCTTCCTGGCCTGCGGGAACACGGTAAGCGTCACCCGGACCCTGCACCTGGAGCAGCCGCCCTCCCACCCCCCTAAATAGGCGGGGCCGGAGCCCAGCAGTGCCACCAGAGCTTCCCTGGGGACACACGGACAGCGCCAGCTCGGGGACACGCCGGGATCCTCGGCGATTTCAGTTCCTTTGCTGAACCCCCAAATAATCCCTGCGTGGGAGACACAGCTTAGGGGGTACAGGGGCAGCCTCACCCCTCCCTGTTTTCCTTTAAATCCCTCCAAATTCCTCATCCCAGAGCGTTTGACCCCTGCCTGTAGCACAAACACTGACTTCCAGGAGCACTGCTCTGGACAAAATAGGCAAATAAGCTAAAACATCCCTAAATCCCCTTTTGGGTGACACGTGGGGACGCTGCTGTCGCTGGGTATGGCGTGACACTATGGCTGGATCTACCTCTACTGCCCCAGCCTGAGCAGATTTGGTACTTTTACACTGGAAAACACTTCCCCTTCCCGGGAGGATGGAAAACCTGAGCATTAATATTGACACTACTGTTTTTTAATGGTCCAGTGTGGGATTTTGGGGTCAGCAAATGAAACGAGTTCGTGGTTATTTATGATTTTATGACTGTTTTCCCTATGATACATGGAAATACTCTTGGAGTTCTCAAAAATCTCTGGCTTATAACTCAAAATCAGGCTGTGGAGGCTTCAGGAGCCTTTTCCAGGGTTTTTTTTGCTGCTCTCACTTGTCCTGGATTTAACTCCCCCGTATATCCTCCCCCTTTTGTTTAATGAATTTTGGAAGAAGCTTGGCCAGGAGTGTGACCTGAGGTGACAGAGTGGATTGGGATGGAGGGAACAGGGTGTCCTTTGGATCTCTGAATCATGAAAAGTTGGCTTAGGAAGCTCAGATTTGGGTTATTTAGGGAAATTCCCTTCTCTATCCAGCTGGAGCTGCAGTAGAGGCACAATTCCATGGGTTTAGATCCCAAAGTGCTTCATGGATCTGAAGGATGGAGCTGGGGGGGTGGGGGAGGCATGAGGGGCCCCCAAACCTCTCCTGGGGCCAAGCCAGAGTGTTCCAGCCCAATCCTGGTTTATTTGGGATCTCTGGTGGGGTCCATCCCTCACTGCCCACTGGCATTTCCCAGCACTCCCAGTCCCAGGCAGGAAATTCTCTCTGAAATAAAAGGCCTGCAGTATCCAGCTCTTGGGAATGTTTGGGATCTGGTCACAGGGATTTCTTCCCTTCCCAGTATCCTGTCCCAGGATCAGAGCAGGTCAGGGAAGCCCCTGCTGTTCTGAGCTTTTGTAGAGTTTTATGCATCACTGCCTGAGGTCTGGGGTTATTCCCTGGTGCCCAGGACATATTGCAGGGATGAAGGTGAAAACACTCAGAGCCCAGCAGGAAAACTCCCCTTTAATTTGAGGCAGAATCAGATCCCTCTTCCCACCCTTTCCCAAACCAGCTGAGACTTGCAGTACACCCTGACCACAGTGGATTCCCAATTTTCCTGTCATTATCCCAGAATCCCAGCAGGATTTAACCCTGCAGTGTAACATGTAGCTTTTACAGCCATTCCCACAACACAGCAGCCACAAGCTGTGGGATTTGTGGGGTGGGGGGATGAGGGGCTGGACCAGAGATGGACTCAGACTTTGGAATCCCACTGTACCACCCCCAGCTTTCCTGGCTTGGGAATGTTGGCTGGAGAGGGGTCAGCTCTCCTGGCTGAAACACTGACTATGCGTGGAGCCTGCAGATCGGGTCCCCATCTGTGGCCTCTGCTCCGTGCTGCACTAATTTGGGGGTTTTTCCTTTGGTCCTGGTTGTACAAACCCCCATTCCCATTAAAACATGGAGACCTTTTCAACTTGGCTTCCTGGGTCATTTCTTGGGGCTGTTCCTGGCTGTGACAGAGCCCCCAGCACACTGGTGCTGGAGCTGCTGGGGGCTGTTCCCTTTTTCCCAACCTGGAAATGAAACTCGAGATAATTTTAGTACAGCGTTCATATAAAAGGGGATCTTTATTTGAAGGCCTTCGGAGGCAGTTATGGAAAGATGTCCACAAAATCCACCCCCAAAGGGCTGACGACATTTTTACAGGTTTTAGGAAATTACATAATTGATAAAAGCACCAATTTGGAGGATAAGCAGTGATGCAATTTCCCTTCTCTGGAGTCTCCCCCTCAGCACTGGCTGTGCTCTGTCCATGAAAATATCCAATAGCTGTTCCCAGGACTTGCAGCTCTGGAATTTATTTTGTCTTTCTGCCACGGAAAAGTACTGGGAAAACTAGTTGTGAATCCAATAGGCTACAGAGCTACAAATATACGTGCAAAGAATACACAGAACATAGAAAAGAAAACAAAAAAAGGCAGAACTCAAAACGGCATCAGGGTGAGCTGGGGCACGTCCCTGTCTGGTGGGATTCATTCCCAGGGTCCTACTGTGGCTGTGCCATCCCTGGGAGAGCACAGGGTCCCTCACCTTGCAGTGCCTTCCCCTTGGAATTCCTTCTGTGGGATCAGAGCTTGGCACATTCACCCTGCCCTGCTCCAGCCAAACCCTCCAGCTGTGCCAAAAAACTCAGAATTCCGATTTTTTTCCTGTTTTTTCCCCTCCAGAGCCTCAGCTCTGGCCCAGCCTGGCATAGGCTCAGTCCCGTTTAACACAATCTGGAGGGTTTGCAGTGTCTTGTAATAAAGCAGCCTGTGCAGTCATTGCTAATTAAGGCCCATCCGCACCCCGAATTTAATTGAGCTGGAGGAGTTAATTGGGGCTGCAGAGGGAGGGGCCTTTCAGAGCCCTGGGTGGGGCTGGACAATGATCTGCCCTAATTAACAGCGGGATCGGCTCCCAATTAACACCATTCCTTCTGGTCACTGCTAATTAATGGGGCACTCCGTGACTCTGGAGCCATGGCTGGGGTTGGCACCCACCCAGGCTTTATCAAACTGGGCTCAGCTGGGGCTTCCTTAAACCAGGATCAGCTCAGGCCTATTAAATCCCCTTGGCACTAACTCTTGCCTTCATCCCCCCCCAGGATCATCTGGGCTTCGCTGCCCACCCCGAGCTCTTCCTCCTCGGCCGCGTCGATTCCGACCCATCCGTCACCAGGTGACCACAGCACCAGGACCTGACCAGACCTCCAGGACACCCGGAATGGGGGGATGGACCCCTCCAGGACCCCGAGCCCCAGGCATGTGGCAGGAGCAGAGCAGAGCTGGGACCCTGGGAACAGCAGGACCAGGAGGAGCTCCTGGATCCTGGGGACAGGGCCAGGGGCAGCTCTGGGCCCCTCAAAGCTCTTCCCCATTTTTCCCCCCAAACGGCAGCTTTGGGAAGAGTCCATTGATTTTTCCTGGATTTCCATTCTCATCGCTCCAGTATGACTTTGATCCTTGGCGGTTTCCCTAATTTAGGGATTTTCCAGGTTATTTCCAGAATTTTCAGTAAAAGCCAGATTTGCTGTCAGGTTCTGGCCTGGGGCCAGGGTTGACACAAAGGACAGAGGCATTTCCCAGCATTTCCAAGAGTTTTGGGTGCTTCAGAGCTCCAAATCCACCCTTACAAGGGTTCAAGGGCAGCAGCTCCTGAAAAATGCGATGGAGCACCAGGAATTTTCTGCAGTTTTTAGCCTGTTTTAGAAATAAAAATTTCTACCTAGTCTCTTTTCCCTCTTTCCCAGGGATTTCCATCTCTTCCCAGCTTCCCATCCCCACATGTACTGGTGGCACTGGACAGGTCCAGGGTGGTGGTGGAGGTGCTGGATCCATCTGGGATTTGCTGGGGAGCTGGAGTCGCGGGATTGAGTTTTGGTTGAGACCCACAGCTGTTTCATTTGGGGGAGGCGGTGGCGGGACTGAGGGGTCTGGGGCAGCAGGGTCGCTGTGGGACCACAGTCCGATCCCAGTCCACCTCCAGTTCACGTCCAGTCCAGTCTCGGTTCCACTCCCAGTCCAGTCCTGTCCTGTTCCAGTCGGTCCCCAGTCCTCTCCCAGTCTGTTCCAAGACCACTCCGAGTCTGCTCCCAGTCCATTCCTGTCCAGTCCCAGTCCGGCCGTGTCGCTGCCGGGGATCCCGCTCCGGGGGCCCAGTTGAAGGACGGGGCCGAGCCGGGAGAGAATTTTGGGATTCCCTGGAGAGGGGCTGCGCCCCCCGCCCCAAACCCGTGATCGCCCCGCCCCACAAATGACGTCATACAACAGCGGCCAATAGGGAGGCAGAGGGGTGGGTGGGACTGCGGCTCGAGGTACCCGGATGTTGGGGGGGGGGGGGGGGGGGGGGGGGTCTCCGGTCAGGTCCCGTCCAGTCCAGTCCTGCCCTGTCCCAGTTCGCTCCCAGTTCAGTCCTGTACAGTCCCCGTCCGGTCCCACTCTGCCCCTAGTCTGGTCCCAGTTCCGTCCAGTCCGCCCCCAGTCCTGTCCAGTCCGCTCCAAGCCCACTCCCAGTCCTCTCCCAGTCCGCCCCCAGTTCTCCCGCTGGACGCTCCGCCAGGGAACGCCCGGATTCCGCCGGCCCCTCTCCGGGCGGCGAATTTCCAGTTTGTCCCATTTATCCCTGGAACTGGGTCTGGCGCCGCACCGGGACGAGTTTCGTTCGGTAATTGAAGAGGAATGAAATGCCCCAGAATTTGGCTGCGGATGCCGGGAGGTTGCTCTCTCTTTTTTTTTTCCCCCTACAGATTTTCCTTTAAAAGTAACCCCAAAACCCAAGAAGACATTTCCTTTATGGAAAACTGAGGGAAAACCGGAGGAGTTTGGGTGAAGTAAGAGGAAATTGGGGTGAAATAAGAGGAATTTTGAGGTGAAAAAGGCAGGATTTATTTTGGGGGAACTAGGAATTTTGGAGAAACCAAAGGAATTCGTATGAAGCGGGAGGAATTTTAGGTGAATTAGGTGGAACTGGATGAAAAAATGAAGAATTGGGGGTTGAAACGGGAGAAATTTGGGGTTCCCGCGAATAAATCCAACGGGGAAAGGGATTTTCCGTCTTACTTAATAAAATTAATTTCACAATATTTAGCGCAGGGTTGGAGGGAGCCCCGCCCAGACCACGCCCCCTCAATACAATGGGCGTGGTTTTAAAAACCCCACTCTTTAATGAGGGCGTGGCTTAGAGAAAGCCCCGCCCCTCATCGCGCATCCGCGCGATGTAAACACTGCCTGGCCCACGCCCCTTCCCAGCTCGACCAATCAGCGCCCGCCGCCCGTTTCAAGGCCACCCGGGCTCCGCCCCCCGAACGTCCGTACCCAAACCCCGGGCCGCGGCCCTCCCCTTCCCCGGTGCGGGGGCGCCTCGAAACCGCCGCGGCCCCGTTCCCTCCGGTGGGCGCGTGCGGCCCCCCCGCCCCTCCCCCGCCCCTCCCCTCCCCCCCGGGCCCGACGGCGGCGGGATCGGCAGGTACGGGGGGGGGGGGGGGCGGGGCTGAGCCCCCCGGGTGGGGGGAGGCGGGCACCCGGAGGGCCTGGCGCGTGTGTCCCCCCCCTCCCCCGTGTGTCCCGGTCGCTGTTGATGTCCCCACCCCCATCCTCCCCGGGACGCCTCCGTGCTCCCCGCCGCTCCCGGAGGGGCTGCCGGGGGAAAGGGGAGGTCCCTGCCCCCGGGGACTCTGTGAACGGGCGGTGACAGCGGGACCGGCCGTGGGACAGAGGGACCCGCGAGGGAAGGAGGAGTCCGGGGGGGCTTCGGCGGTCGCAGCCCGGTTCAAGTAATCCAGGATAGGCTGTTCCAGCCCGGCCTGTTCCCGGTTACTTGTCCCGGGAGGCGGCTGGTGACGTCACGGAGGGGGGGGGGGGGAAACACGCTGGGGGGGCAGTCCCGTGGGAGGGGGGACAGGAGCGGCTGTCCTCGGCCACCGGCGTCTCCCCAGCTTTTCACCCCAGATCCTGCCAGCCCCACTTGTGATCCCCCCCAGCCACCTGTTCCCTTGTCCCCAGCTGTTCCCTTGTCCCTCATCCCTCTGTCAAACCACCCCCCCCCCCATGTCCCTTGTGACCCCCCAGCACCCACCCCAGGGAGTGTCAGGAGTGGGATGGGGGTGCTCCCACAGCCCCAACCCTGGGCCCAGTCGTGCCCCCCATTCCTGTCCCCCCACATTGAGGTTCTGGCTCTTTGGGGTCAGATGAGTCCCTTTTTGTATGGATTTGCCATTAAAACCTGCAGGAGAGCAGGGACTCCTGGGGGAGCTCAGAGGGGGCAGGAGATGGTTGGGGGTGCAGGGAGGCTTGGGGACCATTCCTTGGGGGATGGGCAGGGAAAAAGATGTTGGGTTCCCCCTTCTCTTCCCAACAAAACACCTGGGCTGGTTCTTCTGCATCTTTATTCAGCCTCATCCCCCCAAACTGTGGGAGAGGCTTGCACTGCCCCCAGCCTGGCGTGGGAGGTGGGGTGCGGTGTGTGTGTGAGTGTCCCCAGGGGGCACAGCAAGGGGCTGAACCCCCTGAGCCATGTCCTTCAGGCTGGGGGGGCCGAGGGCTCCAGGGGGGACTCCTCGGGGACCTCCTCCCCGCACTGGAAGCGCAGGAAGTCCCAGACCTGGAGGCCCCCTCGCTCCCGCAGGTACCGGCCCAGGGGGACCCCCGGCTCCAGGAGGGACCCCTGTGCCAGCAGCCGTGTCTCTGTGTCACCCCCCAGCTCATCCTCGGGGGTCCCCAGGGCAGTGGGAGCCATTCCCACCACGTGCTGGGCCACCCTGCGCCCCAACTCCTGCAGCTCGGGTGGGAGGGGCCCCGGGCCTGGCCCCCCACAGGCCACCAGGGCCCCATAGGTGCCCATGGCCACGGGGGGCCCTGGGGGCACCCAGCCATGAGCGTAGGTGGCCACGAAGCCACCGGGGGCCCGGAGCCAGCCAGCCCGGCGCAGGGCCAGGCGCTCACCCAGGCGGCCTGGAGGGGACAGAGGGGTGAGGGTCATGACCAGCACCACCAAAAATTGGTGGGGGGGAGTGATCACAAGCCCCTCACAGAGAGCACAACTCCCTGAAAAAGGTCCTGGACCACCCTCCCCCCCCAGCCCAGAGCTCCCCCAGGAACCACCCCAGGAATTCTGCCCTTCCCAGTGCCAGGACAGGGATAGGGACTGGTGGCGCTGGGACTGTCAGATTTTTAGGGCACTGGGTGGTTATTTGGCATCACTTGGGTCTGGGATTAAGGGGACTTGGGACATAAAGGAAGCAGTCTGGGATGTGCACAGAAAGGGCATTGGGCAGACTCGGAGTGGCGAGACACATGCTGGGCACAAAATGGGGCATTGAACAGAGTCAGAGGAATACTGGGAGAAGCGTGGAATGGGCACAGGAGGGGCATTGGCCATACTGGGATGTACGGGAGAAGCCAGGGGTCCCCACTCACCCATAGCCAGTGCCAAGTGGTCACTCAACAGGTCCCCCCCATCCCCTGCACGCAGCTGGGCCAGTTCATCTTCTCGCAGCAGGTGCTGAGGAGAGAGGTCAGAGAGGCACCCCAGAACTCCCAAACCCTGCCCTAGCACCCCAACGCTCCTGGCACCCCCAAAACCTCCCCTAACACCCCTGGCACCCCAACATCCCACACCCTCTGTGCCACCCCAATTCCCTAGACACCCCTAACACCCCAAAACTGCTCATAACTCCAAAGCAATCCTGACATCTGATAACCCCCTGGCATCCCACCCTCTAGCCCCCCACCTTGGTGCCTGAGGCCCCCTGGCAGTGCCCCAGAACCCCTTTGGCTGCCATCTCCACAAGTTGCTGGAAGTCAGGGGTCCGTGCCACGAAATCCGTCTCGCAATTCACCTGTGGGGAACACAGTGACCCTGGGGACATGGAGACCCCCCCGGGGAAACTGGGATCTCCCCAAACCCCGTCACTCACCTCCACCATGACGGCGGCCGAGCCCTCGCTCAGGACCCCCACGAGCCCCTCCCGTGCCCGGTGAGCCCCGGGGGCCGCAGCTCGGGCCCAGCCCCGGCGGCGCGACTCAGCCTCGAGCCACGCCTCGGCCTGGGGGGGCCAAATGGGAAGGGACAGGGTCATCCCAGTGTCCCCCATCACTGCCTCTCGGCCTGAGGGACACGGGGAGGACACAGACCAGACCCAACTCCGCAGCCCTCCCGCCCAGGGACGGCTCTGCTTTGCTCCAGCTGCCCCAAAGACACCCTGTGACCCGCAGAGTCCCCCCCGCCCCCTTTTCATCCTGCTCATCCCCCGCCGCCAACGCCACATCCCCTCCCCCACGTCCTCATTCTCCCCCTGGGTTTTGTGTCCCCCACCCCGTTGCCCCTTTTGGCCGCCCCCCGAGTCCCCCTCCCCCCGCCCAGGTCCCCCCAGTTCCCACTGCTGCCGCCCCTACCACCAGTAACCCCCTGGTTCTTGCTCCCCCCCCTCCCCCGCCCTTTCCCAAGGTACCCCTACCCCCGCACCTGCCGCAGGTCGCCCCCCGCCCGCTCCAGCGCCTCCCGGCAGCGCATCACCGGCTGCCCCGTGCGCGCCCGCAGCTCCCGCAGGTCCCGCAGTGCCGGGGGGGCCGCGCTGAACCAGCGGCCCGGGGAGGCCTGCAGGGGATGCGGGCGTCAGCGGCACTGGCTCTCCCAGAGCCGGGCCTGAAGAGGGGCCCCGAGGGGTTGGGGGTCCCGGTGGGTGCGGAATGGGGGATCCCGGGATGGGGGATGGGTACGGGGAGGCCCCGGTTGGCGCGGGGAGCCTGGAGAGTGTCCCGGTATGGGGAGGTCATGGGGTGGCACCGGAGCGGGGGTGAGAGAGCGCAGAGCGGTGGCGTGGCCTGCTCGGGGATAGTCCTGGGGGGGGAGGGAGGGGGAAAACCCGGGGCTGGGGGGTCCCGGGGGAGTCCCCGCTCACCCGCGCCGCCCCCCCGAGCGCGCCCAGCGCCGCGCGCTGCATCCCGGCCTGCCCGCGGCGCGCCGCCTGACGTCACGACCCAGTGTGACGTCACGGCCCCGCTACGGGCGCTGGGAAGGGTCAGAGCGAGGGCACACGATTGGCTGCGCGTGTGTGATGTTAGCACTTGCGCGACGGAGGCGCGGGATTGGCTAGGGGATTTTGGGGAGGGGGAGTTGGAACTGTGCGGCTCGAAGCCCTCTGCAGCCGAGAGACCCCCCCATCCTTAAAGAATCCCGCTCCCCGACCCTGACAGAACCACTCCCCCCCTCCCCCGCCGTCTGCAACCGCCTCCCCCACCCCGCACCGGACAGCCCCCCCCCCGACTGGATCCCCCGCCCCAAATCCCCCTTCTGCCCCCCTAAAATCACACACAGCCGGCTGAAGTGAGGCCCCCTCGGGAGCATTTAATCCCCCTCCGGATCCCCCCAGCCCACCGTAAGAGACCCCAGGATGGGCTGCGCCCCCCTGCCCTGATTCAGCGGGGTCACCGCGTAGATCTCGATGTCCTCCTCCGGCTCCCGCCGCAGCAGCTGCACCCGAAAAAACGGGGGCAACATCTGGCGGAAAAAGCGGGAGGTGCCGGCATCTCCGCCCCGCAGGCGGGCGCTGAGCAGCGCCTGGGCGGGGGCGACCACGAGGTGTCGGAGGGTGCCTAGGAGCGGGGCGAAGGCGCTGGGGTCGTACACGATGTCGGAACCCAGGATGAGGTGGAATTTGGGGGCGAAGCGGCGCTGGTCCCGCCCCCAGCGCAGCGCCCGCACCCGCGGTCCCCCCGTGCCCCCCGGGAAGTTTCGCCGCACGTTTTCCCGCAGCTGCGGCAGCGCCGGCGGCCGGTCCGTGAGTGTCACCTCTGCCCCTGCACCGGCAGTGCGGCCATCAGGAGACACGATCCCCTAGGTAAACCCCCCGACCCCAACTTACCGTGGGTCGATGTGTGGGTCACCACAGTCTGACCCATCATCCCAAATGCCCAGTAAACCCCCCCCCCCCCCCACATCCCAAAAAACTCCGAATCAGAGTAAGGATAACCCCCACTGGACCTCCCCAAACCCTCCCCGACCCCACTAAACCTCGAGTCAAAAGGGGGGTTAACCACCCATGGACCCTCCCCCTAGATTCTATTAAACTGCTCACACCAGTTTCCTGTTCTGTGCTGGGCAGGGAAATGGGGATTCCCTGCAATGGTGTGCCCCCAACCCAGGGGTGCTCCTCTTCAGCCCCACAAGTATCCACACCCTTTTCACAGGTGCAGCCCCAACCACATGGGTGTCCCCCCCAACCCCATAAGTGTCCCCTCAACTCCCCGAGTGCTCCCTGCACCAGGCCCAGCCCTTGCGCACCCCCGCACCCAGCATGGCAGCGAAGATTCCCACGATGCCGGTACCGGCCCCCAGCTCCAGAACCCGCCTCCCCGCCAGCTCCAGGTTCTGCTCGCCCAGGAACCGGCACAGGGACAGGGCCTGGGGGGCACAAAGCGAGGGGGCTGGCGTGGGGCACTGGGAGGAGGAACCCGGCCCACAGACCTGCCCTGACCTGATCCCCTCCTAAGGGGATCCTTTCCCCCCACCGCAGATCTTTAATGACACCCCTCAACCCCAGGGCCCCTGCACTCTTTCTTCCTGCCCCCCACCCCAGGGTCATCCCCAACCCCAATGATCCCCCCATGCCCCCATCACCACCCCGGTGCTCCCCGGAGTGGCCACCACCGCCCCAGGATGCCCAGGATGACCCCACCCCAGTAGCCCCATCTTCTCAGGGTGCCCATTCCCAGTGTTCCCGGTGCCCCCACCCCATCCGGTGTTTCCCATTCTCTCGAAGTTCATCCCATTACTCGGTACCCGCCCCTGCCCCGTCACGCATCAATCCCCGTGCCCACCGCGATGTCCAAACGCTCCCGTTGCCCCCGGGACCCTCCTCACCCCTCCGGTACCCCCGTTCTCTCGGGGTCCCCTACCGCCCATCCCTCCTGCCACCCCCGGGATGTCACCTCCCCTCTCCGGGTGTCCCCGATATCCCCGTACCCTCAGGTCCCCCGGCTTTCCCCATCACCCGCTGTTTCCCGGCACCTCCCCAGAACTCGGTGTCCCCGGGGATGTCACCTACAGCTCCTGCGACCTCGGATCTTCCCCTGTGCCTCCCCCCTCCCCCCCCGGTGCCACTCACCGCCTCCCAGACGGCCCCGGCGGGCCCGAGCCGCGGCCCGTGGTGCTCCGCGATGCGCAGGACGCGTCCGCACAGCTGGAACCGCCGCCGCTCCGGGAAGAACTCGGCGAACAGCGCGGGGTCGCGGGGGAACACGGCCCGCAGCGCCGCTTCTGCTTCTCCTTCTTGCTCCTCTTCCTCCTCCCCTTCCCCGTTCTCTTCCTCCGTCTCCCGTCCCCCCCCGGTCCCCACGTGGCTCCCCGGCGCTGCCATCGTGGAAGGGGCGGGGCTGAATCGTGCCCCCCGAACCTGATTGGCCGGTGCCGTTAAGCCGCGCCCCTCCGCCCGTGATGGGGCTCCGCCCAAGACTCGCGCTCTGTCCGGGCACGCGGTCACGGGGAGGGTCCGCTGTCCCTCAATGTCCCCCGGTGTCCCCTGCCCCATCCCCGTGTCCCATCCTATATTCCAGTGTCCCCTGGGAGGTCCCTGTCATCCCTTGACCTGTCCCTTCACCATCCCGGGGTCTCCTCACGTCCCTTGATGTCCCCTGCCGCGTCGCCCTTTCCCCTCCTCCATCCCGGTGTCCCCATTGTCGCCGGCCGAATGCCGGTGTCAGCGGGTGGGTCCTAACGTCCCCCTGCTCCATCTCTGGTGTCCCCAAGCCAGTCCCCAGGGGTCCTTGTCCATTCCCGTGTCTCCTTCCTCCTTCCCAGCGCAGCAGAGCGCAGTCCTGGTATCCCCTGCCCCATCCCACTGTCCCCTCTCCCCATGCCCTTGATGGCTGCCCTGTCCCCAGTGTCCCCAGGCCATCCTGGTCACCCCCGCTCCCAGACCCTTCCCTGCCCCATCCCGTCTCCCCACCCCTGTCCCGTGTCACCCCATTTCCAGTCGTGTCCCCATCTCACTCCAGCAGTCCCTCCAGGGGTTCCTCCCAATGCCACCATCTGTTCTTTCCTGCTACTGTCTCTGTCCCATCAACACCAGTGCCACCAGTATCACCACAGCCCTGGGGCCCTGATGTCCCTGATCCCAGTGTCCTTGGTTAGGGTGGCCCTGGCCCTGTGTGCCTCGTCCTCTTGTCCTTGGTTCTTGCTGTCCGTGTCCCTGCTGTCCATGTCCCTGTCACACCCGTGTCCCCCGTCCTGGTATCCCTGTCCCCCTGGTGTCCCTGACCCCTGCTATTCCCTAGTCCCAGTGTCCCCAGCCCTGGTGGCTTTGGCCATGGTGTTCCTGGCCTCATGTCCCTCATCCGGATATCCCTGGTCCCACGTCCCTGTCCCCCGTGTTCCTTATGCACTCCTGTCCCCCTGCCCCACCTCACCCGTGTCCCTGTCCCACTGTCCCTGGCCAGGGAGGGGGACACAGTGCCATCCTTCCTCCAATTTCAAACGCCACGCCCCGTGCCACCCCTCCTGGTGTCACCTCCTCCGATGCCATCTTCTCCCCGTGCCCTCCCAGTGCCACTCGTGCGGGGTGTCACAGACGCGTCCCCGGTGCCACTTGAGCCAGGCTCACCGGGTGACCCCGGGGGTTCCACGTGGTAATGAAAAACCGCTAATGAACCCCGGTAATGAACAACCCGCCCCGGTTACTCCCGGGTCCCCCGGCCCCGTTCGGGACCCCCCGCGCAGCTGCGTCACCGCCTGCGTCACCGGGTTAATGGTGGCCCTGGTGTCCCCCGGGGTCAGCGCTGGGGCAGGACGCCCTGGGGGGGGTCAGGGTGCCCTGGAGGGGTCGGGGCGCTGGGGGAGGGGTCGGTCCCTGCGTCCGCCCCCCCGCCCCATTACCCCGCCCCGGCACCTCCCGCCCGGTGCCGTTCCTGGAAGCTCCGGAGGGACCGGCCGGGACTGGAAGGGACAGGATGGGACGGGCGGGTCTGGCCCCACATTGCTCAACCCCCCCCCGGCCCTCCCGACACCCCCGGGGCTTCCCAGAAATCGCCCCCGACTTGGCCGCAGCCGAATTCCCCAAACGGCCCCGAGCGGGAAGAGCCCGCGGAGGGGGGGGGGGGGGGGGGGAACAGAACTGGGAAGACTGGGGGGATGGAACTGGGAACACTGGGCGTACTGGGCGGACTGGAGGGGCTGGGTAGGCTGTGGGGTGCTGGAGGGACTGAGGGGCTGGGGGACTTGGGGACACTGTGGGAAATGAGAGCAGTAGGGGTCACCGGGGTTCTGGAGCCCTGGGGAAACTGGGGGCACTGGGGCACCGGGGGAATGGGACACTGGCAGGGACTGTGGAGGGGCAGAGGACACAAGGGGACTCCAGGAGAGGTGAAATCGGGGCATGAGGGAGACTGGGAGCACTGGGGGCATCGAGAGGCTGGGGACTGGGAGCACTGAGGAGGGGTATTGGCAGCATTGGGAGCACTGGCAGCACTGGGGAGGGGCGCTGGGCCGACAGGGGGCGCTATGAACTGGGGAGGAGGGGCAGCCAAGGCTGACCCCCCTGGCAGCTTGCATGTGACGTCACAACTCCGCGCCGCACTCTGACGCCATAGTCCCGGCGCCGCGCGGTGCTGCCATGGCGGCGGAGGAGGAGGAGGTGGCGTTGCCGCCTCAGAAGCGCTTCTACCGACAGCGCGCGCACTCGAACCCACTGGCCGACCACACTCTGCGCTAGTGAGTGCCGGCAGCCCCCGGAACTGCCTGGGACCCGTCCGGAAACACCCGGGCCGGGTCCCGGGACTTCCCCAGCGCTCACGTCGGGGCCCCTCGGCCCCGGGGCGCTGGGACCCCCGGCATGGCCCCGTGTGGCACCGCCGATAATCTGACCGCTGCCCGGAGCAGCCGGGCTGGATCCCCCTCCCTCCCCCTCCCCTCCAGGTCACACCGGCCGTCCCCCCCCCCCCCCCCCCCGCCTTTGTGTCTCTCCCGTCCCCTCTCCCGGTGAGGCGGTCCCAGCCCCCCGGTGTCCCCGCTCGGGTTCCCGAGCAGTAACAGCCCCGCGGTGCCCACAGCCCCCCCCGCCCTCAGGACATGGACTGGGCCTCGCTGTTCCCGACTTTTTTTCCGCCCGACGCCCCCCCCGGGACCCCTCCGGCCCGCGTGGAGTTCGCAGACGTGGGGTGCGGCTACGGGGGGCTGCTGGGTGAGCACGGGGGGCACGGAAGGGCTGAGGGGGAGGAGGCATCGGGGGCAGCCGGTTGAGGGGAGGGCCGGGAGGTGCCGGGAGGGTCTGACCGGCTGACTCGGCAGTGGCGCTGGCGGAGCGCTTCCCGCAGACGCTGGCGCTGGGGCTGGAGCTGCGGGGGAAGGTGGCCGCGTTCACCCGCGCGAGGATCCGGGCACTGCGGGCGGCACAGCCCGGCCGCTTCGGCAACGTGGCCTGCGTGAGGGGCAACGCCATGAAACACCTGCCGCACTTCTTCTGCCGCGCCCAAGTGAGACCCCGAGACCCCCCAAAACCCACAACGTCCCCCCTCCCAACACTCCCTGAAATATCTGCGTCCTCTGAACCTACTCTGAAACCCCCAAACCCTTAGAAGCAGATGAAACACTTGCCCCCCTCCTTCTCTCTCTTTAGGGACTCCCTAAAATGCTTCAAGTACCCACTGAGCATCCCTTCCCCGGGGACGCACACCCCTGAGTCCCCAGGACACCTCTGGGTCCCCCACAGCATTTCCAGGACCCCACAACATCCCTGGGATCCCCTTACACATCCCAGCTGGTCCCACGTCTCCCAGCCCCATCCTCCTTTCCCTCGCCCAGCCTGCACTCAGCAGTGGGGTCTGGGGGGGTCTGGTAGGGCTGGTGCAACTGGGGTGCTGACCCCCTGACCCCCCCATTCCTCCCCCCAGCTCTCCAAGCTGTTTTTCCTGTTCCCTGACCCCCATTTCAAGCGCACGAAGCACAAGTGGAGAATCATCAGCCCCGCCATGCTGGCAGAGTACGGCTACGTGCTGCGCCCCGGAGTGAGTCCCCAAACCCCTGGGGTCCCCGAAATCTCCCGACCCCACCAGAACTGGGGATGTCACCTCACACCCCCAGGCTTCTACCCTACACACCCGTGTCCTTGCACAGCTCCGTGTTGTGCCCATCAGGGAGACCTGTGTCTCCCTCAGGGGTCCCAAATTCCCCCTAAGCCTCCCCAACATCCCCAGGGATCTCTGATTTCCTCGGGGTCATCTGGGATTGTTGGGGGGGCGAGGGGTTCAGCTTTTCTTGGAGTGGGAGGTTTTGGGGTGTCCCTGATTCTGAAGTCCTCCAGGACCTGGTGCACATAAGGGGTTGGAGTGTCACGGTGTTTTTGGGGTGCCCAGGGCCTGGTGTACACGGTGACAGATGTGCCTGAGCTGCACCAGTGGATGCTGCAGCATTTTGGGGAGCACCCCCTATTTGAGCCCCTGCCCCCTGCGCAGCTGGTGAGAGCAACTGGGGGGAACTGGGGGGTGTTGAGGAGCATGGCAGGATGCTGGGATTGAGTGGGGGAAACTGGGGGTAAGTCGGGGGGCACTGGGAGTGTGGGGAAGCACTGAGGGACAACTGAGGGGACAGGAGTGGGTGGGGGAACTGGAGGGCACTGGGGTTAATGGGGGAAACTGGGTGACTGACTGAGAGATACGGGGGCGGCACTGGGGCACAATGGGACGTTCACTGGAGGGACAGTGTGGGGCTCACTGAGGAGGTCCCTGGTGTCACCGGCGTGGCCCTGATGCCCACTAGGGTGTCCCCGGTGTCCCCCGCAGGCCGCGGACCCGCTGGTGCCGCTGCTGCCGTCGGTGACAGAGGAGGGGCAAAGGGCCCAGCGCGCGGGGCGTCCCCCGTGCACTGCCGTGTTTCGCCGCCGCCCCGACCCCCCGGGGACACCGTGACACGCGGAGAGGGGCCGGACCCCTCCCTCACACAGCCCCGTTTTTAATAAAGTCGCAAAGTGTCCCCTAGCCTGGTCTGCCCAGCCTCCCCCAGACCCTCCCTCACCCCACAGAGAATCGCCCCGCTCCCTTGCACCCCCAAAACCAGGAGGTTGGAGCCAGTTCCTGCCTCAGTTTCCCCATCGCAGAAACCCCCCGGCGGTGACAGTGACATCCCCTCGCACACCCGGGGGCTTTCCAGCGGCCCTGCCCGGCCCGGCCGGTGGCGCAAGGCGGAAATTCCCGGGAGTGCGGTACTGGGGAGGAGGGGGGCAGTCGTGTGTCCCCTCTGTGCCCCCGAAAGGGACCTGGGCTGGTCGCGGGAACTGGTGGAACTGGGAGTGGGGCTCGCTGTTCTGCTGCGTTCCCACCTCCCACTGTGTGGACACGTACCCCTCAACCCTTCCCAAAATACTCCCCCGTGGGCCTACAGCCGGTTTGGGGTTCGTGTGTCACCAGGGCGTTTGGGATGCCGAGGGTGTCACCGGGGATTTGGGGTACCAGCGGTGTCACCGGGGCGTTTGGGATGCCGAGGGTGTCACCGGGGATTTGGGGTACCAGCGGTGTCACCGGGGGGTTTGGGATGCCGAGGGTGTCACCGGGGATTTGGGGTACCAGCGGTGTCACCGGGGGGTTTGGGGGTCGGGGCCGTGCGCGCCCCCGGTTCTGCCCTCGCGGGTGCGCGCCCTGGGGGCGGGGCCGTGGTGCCGCCCCCGCCGCGCTCTGATTGGCCCGAGGGCCCCGCTATGCAAATCATCCCGCGGGGGTGGGACAGGGTCTGGGATGGGGCGGGGCTTGATTCCCACTTTTGTGTTATGGGGCGGGGCTAATGCTAAGGGGGCGGGGCCTGTCCGGCTGCACGTGGGCGGTATAAAGCCCCGGCCCGGGGCCCCCCCCGCATTCGAGGCGCCGTCCCGCGACCCCTCACCGTGTACCGCTGGGTCCCCCCGTGTCCCCCGCTACTTCCAGCGCCGCCCGTGGCCCCCCGGACCCTCCCTCCCACCCTCTCATCCCCTGGTGTCACCGGTGCTTTCCCCCCGTGCCCCCCACCGTGTCCCTCCGGTGACTTGTCATGTCCCCCAGCCTACGCCTGCCCGCCCGGGCCGCTGTGCTGGCTCACTCCCTGCCCGAGCTGGGGATCCCCGGAGGTCCCCCTATCCCCCCTGCTGCCTCTCCACCGGCCCGCACCCCACACCTCGCCCGGGGCCCCCCGGAGCCCTCGCGCCTCCGGGGCCTGGCTGAGATGCCGGGACCAAGCTCCACCGCCTTCATCTTCGAGCTGCTGTGCCGAGGAGGGGTGCGGAGGCTGCATGAGATGCAGGTAAATGGGGCTGGGGGCAGCGGCAACCCCGGGGTCCGTGACCTCGGGCTCAGAGGAGGCGGGGGGACCCCATTCCCACTGCTCTGGGGGAATTCTCCTCCCGCTGTCCTGGGGTATGGAGGACATGGGAGAACTCTGGTGTCACAGTCCTGGCTTGGAGGGGACAGGAGACACTGTGGTCCTTCCACCTGGGAGCTTGGAGGGGAGGGGGGAGGGACACTTATCTCTGTCCCCGGAGCTCGGTGGGGTTGGGAGACGCCAGTCTGGTCCCCAGGTTTGTGAGGATGGTGCTGGGACCGCGATCTGGTCCCCGGGGCTGGGCACGGGTAAGACCAGCCCGGGCGGGGGAGGAGCAGCGGCACCGGGGACGGGGCACAGAGGGACAGGGCCACCCCCAGCTGGGCGATGATGCCCAAGACCAGGTCACCCCAAAGGGTCACAGCAGGTCTGGGACGACAGAGACGCCAGGACCTCCCCCTGTGCTGCAGCCGCTCCTGTCCCACCCCGTGTCCCCCTGCAGCAGCCTCGGGCATCCGCCCGCCCCCCCAGATGTGACCCCCGGTGTCCCCAGTCCCCCCTTACCCCCAGCCTGGGTGCTGGTCCCAGTCCAGGACGGTGGGGGAGCCTGTTTGGACTGGTGTGACCCCTTGTGTTTCCCCCCAGGATGAGAGCCCAGTCCCAGTTCGGTTCCAGTGTGACCCCCCCCCCCCCCGTGTCCCCCCACGTCCATGGCCGGTTCCCGTTCGGACCAGTGTGACCCCCCCATGTCCCACCCGGTCCATGCCCCGTCCCGGTTCGGACTAGTGTGACCCCCCATGTCCCACCCGGTCCATGGCCGGTCCCGATTCGGACCAGTGTGACTCCCCCGTGTCCCCCCAGGTCCATGGCCGCTCCCGGTTCGGGCCGCTCTGGAAGGCCCGGTTCGGGCCCGTGCTCACGGTGCACGTGGCCGACCCCGCGCTCGTGGCTCAGGTGCTGCGGCAGGAGGGGCCCGAGCCCAGCCGTGCCCTGAGCTGCCCCTGGAAGGAGCACCGGAGCCTCCGGGGGGTGTCGGGGGGGCTCCTCACGCTGTGAGTGCACGCAGGGGGTACTTTTTGGGAGCTGACCCTGGGAGTGCTGGGGGGGACACCATTCGGGGCTGGGGGCTGCTCGGGGGGGCTTGGAGCTGCCCAGGGGGGTCTTTGGGCTGGGGTTGGGGTTTGGAGCCTTGGCATGAGGGGCTGAGGGCTGCACGGGGTATTTGGGGGGGTTCACACTGAGGGGGGGGGGGCACACAGGGACCCCCAGGGATCCCCTTGAGATGGGGGTGTTCGTACCCCCAGGGGCTCCCCACACCCGTTCCGGGAAGGGCCCGTGGGGTGCGGGGGGGCGCCGGGGGTGACTCAGGCGTGATTCAGTTCCCCCCTCCCCCTCCTGCTCCCCCCACACCCCCACGCAGGATGTGAGTAACTGCCCGGGGGGAGCCCGGCCCCGGCGTGGGCAGGGGGAGGGACCCCAAACCCCTGTGCAGCCCCCACCATGGGCATGGGGGCCTGGTGGCTCTCACAGGTGCCTCTGGTCACACCTGGGGGGGCCCCGGCACTGCCTCGTGGGGGGACCATGTCCCCCGTGTCCTGCCTGTGTCCTCCATGTCCCCACTCCTGCCCCTCATTTCCCTTGTGCCCATCCTCCACCCATGTCCCCCTGTGTCCCCACAACCCCCATGTCCCTGTCCCTCACCCTGTCCCTGACCCACACCCGTGTCCTGGCATCCCCCATGTCCCCCCATGTCCTTGTCCCTCTCTGTGTCCCTGTCCACACCATTTCTGCATGACCCCACGTGCTGTTACCTGTGTCCCGTGTCCCTGCATGTTCTCTGTCCCTGCCATGTCCCTGTTCTTCACCTGTGTCCCCTGTCCCCCTAGCCCCCATCTGTGTCCCTATATGTCGCTCATGTCCCAGCCCCTGTGTCCCTGCCCCCTCTTCCTGCGTGTTCCTGTGTCCCCTCCATGCCCGGTGTCACCTGTGTCCCCATCCCTCACCCATGTCCTCTGTCCTCCACTCCTATCTGTCCCTCTGTCCTCTGTGTCCCCCATGCCCATGTCCCCCACGCATGTCCTCATATCCTCCCCTGTCCATATGTCCCTGTCTGTGCCGTGTCCCTTGTTCCCCCTGCTCCTCCTGTCCCCCCTGCAGCCCCCATGACATGTGTCCCTGTCCCCAGGGAGGGTGAGGCGTGGCGGGGGCCGAGGCGGGTGCTGGCACAGGGGCTGCTGCGCCCGGGGGCGGCCGAGGCCTTCGCTGGCCCGGTGGCCACCGTGGTGGCCGAGCTGGTGGCACGGTTGCAGCGGCTGCGGCGACAACACCCGCGGGGGATCGTCCCTGACATCGGCACCGAGTTCAACCGCTTCGGCCTCGAGGGTGAGAGGGGACCTTGAGGGGATGGGGCACCCCAAAGGGACCCCCTGGACCCCCCATAATGCATCCCGGGTCTCCCTCCGCCCCCAGGGCTCCCCAGGTCCCCCACCAGGACTCCCTGTGTCCCCCAAGTCTCCAGGGCACATTCTGTCCCCCAGTGCCCCTAGGGACTCTTGGATCTCCCCTCTGTGTCTCCATGTCCCACCATCCCCTCTGGCTCTGGGCCTCCCGTGTCCCCACTGTCCCCATGTCCCAAATGTCCCCCCTGCCCTGCAGCCATCTCCTGGGTACTGTTCTCCTCCCGCCTGGGCTGCCTGGGGGACACCGGGGAAGCCACCGTGGGTACCGAGGGTGTGATCCGGTCTGTGGGGGCAGTGCTGGCACTGACGCTGGTGACAATGGCACTGCCCCGTCCCCTCCTGCGCCTCTTTCCTGCACCCTGGGACGCCTTCTGCCACGCCTGGGACCAGCTCTTTGCCTTTGGTGAGGGGACAGGGAGGACAGGGGGGTCATGGGGGACATCATGAGGACATCCCATGGGGACATGGGTCCATCCCACAGGGACACCAGGACATCATATGGGGACATGGGGACATCCCAGAGGGATATGGGGAAGTTCCGTGGCCTAAGGGACACTCCTGCTCACCTTCTGCTGAGGGCACATGGGGACACAGGGGGTCATCACAGGGGCATGGGGGCATCCCGGGACCATGGTGATGCACATGGTGAGGGGACACAGGGGATGTGGGGACATCCAAGGGACCATGCCCATGGTGACAGTCCCATGCCATCGTTCTCTGCAGCCAAGGGACAGCTTGATGGTATGTGGCTGTGGTGACACTGACAGGGTGCTGTCCCCAGTCAAGTGACAATGCATGGCCACGGTGGCACTGATGGGGTGTTGTTGTCCCCAGCCAAGGGACATGTGGACCGGCGTGTGGCCGAGGTGGCTGCGCGGGGGCCGCTGGCTGAGGGGGACACGTGTGTCACCGACCTGCTGGCCCGGGAGCACATCCCTGTCAGCAGCATCTACGGGAACGTCACCGAGCTGCTGTTGGCCGGGGTGGACACGGTGAGGGGGGTGATGCTGGGATGTCCCTTTGTCACTGTGGGTCCCACTGATGTCCCCATGTCCCCCGTGTCCCCAGGTGGCCAGCACGCTGGCCTGGAGCCTGTACGAGCTGGCACAGAACCCGGGGACACAGGCGGCCCTGCACCGAGAGCTGGTGGCTGCCACTGCCACCAGCGGGATCACCAGTGGTGACAGTGCCACCACCGACAGTGCCGCTGCTGCTGCCACCGCCACTGCCCTGGGACGGCTGCCACTGCTGCGTGCTGTGGTGAAGGAGACCCTCAGGTGACAGGGACATGGGGGTGTAGGGACAATGATGGGACTTGGAAAGGATGTGGGAATGGGGACATGGGAGACGGGGAGAGGGATTGGGCTGTGGGGACAGGGACACAGAGGGATACAGGGATGGAGACAGACAGGGACGTGGGGGTGGGGACATGGGGACAGGGTGAGGGACATGGGAATGGGAACGAGAACAGGGATGTGGATAAAGGTGAGGACAAGGATGGGAACAGGGATGGAGACAGGGATGGGGCTGAAGATGGGACAGGTGGAGATGGGGATGGAGATAGGGTAAGATTGTGAATAAAATGGGCACAGGGATAGGACAGGTATGGGGACAAGGAGGAAGATGGGAAGGAGGATGAGGACAAGGAAGGGATGGGACTGGGATGGGGATGAAACCAGGGGTCAGGCATGGGGATGAAGATGTGGTTGAAGGAAGGGACAGGGATGGGGACAAGGAAGAAGAATAGAATGAGGATGAGGATGGGACAAAGAAGGGATTAAGACAAGGATAGGGATGAGGATGAAGGTAGGGACAGCATGAGGACAGGGAGGTGACATCCGGGCGTCCCCCTGCAGGCTGTACCCCGTCATCCCGGCCAACGCCCGCGTTGTCTCCAACTCTGACATCCGTGTTGGTGACTACCTGGTGCCACGCCAGGTGAGCTGGGGGGGGACATCCCACACCCCAGGGGTCTCAGTGTCCCCGAGGTGTCCCCAGGGCATCCCCACTGACCCCCGTGTCCCTGCAGACCCTCATCACCCTGTGCCATTACGCCACATCCCGTGACAGCCGCTTCTTCCCAGCACCCAACGCCTTCCACCCAGAGCGCTGGCTGCGCCACAGGGACATCGGTGACTCCCCTGGGGACACCCCTGGGGACACTCCTGGGCACTCCCCTGGGCCCAAGCATCCCTTTGCCTCTCTGCCCTTCGGCCTCGGCCCGCGCAGCTGCGTTGGGCGCCGCTTGGCTGAGCTGCAGCTGCACATGGCGCTGGCACAGGTGGGTGTCCCTGTGTCCCCGCATCCCCACAATGTCCCCATCGTGTCACTCACCTGTCCCTGCTCCCCCAGATCCTGCTGCACTTCGAGGTGTGCCCAGAGCCCGGGGGGGGCCGGGTGCGCCCCATGACCCGCACCCTGCTTGCCCCCGGTGCCCCCATCAGCCTGCGCTTCCTCGAGCGGTGACACCGGGGACACCAGAGACCTGGGAGACACGGGGACACCAGGGACACGGGACAGTGGAGAGACCTCGACCTTGGTGGTCACTTCACCACCAGTAATGACCCTGACCCCAGTGGTGGCCTTGACTGCAGCGGTGGCCGTGGCACCACAGGGATGTCATCACATCCCTGGACCTTGTGGTGGCCCTGACCCTGTGGGTGACCCCAGCACTGTGGTGACCCCAACCCCAGAACTGACCCCAAAACTGCAGGGGCCTTGAGCCCACAGTGACACTGGCTGTGGTGGCAGCCCCAACCCCGTGGTGGCCTTGACCCCAGCAGTCACGAACTCTGTGCTGGCCTTGACCCCAAGGTGTCCCCAGTCCTGCAGTGACCCTCTCTGACAGGGGATTTGGATTTATTTATTGGCTAATAAAGGGATTTGGGGATTTTGGTGCTGCTGGAGCTCTGGTCCCACCTCCCCCCATGACTCAACCCCCGTGACGGGGATGGGGGGATCTGCCCCGACCTGCCCAGGTGTGCCCAGGGGTGACGTGGCCTGGTGGGGGGGAGGAGGAAGCACAGCCCCCTCCCCATGGTGAGCTGGGGGTGCCCTGAGAGGCTCCCGGGGGCAGGGGCTACAGCCCGAGAGGGGCTCCAAGGCTTCCCCGGGACCCCCAAATGCCTCACGATGCCCATGGGGGGGCGATGGGTGACCCCCCGGGGGGTGTTGGGGGTCAGGAAGGCACCCCAGAGGGGGTGAGGGGTAGCGGGAGCCCCCTCAGTCCCCCGTGGGGTTTAACCCGGTAGGTGCCACCCACAGTGGGGGGAGGGGGCAATGTCCCAAGTGGGGGAGGGGCTGACGTCAGCACAGGGGACTCTGGACCCTCGTGGGGACCCTGAGGCAGCCGAGTGTGGTGACCCCCCCTCCCTCTGCCCCGGGACACCCCTCCCCCAGGTGACAGAGGGACCAGGTGAGCAGGAGGAGGGGAGGGTCCCTCAGCCAGGAGATTTGGGACAGGGCTCACCTGGGCAGCCCTGAGCTCACCTGGAGCCCCCCAACCCCTCGTGGGTGCTGAGCAGGCTGCACAGCCCGGCCGGGGTCACCTGGGGTCACCTGGCCGAGGTGGTGGCGGCAGGTGACAGACCCGAAGGGGAGGGGGGGAGGGGGCCACAGGTGAGGGTGGGGCCCATCCTGGAGCCCCTGGGGGAGCGGTGGGACAGGACAGGTGAGCTCTGACCGGCTCGGGGGGGAACCTGGGGGTGTTGGACACACCTGAGCCGGGGTCGAAGAGGTGAGGGTGATCCTTCCTCCCCCGGGCCAGCCGGGACCCCACCCCCTCCTCCACTGCCCCTCCCCCCTCCCGGGGGTCCCCTCGCCCCTCCCCCCGCCCCTCCCCCCGGCCCTTCCGCCCGCCTGTTCCGGCGCCCCCGCCCCTCCCCCCCTGCCCCGCGCTCCTCCCGGTGAGTTCCGGGGTCCCCCCCGGCGCGCGCGGGATCCCCCAACTTTGGCACCCGCTCCGAGAGACCCCGAGAGACCCCCGAGGGGGACTGGGGGTGCCTGGAGGCGGGGGGGACGACGTGGCTGGGGAGTCGGGGGGAACTGGGGAGGGACTTGAGGAGAGCTGGTTTGGGGGTGCAGGGTGCTGAGTACCGGGGGGATTTGGGGTGCTGGCGGTCACGGGGGTGGGTACCGAGAACAGAGGGGGAATTTGGGGTGCAGGGCTGGCGGGGGGGGGGGGGGGGGTCTCACTGGGAGTACTGGGGGCACGCTGGCATGCCAGGAGCTGTTGGGGAGGCTGGAGGATGCCCTGCTGAGTTTGGGCACCCCAGGATGTCGCGGCTCGGGGTGGGGTGCCGGAGGGATGTGGGGGTGTCCCTGAAGGTGTGGGCTCTCCAGGATGGCTCAGTACGAGCCGGTGGCCGAGCTGGGCGTGGGCGCGCACGGCACCGTGTTCAAGGCTCGGGACCGGCTCAGCGGGCGCTTCGTGGCGCTGAAAAACGTGCGGGTGCCCACGGGGGGGGCCGGGCTGCCCCCCAGCACCGTGCGGGAGGTGGCCCTGCTGCGGCGCCTCGAGCACCTGGAGCACCCCAACATCGTCCGGTGAGAGCCGGGGCTGCCCTGGGGCTCTGCCCCTGAGGGTCACCCCATGGGGCAGCAGGAAGAGGGGTGCCAGGGCTGGGATGGGGATCCAGGGTAGGGATTAGGGTCCCAGGGCAGAGCAATAGGGGCGGGGAGCAACAGTGTGGCTTCCAGAGGCACAGCAGGTGTCCTGCGGGTTCTGTCACACCCCACACCCTGCCGTGTCCCCGTCCCCAGGCTGATGGATGTCTGTGCCAGCGCCCGCACCCCGCACGAAGCCAAGGTCACGCTGGTGTTTGAGCACGTGGAGCAGGACCTGAAAACCTTCCTGGAGAAGGCACCGGCCCCGGGGCTGCCCCCTGACACCATCAAGGTGGGCACGGGGGGCGGGGTCCCAAGGCCCCGGGGGGCACAGGAGGGGCCTTGACCCCGTGTCCCCCCCCCAGGACTTGATGCGGCAGTTCCTGCGTGCCCTGGACTTCCTGCACACCCAACGCATCATCCACCGTGACCTGAAACCCCAGAACGTTCTGGTGACCAGCGCGGGGCAGCTCAAGGTGGCCGATTTCGGGCTGGCCCGGATCTACGGCTGCCACATGGCCCTGACCCCCGTGGTGCGTGCCGGGGGGGCTGGGGGTCACAGGTGGGATTGGGACTGGGCAGTCCTGGGAGTTTGGGGTCCTGGGTGAGGTCACACGTGGCCACGGGTTGAGGTGGCGGTGACCCCCAAGAGTTGGGGTCTTAGCTGATCCTAGAGCCAGTTGTCTGTGGGTCCTGGGGGTCCCAGGTGGCATCAGGTGATGGTGGCCGTGACCCCCAGGAGCTGTGGGTCACAGGGTGACACTGGTGACACTGTGGGGACACTGCCACCCTGCCACAGCTCTGGGTGGGTGCTGTGGGTCAGTGGGTCACTGCGGGGTGCTGTGGGTCACCTGGGGGGAGTCCCTGGTGACGCTGTGGGTCCCACTGTGGGGGACAGGTGGTGACACTGTGGTACAGAGCCCCCGAGGTGCTGCTCCGGGCCGCCTATGCCTCCCCCGTGGACATGTGGAGCGTGGGGTGCATCTTTGCTGAGATGTTCCGTAGGAAGTGAGGGGACACAGAGGGACATGGGGACACAGGCTGGGAGGGGACAGGGGCACATGGGGGGACATGGGGTAAGGGGGCATAGGAGGGACAGATGGGGACACAGGCTGGGAGGGGACACGGAGGGGACATGGAGTGGAGGACATGGGGACACACAGGGGGGACACCAGCACACAGACCCGGACATGGGGACAGAGTGAGGACATGGGGTGGGGGACACAGGGACGTGGGACAGGGGGATATGGGGGGGACAAGGAGTGGGGGAAACAAGGGGACACACGAGGACACAGGAACTCGGGTTCACACGGGATGTGGGACATGGCGACACGGGTGGAACATGGAGTGGGGGGACACAGGTTGGGGGAACATGGGGAGACTCGTGGGGTCATCCAGTTGCTGCTGTGGGGTTTCCCCTGTGGGTGCCAGTCGCAGGGGGTGCCCCCTGTGCCTGTCTGCCGGTGGCACCCCAGTGTCCCCTGTCCCCCCAGGCCGCTGTTCTGTGGGACCTCGGAGGCCGATCAGCTGGGCAAGATCTTCGAGTGGGTGGGGTGGGGGGCAGCTAGGGGGGCACTGGGTACAAGGTGTGGGGGGCTGGGAGGTCCTGGTTGGCGGGGGGGGGGGGGGGGGGGCTCTCCCAGGGGGGTGGTTTGGGCCCAGGGAGGGTTTTTGGGGGGCTGGAACCAGGGATGGGGTAGCTGGGAAAGGGGAGTTTGTGGGGGGGGGGGGGGGGGGTGTGGGGGGTGCAAGCAGAGATTCTGTGGGGGGTCCCATGGCGGGGGGAGCTGTTCTGGGTGGGGAGGGACCCATTTGGGGACCTGTTTTGGGAGGGCTTTTTGGGAGGGGGGGGGGCAGTTTCAGGCCCCCCTCAACTCCTGTGCCTCCCCCCAGCCTGATCGGGCTCCCCCAGGAGGATGAGTGGCCACAGGACGTGGCCCTGCCCAGGGAAGCCTTCACCCCCTGCACCCCCCGTGAGCCCCGGGGGGAGGTCCCAGAGCTGGGGGACAGCGGGGAGCAGCTGCTGCTGGTGAGGGGGGACATGGAGACACGGATGGGACTTCGGTGTGGGGACACCATGGGGACCCAACTGCTGCTGCTGGGGAAAACGTGGTGGGGGGAATGGGAACACTGGGGGACCCATGGGGGTGCCAGGGGAGGGGACAGGGCTGGGGGCACATGGGAGGACATGGGACACTTTGGGGGGACAGGGGACAACCAGGGACACGTGGCTGTGAGTCTGACACTTGGGGACACCGTGGGAGGACAGGATGGGACCTCCCCATGCCGCCCTGAGCTCTGCAGCTCCTTTGGGTGGAGGGTCACAATGGTGCCCCCCCTGCGTCCCTGACTCTGTCCTGTCCCGTCCCCTGCTCCAGGCACTGCTGACCTTCAGCCCCCACAAGCGAATTTCAGCTCACGAGGCCCTGAGGCACCGGTACCTGCAGGGGGGGGCGTGAGGGGTGACCCCCCCCCCCAAAAAAAATCACCCCTGAACATCCCCCAGGACTCTCATACCTGTGTGGTGGAATTGTGGGGTGACACCTCCCAAAAACACCCCCCAAGCCCCTCCCACTGGTACTTGGGGGGGGTGGGGTGAGGGTCCCCCCCCAAACACTCTGAACCTCCCCCCCCCGCAGGGATACCAGGACTGGATTTGCAGGGAACCCCCACTTACTGGAGGGGAGCAGTTTTTGGAACCCCCATTTCTCTGCTAATAAAGGGGTGTGGGCAGTGAGGCCACCCTCCCCCCCCTCCCCCAACTTGTGTGGCCTGTGTCACTGGGGGTGGGCGGGGGTCACCCCGGAATGAGCCCGAGCCATGGTCAGTGTTGTGTGTTTATTGGGAGGGGACACAGTGACCCCCCCCCCCGCCATGGTGGTAGCAGGGGGGTGTCCCCCTGTTCCCCCCCACTGGGTCTGGGGGGCACGCATTGGGGGGGGTCACTGGCACTAGTCATGGTGTAAACCAGTACAGACCAGTTTAGGGGTGTTGGGAGGGGGGGGGCCCTGCTGGATTTGGGAAGGTCATGACCCCCTCCCCTCTTCAACCCCCCCACCCCTCCATGCCCACAAGGGGGGAGTGGCGCCCCCCAGTTTGGGAGGGGTCAGACTGGGCTGAGGGGGAGTCACTGTGGTGGGGGTCCTGCCCCATGTGGCCCTCCCCAGTGTGGGGGTGACCATGACCCCCCGGGGGGGGACACACTGTGGGGGGGGGCTGTGGGTATGTGAATGACCAGTACAAACCAGTTTGGGAGAACTCAGACTGAGATGAGTGGGGGGAGGGGACTCTGCCCCAGGTCCCTTCTGCTGTGGAGGGGGTCACAGCCCTGCCCGAGGGGTGACCCCATGATTTTTGGGGGGTGTGTCCCCAGTGCTTCATGCGGCTGTGGGTGGCAGCTGGTCAGCATTTGGGGGGGTTCTGGAGCCCCCCCCACGGCCGGGACCCCTCCCCAGAGGAACTGTGCCCCCCCCCCCCCCCCGGGTACCCCCCCACTATAGGAAGGCACCGGGGTTGGCGCGGGGGTCCCGTTGGTTCCGGAAGCGGAGGGCGAGCCAGACCCCCAAAACCTGCAACAAACGGGGAGTTGTGGGGGGCTGCTGGACCCCCCAGTGCCTTGAGACCCCCCCACTTCCACCCCCCACCCCCCCTCGTACCTCAGTGAAGCTGAAGAAGAGCCCGACCCCCCCCAAAATCTTGAGGGCCTGGTCCGAGTGCTGCAGCAGTTGTGGGGCACAGGGGGGGCACGTGGGGACTTCCCCCGGGGGGAACTGGCACCTCTGGGGGGAAATGGGAGGGTCGGGGGGGTCCCCAACACGCCTCACTCCCCCGGGGGTCCTCACACCCCCACACTGCCCCAGGACACACAGCAGGGGACAGGGGGAACATTTCAACATCCAGGGGGTCCCCAAACTCCATTTCTCCCCAAAAATCCCAACTTTCCCCCACCCCCAGGGTCCCCTCCAGTCTCCTATCTCCCCAGTCACTTCCCCCAGGGTGTCCCCAAATCCCCCTGCCCCCTAAATACCCCTAGGAGGAGTCTCCAAACCCACCAGACTCCCAATCACCCGTAAACCCCTCCCCCCAATTTTCCCTCCCCAAACCCCCCAGACTCACAGCGGGGCAATTCAGGGGCTCCCAGGGGGGCTTCAGCCCGGGGGGGCTCAGTGGTGGGGGGCTGGCAGGAGGGGGGGTCCCGGGGGGCTCCCCCAAACCACAACAGCCCAGCCTGCGCTGCAGTTCCCCCCGTGCCCCCCCGCTCAGCAGGGGCCAGGCCGAGTGCAGCAGCCGCTCCTGGGGGGACCCCAAAAATCGGTCACTGGCCCCCAGGACCCCCCACCACCACCACCACAGGGTCCTCCCAAACCCATCAGTGCCCCTCCCAAGGTGGGGGATCCGTGTGGGGCTGGAAGTATTTTGGCACCCCCCTCCCAAGGATTGTGGGGTGCAGGGGGCTCCCCGTGCACCCCGGGATTGCAGGATGGGTTATGGGGTTCCCAGGGGTGTCCCGGGGGTGGGGGTCCCAGAGGGGTCCTGGGGGTGTGGAGGTGTTCTGGGGGGTCTCCAGGGGGTGTGACCCACCTGAGGTGCCCAGGGTTTGGAGGGGGAGGGTGCCAAGAGTTCCCCAAGGAGTTTGGGGGTCCTCGGGTTTTTGGGGAGCCTGGAGGGTTCCCAGTACCCACCTGAGCCTCCCGGCCCAGAGCAAGGCAGGCACAGGACACGCCGAGCTGACACAGGAACACCAGGCCCAGGATCAGCACGTACTTGGGGTGGTCAAGGGGGGGGGCCGCACACACACAGAGACCCCCCCCCAAATCCCCCCATGCAGGTTTTGGGGACTCTGGGCAGAGGGAACCCTTCTGAAGGATCCAAAGGGGGCAGGAGCTGGGGGTGCCATGGCGAAGGGGGGGTTGGGACATCGGGGGGGCATTTGGGGACACAGGGGAGGGAGTGGAGGGACATCCAGGGGGGTGTTGGGGACCCCAGGACGAGTCTGGGGACAGATGCCAGCGGTGCCAGGGACATGCAGGGGGTGTTGGGAACCCTGGGAGGGGCTGGGGGCTCACAAATGGGCTTGGGGACGCTGCCAGGGGTGCCAGGAACACACAGGGGGGTGTTGGGGACCCTGAGAAGGGCTGGGGGACACTGCCAGAGGTGCCAGAGACATCTGGCAGGGTGCTGGGGTCCCCGGGAAGGGCTGGGGGCTGCCGGGGGTGTCCCGAGCGGGGGTCCCACGCCTCCCATCACGAAGGATACAAAGAAGAGCAGGACCTGGTGGTGCCGCAGGGCCCCGAGCAGCCCCAGCCCCGCGATCAGCAGGAGGAAGACACCGACGGCGAAGGCTCCGCCGAGCAGGGGGGGGCTGGAGCCCATGCCCAGGCTCCGTGCCCAGCCCGCCACGGCCACCAGCAGCACCCCCACCAGCTGGGGGTGGGGGGCACCGCGTCAGGGGCAGCGCCACCCCCCAGCGCCGCTGGCACCCCGCAACTCTCCCGGGCACCGGGGCTGTGCCACCTCCTCGTGGACCCCAGGAGGATTTAGGGGAGACCCCAGGGTCATAGAGGGGGTGACCCCCCCCCCCCCCCCTCAGCTACTTCGCCCCCAGCCTCTCCTGGTGCTTTGGGTTTAGGGGGGATGTGACCTTTGACCCTGACCCTTTCTCTGGTTTTGGGGCGCCCCCTGACCCTCCCCGGGACTCCCCGGCCCCTCCCCGCCCTGTCCAGCCCCACCCTTTAAGGGGGAGTCCCAGAGCCCCTCGCCACGCCCAGACTGGGGTCGCAGGAGCCCCCTCCCCCCGTCTGGGGACGCCCCCCAACTCCCCCACAGGGAGAGATCCTCCCCTCAGCAGCCCACACCCCCAAATTGGGAGGGGTCCCCCCCGCCTTCCAAACCTCCCCAGACTCATCCCTGACCTTCGCGTGGGACCCCGCAGCCCGTTCCCGACCCCCCACACAGGGCGGGCCGCACCCCGCCCCCACCCAGACCAGAGGGGTCCCCAATCCCCCTCATCGCGCCCCCCCCCCCCCCCGCTCACCACATAAACCACGTTGAGGGCGCAGAGCGCGTTGCGCGAACAGGCGAAGCCTCCGCAGACCATGGCGGGGACGGGGGGTCCCGGGGCTCTGGCGGTGCCGGGGTCGAGGGGTCCCTTAGGGAGCTCGGGGGGTTCCGGGGTCCCCGCACAGCGGCCCCTTTAAACCGCGGCCCCGCGCCCCGCGCGCGCCCGCCCGCACTGCGCGTGCGCAGGGCCCTGAACCCCGCCCACTTCGCCGTGTATCCCATAGCCCCTCCCTAAGGCAACGCCCACTGCCCGGCTCTGTGCCCGCCCCTTCTATATATGGTCACAACCCCGCCCACAGCCCCGGCAGGCGCTCGCCGTATTGCGCATGCGCTCTGCCCGCCGAGACTGGGGCGGGGCCTCATGAGAAGGGGCGGGTTTTCTTCAGCGCCTGTCCCGCCCCTCGGACATCGCCCCGCCCCCCGACCCCCCCGGCCGCAGAAATCCCGGCTCCGCCGACCCCCAGAGACAAACCCCAGAGACAAACCTGAGACAAACCCGAGACAAACCCCAGAGACAAGCCTGAGACAAACCCGAGACAAACCCCAGAGAAAAACCCCAGAGACAAACCCGAGAAAAGCCTGAGACAAACCCGAGACAAACCCAGAGTGCCCCCAGCCCTATTGACCCCAAGGGACCCCCAGAGCCCCCCCAGTGTCCCCCTAGAGCCCCCAGCCCCTATGTCCCTTCACACCTGAGCATCCCCTCACCCCTGGCCCCACAGCCCTCGGTGATCTCTCCCATGGCCCCCCAGATCTCCCTCCATGACCCCCAGGTACTTCTGGGCTCCCCAAACCTCAAGGCTCCACAAAGCCCCACTCAGGGTCCCTGCCTGCTTCTGTGGCCCCCCATACCCCAAAAACCCTCCTGTTCCCCCCCTCGAGGTGAGGGTGGAGTGCTTGGAGGGGCCGTGACCTCCCCCCTGGGAAGTCCTTGAGGGACCACATTTGGTCTCTTAAACATTAAACAGCTCCCGGGGGGGCCGGAGGGGGCAGGTTTGGAGGTGCCAACACCCCGGGAGGCGTCAAATTCTGGGGGACGAGTCCCCAAATCAACCCTCGGGGACAGAAACGGGGGGAATTGTGGGTTCAGCCTCCCCTCAGCCAGCCCGGGGGTCTCGGGGTGTCCCCCCCGAAGTCTTCCCCTCTGTCGAGGTCACGTTGCGACCTTGGGGCGTTATCGCGACGAGAGCAGCAGCTATAAGCGACAGCGGGCCCGCGGTGGCGGGGCTGCGATGGCTCTGTGGCTGCTGTGGCTGCTGCTGGTGACCGGCACGGGGGGCAGCGGGGGGGTCCCCCCTGTACCCCGGGCGGTACCGGAGCCCCGGGCGGTACCGGGGTCCCCCCGGGCCGTGTCGGACGCGGAGCTCCGAGAGCTCTCGGAGCAGCTGCTCGCCGCAGACTCGAACCGGGCTGGGCCGGGGCAGCTCGAGCTGAACCTGAAGGGCTCAGGGAGTGATACCGGGGACCCGAGGTGGGGAGAGGGTTGGGGGGCGAGCGGGACTCAGTGCTTACCCTGTTCTCCCCTCCATCTCTCCATCCCCCCCATCCCTCTGCCTTTCTTGCTCTCCATCCCACCTGTCTCTGTCCTGCTCTATCCCATCCTCCTGCCCCAACCCCATCCTTGGTCCGCTCTCATCCCTTGACCCCACCTGTCCCTCCATCCCATCCCAATCCTACGTTCTTCCACCGCATATGTTTCCATCCTTGCTCTTCCATACCAAACACATTTTCCTCCATCATGATCTTGATTCTACTTCTCCACCCCACCTGTGTCCATCCACATCCATCCCCCATGCCGATCCCTCATTCCCTTATCCCATCTCTCCACCCCGTGCGGTTCCAAGCCCCTCAATCCCAGTCCGTCTCTCTCCCAATTCCAGGTTATTTTCCTACGTGTCCCCGGACCTGCTGGCCCGTCCCACCTTCTCCCGGCTCCTGGCGCTCCTGGATAATTACGAGCCGCTCACGGGGCGGGACGAGAGGGAGACGGCGGAGGAGCAGAGGGAGCAGAAGGAGTTCCTGGACGCCGCCTTGGACACTCCGGTCCTGGCGCTGCTGGAGCGCTTCGTCCTCAGAAAGGGTGAAGCCGTACTGTCCTTATGGTGTCCCCCACAAGTCCCCCCAGTCCACAGGGCTGTCCCCCCAGTGTCCCCCCAGCGTCCCCCCAGAGTTCCCACCGTGTTTCCACAGTCTCTTTTCTGTCCCCCTGCCCTGTTCTAAGGGCTGAACCCCCCTGACCACATGTCCCACCCTGTCCCCAGAGCTGTACCCCATGTCCCCACGATGTCCCCACAATGTCCCCACCCTGTCCCCAGGGCTGTACCCCTCGGCTGAGGCGTTCCGGGCCGATCTCCACTCCATGTGGTTTGGGCTCTACTCGCGCTCCAGTGGGAAAGCGCTGGACTCCTCTGGCTTTGAGCACGTGTTCCATGGTGAGGGGACATGAGGGACATGTGGGGACATGGGGGGACACTGAAGATGGGAGGGTCACTGAGGGGATGGGGAGGGAACAGGGAGAGAGATTGAATGGGGGGACACAGAGGGGATGGGGGGACACTGTGGGGATGAAGGTGGGGAGGCTTGGGGGGTCGGGGGTCACGTGGGGGTGTCCATGGGGGCGTCCGTGGTGGAGGAGCTGTGGTCACCCGCTCTCTGTCCCCAGGGGAGGTGAAGAAGGGTTCAGTGTCGGGGTGTCACAACTGGGTGCAGCTGCAGGCTCTGGAGCGCGCAGGGAGATTGGAGTACCTGGGCTACACCTGGGATGGGCCCGTGAGTGGGGACACAGGGACACAGGGGACATGGGGGGACACAGGGACGTGGGGGAGACTGGAGTACCTGGGCTACACCTGGGACGGGCCTGTGAGTGGGGACATGGGGACACGGGGGGACATGAGGGGACACGAGGGGACACAGGGACACCAGGGGCACTAAAGGAACATGGAGAGGATGGGGATGTGATGACGATAGGAACACAGGGGACTCCCCGAGTGAGGGATGGGGGTGACACTGGGGGATATGGGGACAGAGGGACACCCCTTGGCTGGGGGTTGGGGGACACAGAGTCCCTCACTGCAGCAGCCCTCAGGCTCCCCTCCTGCCCCCATCCCCCACGGTGTCCCCAGCCAACGTCTCTGTCCTCCAGGGTGACCCTCAGGGTCCCTGTCATTGCACCCACCCCTGGGATCCCATTTCTCTGTATTTCCCAGGAACCTGTGGCCCCCTGTGTCCCACTGGCTGTCCCCGCCCTTCCCGTTTCCTCTCACCATCCTCCATCCTCCACCTGCAGCACCTCTGCCGTCCCTGTCCCCCCGAAGCCATACCCGGGGTCCCACCCCCGTGTGTCCGTGCCTCCCGTGGCCATTCCCGGGGTCCTGCAGGGCCATACCTGGGGTACCCCCATGCCCACACCCGTGACCTCCCGTGTCTGTACCCCCTGTGAGACCCCCCCCCACCCCCCCCCACCCCCGCAGTGAACAGGGCTCCTGGTTGTGCTGTCGCTGCGGTCCCGCTGCGATGGGCACCCATGGCCGGGGTGTCCCCCTGCCTGTCCCCTCCGTGACACGCCCTGTGACCCCGCCATGTCCCCTCGGCAGTGGACGGGCTTCCCGGACGTGCTGTCACTGCAGTTCCGCTGGGACGGGCACTCCAAACCCCGGGGGTCGCTCCTGGTGGGCTCCAGCCCCGAGTTCGACCTGGCGCTGTTCACCCTCTGCTTCCTGGCACGCCCCGACCGCCAGTGAGTGAGGGGCACCGAGGGGAGGGGGGCTGGCACCTGCCCGAGGGGGGCGACCTGGCAACCACCCAGGGGTTGTGGGGGGTCCCAGACCCGGGTTCACCCTCACCTGTCCTTACAGGTGCCACATCAGCCTGGGAGGCGAAGCTGCCACCATCCAGACCTACACGTGGGACAAGCAGCGCCTCGTGGCCTCCGCCTACCCCCTCACCCCCTGACCCTTCCAGAACACCCCCGTGACCCCCCGTGATCCCCCCTCACCCCTCAATAAACCTCCCACAGGATCCCCCATTCCTGTCTCTGCCTGGGACAGTGCAGGGGATGGGGACTCTGGGACCCCCCCGGGGGTGCTGGGACCCCAGAGTGAGTGCTGGGACCCTCCACAGGTGTTGGCACCATCCCGGGCATTGGAACCCTCCGGTCCTGGGACCCCCTGTGGGCACTTGGGGGGCGGGGGGGAGTCCATGGCTGGGTGGGGACACAGGCACCTCTCCAAGGGCCCCTGGCAGCTTCATCCCCTCCTTGAGGTGACATGGGGACACTTGGGGGGACAGGTGCGTGTGGGGGTGGGCTGTTTGTGCATGGGATGGCACACATGTCCTTAGTGTGTCCGTGTGTCGCTGCACATGTCCCCAGTGTGGGTGGTCACTGCACACGTCTGTGTGTCACTGCAGGTGTCTTTAGTGTGTCCATGTGTCACTGCAGATGTCCCCAGCTTGTGTGTGTCACTACACATGTCCTTAGCATGTCCATGTGTCACAGCACATGTCCCCAGCATGTCCGTGTGTCACTGCACACATCCCCAGTGTGTCTGTGTGTCACTGCGTGTCTGTGTGTCTCTGCACTCATCCCCAGCGACTCCGTGTGTCACTGCACATGTCACTCCACACCTCATTGGCATGTCCATGTGGCTGCATGTGTCTGTAGCGTGTCCATGTGCCCATACATATCCCTAACATGTAATTGGTGTGTCCGTGTCACTGCACACATATCCCCAGCGTGTCTGCACAAGACCCCCGTGAGTGTCCACCTGAGCACCCCAGTGTGTCCTCGGCGTGTTCCCCACAGCGCACACCTATGTGTGTGTCCCCATGTCCCTGTCCCATGTGTCACCTGTGCCACCGTCCCCCGCCCGCATCCCTGCCATGTCGCTGGCGTGGCCGTGGCGCGTTGGGGCGTGCCGGGCTGCACCCCACGGCCCTGGCGTGTCGCGGCGTGTCCCGGCGTGTCGCGGCGTGTCCCGGAGCGCTGGGGCCGGGCCCCGCCGCCGTTCCCAGCCCTGCGCGGGCCGTGACGTGTCCCGCGGGTGACGCTGCGGCTCCGGCAGGAAGCAAGTGGGGCAGCGGAGGCCGGGGGGCCGAGCGGGGTCCCAGGCCCGAGGGGTGCCATGGGGGCCCCCCGGGAGCGGCGCGAGGTTCTGGCCGCCATCCGGGCTGAGGTGGCCCGGCACGAGGGGGCCAAGGGCCACCTGAACCGGCTGGTGCGGCTCGTGGAGACCGTGCCTGAGCCCCAACTGCGCGGGAGCCTGGGCAGCGCCCTCAGGGCCCTCCGAGGTACTGGGGGGACACCGGGGCTGAGGAGCACCGGGTGGCACGGACGGGATACTGAAGGGACGTACAGACAGACAGACAGACACGGACAGAGGATGGGGGATGGACAGGTGGATGGACAAACTCCAGGTGGAGGAATGGAGAATGGGTGGGGGGAGGGATGAGGGGTGGGCAGGTGGGTGGAGGGACAAGGGATGGATGGATGGATGGATGGATGGATGGATGGATGGATGGATGGATGGATGGAAGGATGGACTTGGTGACAGTGGGCTGGCTGGACAGATGGATGGGCAGGGGACAAGTGGATGGATAGAGAGGTGGTGGCTCAAGGGATGGACAGACAGGAGGGTGTAGTGATGGACAGACACATGGGCAGATGGATGGATGATGGACAGAGGTCAGAGGATTGGAGGGGTATCCTATGGATGGATGGATGGACAGACAGATGGATATGGAGCTGGCTGGAGGCATGGATAAACACATAGACAGATGGATGGATGGGCAGATGGAAGAGATGGAGGGATGAAGGGGTGGATGGAGGATGAATAGGTGGACCAGTGGATGGACAAACAGCTGGATGCAGATACACAGCTGGAGGGGTGGACAGACAGGCAGCTGGATGCAGGGATGGATGAGTGGACAGGGGCTGGCTGGAAGGATGGACAGATAGAGGGGCATCCTCTGAATGAGCAGGAGGAGGGATGGACAGATGGATAAATGGACAGGTAGGTGGATGGAAGGAAGGAAGGAAGGAAGGATGGATGGATGGATGGATGGATGGATGGATGGATGGATGGACATGGATGGGACTGGTGTCCCACGGCCTCTGCTGGTGCCCATGGCCACACTGCAGGTCCTGTCCCAGATCAGGGGGTCCCTGCCCCCCCTTTCCAGCAGGGCCTCTTAGTCTGTGGTCCCCCCAGGGGCTGAGGCCTGATCCCCCCCAGGTGCTGCAGTGGGGCCTTGGCAGTGCCAGCCCCCCATGGGGACACATCTGGGGGGCACGGGGGGTGCAGGACCCGCTGGGGGTTGGGGATGGGGCCCCCCCATTTCCGCGACAGAGCCCTGGGGTGGTTTCCGGCTCCTGCGCTGTGGGAAATGGGGCCACTTCCTCCCTGTGTCTGCCGGGGGGGGAGGGTGGGGGGGCCCTGGGGGGATGGGGGGGCCCTCTTGGGATGAGGGGGCCCTGCTGGAGGGGTCTGAGAGGCTGCCGGGGGAGGAGATGAGGGGGGAAGCTGCTACATGGGGGGCTCGGATGCTGGGGGGGCACTTGTTTCTGGAGGGGGTCCCGTGAAAGGGGGGCCCTACTGGGGGGGGGGGGTCTGTGGAATTTGGGGTCTCCTCCCCCGAACTCCTCCAACCCACGCGGGGGTGTCCGGTGACATCACTTGGGGAGGGGTTCCACTGCCGCCTCCTGTCCGTGCCGAGCCCCCATATCCTTGTGCTCCCCCCCCCCCCCCCCCCCCACTCTGGCATCTCCCGCGCGGTTGCCGTGGCAACGGGAAGCCGGGGGATGCCGCGTTGCCAAGCGCCCGCTGTGGTACCCACAGAGCGAGCGCTGGAAGGACCACAGGCCCCCCCCCCCACTCGTGCCCTCAGAGCCCGCCCCCACCCCCGGGGTGCTGAGTGCTCTGCCCCCCTTCCCCCCCCACCGGTTTAAGCTTCCCAATTCCCACCCTGGGGGTGCAGGAGTTTTGGGGACAGGGATGGAGACAGGGATGGGGACGGGGAAGGGGATGGGGATGGGGAAAAGGATGGGACGTTCTGGTGGCGGGGTCGGACCCTCCGTGCCCCCGCCCCCTCTGGAGTGTGGGACATCAGAGCGATGGGGGAGGGGCGGCCCCTTGTTTGGGGGCAACTGGGGAGCACTGGAACGGACAAGGGGGCACTGGAGGGGGAAGCACTGGGTGGTGAGAGCAGAACCCCCCACCAGGCCCGGACAGAGTCAACTCCACAGTCACAGCCCTGGGGTGATAGCAGGGACACCTCTGCAAGTGGCCCCTCCCGGGGGAGGGGGGGGGGGAGGGGAGTCGGGGGTCTTTTGCGCGCACCCGGCGCTGTCACCGACCTCGGAGCGATGCCAGGTCCTGGGGGACCCCCGCCCGTGCCAGCCGCGCGGCAGCATCGACTCCCGGGGTGGGCACAGGGGGCCGAGGGATCCCGCCGTGCCCCAGAGCTCCGTGTCCCTCCCCAGGCTGTGACACGCGGAGCTGGGGGGGTGACGCTGGCGGGGGGGACACCAACGGCCGCGATACCTGGCCCGAGTCCACTCGGGAGACACGGGAGTGACGGGGGGTGACACCAGGGGGTCCACGGCTGGTCCCAGCGCCATCCCCGCCGTTGCCGTGGTAACGGGATGCGCAGGGATGCTGCGCCGCTGCTAAAAATGCCAGAAAAGGGGTGGATGAGTCTGCCCCGAGCCCCGCCAGGCCTCCCAGTAACTCCCAAAGCTGCCCCCACGGCCCCCGCGCAGGTGCCCTCCCGACCCAGCGTTGCTACCCGAGGATGGGGAGGGAGAGGATTTAGGAGTGTGGGGAGAAGCGGGAGGGATGGATTGACGGACGGATGGATGGATGGATGGATGGATGGATGGATGGATGGATGGATGGGAGCTGGAGGGGCCATCGGGATGGGGGGGTTATCGGCAGCCCAGCAGGTGCCGGGGCTGGAGCCGGGGGGTCGGGGGGGGCGCCCGGGAGCGTCCGCGCCTGCCCGGTAGCGGCGGGGCCGCCGCCCGCCCCCGCCCCAGCCCGGCCCTGGGAGCGGCGCATGGCGGAGAGCGGCGGCCTCGGCCGCCCCCGGCCGCTCAGGGCCCCCCCCGCCGGGCCCCGGCCCCCCCCGGCCGCTCAGGGCCCCCCACACCGGGCCCCGGCCATCACCCGCGCCGCCGCCGCCGCAGCTGCCAAGGACGAGCCCGTCGGGGCGCTGCCGTGAGCCCCGCTCCCGGGGGGTCCCGGGCATGACCCCCCCCGCCCAATAACCCCCCTTCTCCCTAAAACCCCCACCCCTCCACTTCCCCCTTCCCCGTAGCCCCATCACCCCCTCCCCATCACCGCCCCGTTTGACCCCCCCCCGCTCCCCCCACCCCCGTGTCCCTCACGCCCCATCTCCCGTCGTCCCCCATCACCCAAACCCCCCGTACCTGTGATCCCCCATTCCGTCCCACCCCCCGGACCCCCAGATCCCCATAACCCTCCCCCTCAGCCCTGACACCCCTCTGATCCTCCCCGACCCCCAAAAGCTCCCAACCCCTCCCCTCCACCCCCAGCACAGGGGTTGGGGGGTTCCCCCTACGATGCCCCCCGGCCGCTAACCCGGGGTGGGGGGTGAGGCGGGGAGGCGGCCCCGATCCCGGCGGCTGGCGGGGGGGTGGTTGTATTTCGTGGGGGGGGGGGGGGGGGGCGGCGGCGGTTCCAACCCCTCCGGGGGCGGGCGAGCGGCGAAGGCTTCGGGGAGGCAGGGCCGGGGGTGGGACCGGAGCATCACCGGCACCGGCGGCCGCGGCGCCGCGCGGGGAACGAGGGGGGCCGGGGGGGGCGCCTCGGGGGGCCCTGCCCGCACCCATGAGCAGGACCACCGGCCTCCAGCGCAGGACCACCTACCTCATCTCGCTTACGCTGGTCAAGCTCGAGTCGGTGGGCGCCGCGGGGGAGGCGGAGGAGGCGGGGGGGGGTGGCGATGGAGCCCCTGGCCCCGGGGGGGCTGCGGCTGCCCCCCGCACCCCCGAGCCCGGCCGAGCCCGGCGGCCCGAGCGGCTCTTCCAGCGGCAGGACGCGCTCCGGATAAGTACGGCCGGTCCCGGCCCCCCCGGCCCCGACGCCCCCCGCCCCCGCTCGCCCGCCTCGCCCCCCGCCGTGCCCCCCAAACCCGACCCGGCGCTGCTGCCCCCCCCGCCCCCGGCGGTGCCCCCCAAACCCGACCCGGCGCTGCTGCCCCCCCCGCCCCCGGCGGTGCCCCCCAAACCCGACCTGGCGCTGCTGCCCCCCCCGCCCCCCGCCGTGCCCCCCAAACCCGACCCGGCGCTGCTGCCCCCCCCTCTCCCGGCCTTGCTCCCCAAACCCGACCCCCGTGGGGCCAAGGGCACCTTGGAGGGGCCGGGGGAGCGGGGTCTGGCCGCCCTGGACATTCCCCAGCCCGCCGCGACCCCCCGCCGCCCGCTGCTGAGCCAGGCCACCTGGGGGGGCCCCGAGGGCCCCCCAGAAGGAGGAAGAGCCCCCCCGCCGCCCCTGGACCCCCCCACAGCCTCCCCGCACCCCTCCGCCGGCGCCCGCCGCCTCCGCCTGGCCGGTCCCAAGCCCCCCAAAGCGGGGAGCAGCGGGGGGACCCGCGGGACCCCCGACCCCCGAGCGGGCAAGGCTCCCACCAAACCTGCCGGCAGCCGCCTCTCGTGGCCCGAGGGAGAGGGGAAGGGACGCCCCAAGGCGGGGGGCAAGACCGAGGGGCCCCCTCGGGCCCGGCTGTCCCCCAGCAAGGGCAAGAGCAAGACCCTGGACTACAGCGACCTGCAGCCGGGGCCGGGGGCTCTGGTCCCCGCCCCCGCCCCCGAGACGGGGCTGAAGCGGGGACGCGAGGGGGGTCGCGCCTCCACCCGCGACCGAAAGATGCTCAAGTTCATCAGCGGCATCTTCACCAAGAGCCCTGCGGCGACCCCCACCCACCCCGCGCCCCCCTGGTCTCCCCCCGGCGCCGACCCGGCCAGGGCCACCCCCCACAGTGAGTACCGGCCCGGGGGACCCGGGGGTCGCCCCGGCCGTCGCTCGGTGTCCCCACGCCCCTCGGTGGCCTGGGGCAGCTGTCCCAGTGCCGGCTGTGGCCGTGGTGTTGTGCCTCAGTTTTCGTGGTGGAGGGAGGAGGCGTGCAGATCTCCGGGTCCCGTGTGGGGCAGGAGGACCCATCTGTTCCCCATGGCTGTCAGGATGATGGGTGCTGGGGAACAAGGGGGGCTGTGACCCCCCGGGCTGGATTGTCCCATGTTTTTGTGCCTTTGGGGCCATGTGGGGTGTCCGATTTGGTGAGACCCGGTGCTGGCCGTGCTGGGGATCCTGTGCCTCGGTTTCCCCATTGGGGGAACTCCATGGGAGTCAGGCGCGGCCCCCACCCCCATCGTTCTGTCCCAACATCCGTCCGTCTATCCTCGCCTCCATCTGTGCGTCACACCCCTGCATCCTGTCCCCCATCTGCCCGGTCCCCCATGTCCTGCTGTCCCCCCAGCATCCCTCTGTCTGCCTGCACGCACCTTGACACCATGGGGTGCGTGGGCAGCACCTGCAGGGCCCGGGGGTGGCAGCTCGGTGACAGTGAGGGGTGACAGGCGACGTTAACCCTCTCCCTGGCTGGCATGCATGGCACGGCTCTGTGTTGGTGGCAGAAACTGAGGCACAGAAATGGGGGCACCCTCTGACTGTGTCCTGCCTCAGGTTTCCCCTTTGTGGTGCCACCACTGCCCAGAGGGGCTGGGGATGCCAAGTAGGAGATGTGGGGGGCACAGGGTACATCCTTGTGCCATGCCAGCTGCTTGTGCCATGCTGTGTCTTTGCATGCCACACGCTGCTGCTCGCTGCGTTCTGGTGCCATTGTAGCCTCGTGCCCGTCGTGTGCCGTGTCCTCGTGTCATGTCCTGTCCTCATGCTACACCACGTCCTTGTGCCATGCTGTGTCCTCTTGTCGCCTCCTGTCCTTGTGCCATACCATGTCCTTGTGCCACACTGCCACAGTGTCCTGGTGTCCATCGTGTCCGTGTGCCACAACTTGCACCCATGCCATGCTGCATCCTCAGGCCTGAGGTTGTCATGCACCACTGGCATCGTGTCCTCATGTCCATCATGTGCTGGATTCCATGGTGTCCTCATGCCAACCCACATCCTCCTGCCATGCTGTGTCCTGGGGCCCATCATGTCCTTGTGCCACATCCTTGTGCGGCGCTGTGTCCTAGTACCTGTCATGACCTGATGGATCCTACTGTGGCCTGGTTCCCACTGTGTCCCCATGCCACACCATGTCCTGGTGCCATCTGCGCCCTTGTGGCTGTCATGTCCTTGAATCCATGGTGTCCTCGTGCCATGCCACATCCTTGTGCCACAGAGCGTCCTGGTGTCATAGCTCCCATCGTGTCCCTGTGCCACGATGTTCTCCCACAACGCTCCATCCCCATGCCCACCATGTCCCCATGCCCTCTGTGTCCTCGTGCCTTGGCACACGACGCCTCGTGCTGCCACGTCCCCGTCCCTGCCACGTGGCATCTCCACGTCCTCGTGCCGCCCCCGCGGGCCCGCTGCCGTTGCTGGGTGACAGCTGGTGGCCGCCCACGCAGGAAGCTGCTGCTGCGCTGCGGGGTGGGGGCCCCCCGGGGATTGGGGTGTCAGGGGCTGCTGGGGGTTGCCCGGGGTTCCTGGGGGTCCTGGGCTCTGTCTCACCCATCTCCCTCCACAGAGGCCTTGGTGAACAGCCAGGAGTGGACCCTGGGCCGCTCTATCCCTGAGATCCGCCTGGTGGGTGCCATGTCGCTGTGTCCTTGTATCCTCATGTCCCCCTGTCCTTGTGTCCCTGTGCCCCCATATCCTCGTGTCCCCATGTCCTCAGCCATCCTGACATCCCCTCTGCTCATCCAGGGGGTCCTCGGCAGCAGCAAGAGCGGGAAGTCGGCGCTCGTCCACCGGTTCCTTACCGGCTCCTATGTGGGCCTGGAGCCCACTGAGAGTGAGTGGTTATGGGATGGGCACGGGCATGGGATGGACATGGGCATGAGCATGTCACAGGATGGGTTTGGTGATGGAATGGCCATGGGAATGGAGATGGAGGAGTGGGCATACCCATGGAGCTGGGCATGGGATGGACACGTTGTGGGGCTGGGCATGACCACAGGATGGACACGGTCATGATGCTGGGTATGGACATGGTGGAGATGGTGAAGGGGATGGACATGGCCACAGAATGGGCAAGGTCATGGTGCTGGTCCTGGCTCGGGGACTTTTGGGGTCAAAGTGCTGGTCACATGTGGTGCTGGCCACAGCCATGGGACATCCCATCCATGTGGGCAGAGCATACCTGCAGGGTCCCCCATCCCTTCCCCTCCCCTCCCCCACTGCAGGTGGACAGTTCAAGCGGGAGGTGACGGTTGATGGCCAGAGCCACCTCCTGCTCATCCGGGAGGAGGCCGGCACCCCGGACGCACAGGTACGAGGGGACCAGGGCCCGGGGGGGGCCACGTTGGCCAGAGCCGAGCCCTGACCCCAGCCCGTGACCCCCCAGTTTGCCAGCTGGGCGGACGCCGTCATCTTCGTCTTTAGCCTGGAGAGTGAGAGCAGCTTTGAGGAGGTGGCGCAGCTGCACGCGCTGCTCAGCGACCTCCGCGGCACCAGCGACGTGGCCCTGGCGCTGGTGGGCACCCAGGGTGAGCCAGGGACACGGCGGGATCCTGTGGGGCTGGGAGTGGGATGGGGCACCCTCAGCTCACCTCCTGACTCCCCAGACAAGATCAGCTCGTCCAGCCCGCGAGTGGTGGAGGACACACGCGCCCGGGCGCTCTGCGGGGACATGCGGCGCTGCCTCTACTACGAGACCTGCGCCACGTACGGCCTCAACGTGGACCGGGTCTTCACTGAGGGTGGGTGACCGTGCCCTGGGGGGTGGGGAGACCGTGGGAGGGGGCTGGTGACATGGTGAGATGGGGACACTGACCAGTGTGTAACGGGGACCGTGGCCAGGTGGGAAAGGGATGGTGGCCAGTGTGGAATGGGCATAGTGGGAGGAGGCTGTGATCTGGTCAGACAGGGATGGTGGCCAGCGTGGGATCACATCTGGGTCAAGGAGAATGGTGGCCAGATGGCACAGGGCCATGTCTAGGTGAGACAGGGACTATGTCCAGGTGGGATGGAGACAGGGGACAGGGAAATGAAGGGGACCATGTCTAGGTGTGCCAGACCCATAGCTGGGTAGGTCAGGGACCGTGTCCACCCCATGTGGGATGGGGGCCACATCCAGGTGGGATGGGGGCAGTGGCCAGTGGCTGGGTGGGATGGGTACCATGTCCAAGTAGGATGGGGACCATGTCCAGGTGGGGTGGGGGCAGTGTACAGCTGGGATGAGGATGGAGACCGTGTCCAGGTGTGGGTATCCAGGCCGGTGGCTGGGCAGGTTGGGGGTCCGGCCCTCCTGACTCAGGGTCCCCTCAGTGGCCCAGAAGGCCGTGGCGCTGAAGAAGCAGCAGCAGATGATGGCGTCCTGCAAATCCCTGCCCAGCTCCCCGAGCCACTCTGCTGCCTCCACCCCCGTGGGAGGCGTCCACCCCGGCCAGGTAACCCTCGGCCCCCTGCCCCGGCCCCCTGACCACAGCCCAGGCTGACTCCACATCCCCCCAGACCAGCAATGGTGGCCACACCAGCGACTACTCGTCCTCACTGCCATCCACCCCCAACGTGAGCCACCGGGAGCTGCGCAGTGAGACCCCGGCCCCCCTGGGCACCCCCAGCTCGCTGCACCGCGGGGCCAAGCGCCGTACCAGCCTCTTCGCCGTGAGTGCCCGCGGGCCCTGCCAGGGGGTGGCACTGGGGGGCACGTGGCACCCTGGCTTTTCCCCTGGCATGGTGATGGTGACACAGGGGGATGTGACATCCAGGGTGTCCCCTTGACATTGTTAGCCAGAATGACATCATGATAGGGTGGTGGCAGTAAGGGACATATGGCACCTGAGGTGTCCCCTGACAGGGTGATGACATTTAGGGGCATGTGGCATCTCAGTTGTCACCTCGGCATGGTAGTGGTGGCACTGAGGGACACCTGGGCACCATCATGAGGGCCACGGTAGTGGGGTCTGTGGCACCCTAATGTTCTCACCATCAGGCTTCAGCAGTGGGGGACATGTGGGCACCCCATTGTCCCCAGCTGTGCCACGAGTCCCACCCCCTGTCCCTGTCCCCGTTCCCACAGACACGCCGTGGCAGCGACTCTGAGAAGCGCAGCCTGGACAGCCGCGGCGAGGTGGCTGGCAGTGGCCGTGCCATCCCCATCAAACAGGTGGGTTGTGGCAGTGGCAGGAGGACATGGGGTGGGTCCCAGTGTTCCCTCTGTCCCCTCACTGTTCCCTGTCCCCAGAGCTTCCTGCTGAAGCGCAGCGGCAACTCCCTGAACAAGGAGTGGAAGAAGAAATACGTGACCCTGTCCAGCAATGGCCTCCTCTTCTACCACCCCAGCATCAATGTGAGTGTCCCCGTCTCCCTGTGGTCCCCAAAGTGTGGGAGGGCCCGGTGTCACGACCGCTATCCCCCCAGGACTACATCCACAGCACCCACGGGAAGGAGATGGACCTGCTCCGCACCACGGTCAAGGTGCCCGGGAAGCGCCCGCCCCGCGCCATCTCTGCCTGTGGCCCCTCAGCCAGCATCAACGGGCTGCTGCGGGACCCTGAGCCGGGCGGTGAGTGCCCAGGGGACACCGGTGCTGGGGGGCACAGCACGGGGACCACTGTGACACTGTCCCTCCCCCTTGTAGCTGGTGTGCCCTCTGTGGGGCTGAGCCTCCCCCCCGAGCCGGGGCTGAAGGTGGTGGGCAAGGGGTCACTGCAGCGCTGCGCCTCCGCCTCCGGCGCCAAGCTCGCCTCAGGTGAGTGATGCCAGCAGGGACACGACCACCTCCCGGGGCACGGGAGAGACTGCCCCATGGTGGCCACACTGAGCACGGTGACTCAGGGACGTGGTGCTGGTGGCCACACTGAAACTGCTAGCCCTGGTGAGAATGTGGGCCTGGCTGGCCCAGAAGCCTCAATGAACCTGGTGAGCCCGGTGAGCCCACTGGTCCTGGTGGCCCTCAGGACTCTGGTGAGCCAAGAGGTTTCTGTGACCCTGGTGGTCCCAGGGATTTTGGTAAGACCAATGAACTTGGTGGCCTTGGGGGTGAGTCCTGGTGATCCCAGAGAGATCAGTGACCCTGGTGAGCTCTGATAACCCCAGTGTGCCCAGCACCTCTGGTGGACTTGTGACCCTGGTGACCCAAGTGAGTCCAGTGGCCCTGGTGGCCCAAGCGATACTGCCGAGCCCAGTGGACTTGTTGACCCTGGCCCTTTCTTACCTGAGTTGTTCTGATGGACTCGGTGACCTGCTGGCCTCAATGGTCCTGGTGTGCTCCCTGGTGTCCATGGTGACCGCAGTGCCCCATGTGTGGTCTCTTGGCAGAGTCCCCCTTGTCCTTCGAGGCCGTGTCCAGCCCTGGCAGCGCAGGCAGGGACCCTCCACCATCACCACTGGTGGACAGGAAGAAGCACCGGCGGAAGAAGCTGATGACGCCTTCCAAGACCGAGGGCTCGGGTGGGCAGGCAGAAGGTGGGTGCCAAGGCAATGTGTCCCCAGCCCCAGTCACCCATGGCGCTGTGGGGACAAGGCCACCATCCTCCACGGCAATGATGCCCCAGAATTCGGGGGGATCTGGGGTGCTGCTGCCCCTCACCCCCTGTCCATGCTCAGCCACGCTGTCCACGCACCCCCCTCGCTCTGCCACTGCCTGCCACCTTCTGCACCATCCCCAGGGCTTCGCGGGCCCCCCTGACTCTGTCCCCGTTTCCTCTCTCTACTCCTGCTGCCCGGACCCTCCGCAGCCAAGCGCAAAATGTGGAAATTAAAAAGTTTTGGTAGTTTAAGAAATATTTATAAAACAGGTAACGTGGCGTGAGCGGTGCCTCCCGTGCATGTGGCTGTGCCCCCCTTGCCTGCTGCTAGCACACAACCCAGGAGGGGTGGTGACCACTGGGGAGGGGGGTAGGGCAGAATTTGGGTGCCGGGGTGGATGTGGGGGGCTGGAGTGGACACTGGGCCAGTCCAGCCCCTTGTGGGTGTAGGAACCCCGATCCCACCGCCCCCCTGGGGGTCTCTGGTCCTGCAGAGGAGGAGAACTTTGAGTTTCTGATCGTGTCAAGCACGGGGCAGACGTGGCACTTCGAGGCGGGCAGCTTCGAGGAGCGCGACGCGTGGGTGCAGGCCATCGAGAGCCAGATCCTGGCCAGCCTGCAGTGCTGCGAGAGCAGCAAGAACAAGGTGGGACCTTGGCAGGGGCTGGCAGGGTCCCTGTGTCACCCCCCTGCCCCTCTCACCCCCACGTCTCTCCAGGCACGCATGGACAGCCAGAGTGAGGCCGTGGCCATCCAGGCCATCCGCAATGCCCGTGGGAACTCGCTCTGCGTGGACTGCGGGGCACCCAGTGAGTCCCCAGGGGCACTGGGAAACAACGGGGGGGGCACGGGCGGGCACGGGACATGGGGGGACATTGCTTCGTGGGGCAGCAGTGCCATGGGCCTGGCAGAGCACTGAATCCAGATGATGGTGCACGAGGTGAGGTTGTGTCATGGGCCACCTGGCAACCAGGACTAGGGAGAGCTGTGGGCACGTGATGCCCACATGATGTGTGACACAATGCCATGAGCCACACAGTGCCATGGGACACATGATGACATGGTGACACAATGGTGCCATGAGCCACACTGTGCCATAGATCACAGCAGCCGTGTGGCACGCCGTGGGGCACACTGTGTCCCACACCAGGGGGTGCCCCAAAACCAGGGGTGCCCCTGCTTCACCCAGCACCCCAATCACCCTCCCCGCTCCTCCCACAGACCCCACGTGGGCCAGCCTGAACCTGGGTGCCCTGATCTGCATCGAGTGCTCGGGCATCCACCGCAACCTGGGCACGCACGTGTCGCGTGTGCGCTCGCTGGACTTGGATGATTGGCCCCGGGAGCTGACCCTGGTGCTCACGGCCATCGGCAACGCCACCGCCAACAGCATCTGGGAGCAGAACCCTCGTGGCCGCTGCAAGCCCACCCACGAGTCCTCCCGGTGGGTGTCCCCCAGCTCCACTCCTGCGTCCCCCCGGTGTCACCCCACGTCTCTGATGCCATCACATGTCCCTGTCCTCTGTGCCACCATGACGCCACCATGCAATCCTTGATGTCCTGTGTCCCCACCCTGCATGTCGCTGCCGTGCCATCCCATGGACTCTGATGCCTGTTATCCCCATGTCATCATGGTGCCACCCTATGTCCCCAATGTCCCCGTGTCCCCACCCCCCTGTCCCTTATGACCCCACAATTCAGCAATGCCACACTGCAATGCCCTGCTCTTCCTGACACCCCTGTGTCCCCATCTCCTATGCCACCCTGCTGCCACCCTGCTGCCACCCTGTGTCCCTGACCATCATGCGTCCCCCCCCGTTTTCACTCTCCCTGCTCCTGTAACAACCCCTGCCACACCACCAGCTGTTGTCCCTTGTCCCTGCCACCCCTGTGTCCTCCCATCATGACCGTACCCCACAGCCAGGGAGGGGCAGGAATTGTGGATGTGTCCCATGGTGCCGCCCTGCTGTCCCTGACACGCCATGTCCCCTGTGTCCCCATGCCCCCGTGCCCAGGGAGGAGAGGGAATCGTGGATTCGTGCCAAGTACGAGCAGCGGCTGTTCCTGGCACCGCTGCCCGTGGCTGAGGCGCCGCTGGCCGAGCGGCTGCTGGAGGCCGTGCGAGAGCAGGACCTGCCCACGGTGCTGCTGCTGCTGGCCCACAGCCACAAGGACCAGCTCAACGTGGCCATGGCAGACACGGATCGGCGCACAGCGCTGCACCTGGCCTGTGACACCGCCCAGGTGGTCGTCACCCAGCTCCTGGTGTGGGTACGTGGGGCAGGGGGTGGCTGTGAAGAGGGGAGCAGCGGGGTCTTGGGGTGGCTGCAGGAGATGTGATGTGGTCATGGGGACCATGGGGTGATCATGGGGGAGGCAGTACGGTTTTGGGGGATTGCGTGTGGTCTTGGGGACCATGGCAAGTGACATGGCCATGGGGACCGTGGGGTGGCTTTGGGGGACTTGGTGTTGCCATGAGGTGGTCTAGGGGAGTGTGAGGTGTTCATAGGGCACCTGGAGCGGGCTTGGGGATCACGGCACAGCAAGGGGGAAGATCATGGGGTTGCAGGGACCGTGATGTGGCTGTGGGGGATGTGGTGCTGCCATGGGGGATGTGGGGTGGCCAGAAGACAAATGACACGGTAATGGGGGACATGGCCTGGTCATAGGGGATGTTGTGCGGTCTTGGGGACAACAGCCTGACCGTGGGGGATGTAAAGTGTCCGTGGGAATCCTGGGACAGCCATGGGAGGAGCACTGGGCTCCCCTGGGGGCACGTGCCCGGACCACGGGGGATATCACCCATCCCGGTCGCGGGCACTGCGCGGCGGCCTCGCGGGTGACGCGTGGCTGTGCCCGCAGTACGGGGCCGATGTGCGGGCACGGGATGGCCACGGCCGCACCGCGCTGTTCTACGCCCGCCGCGCCGGCAGCCGCGAGTGCGCGGACATCCTGCTGCAACACGGCTGTCCCGGAGAGGGGCCCGGCAGCCCCCCGACCCCCGGCAGCCCCCCGATCCCGGGCCCTCCCACCCCCGGCGGTCCCCCGACCCCCGGGCCCCGCCGCCGCAGCAGCTGCGCCAGCGTGGGCCCCTGCGAGCCCCGGTCCGCCCTCGTATAGCCCTGAGGGCCCGGAGCCCCCCGGTGCCCCCGACTGCGCGTGCCCGCAGCCCCGGGGGCATCCCGGTGCCACCCCCGGGGTCACCCCTTGCCCACGGTTTGTACTTTTGATGCTCTATTTATTATCCTTTCCGTGTCGGGGTCTCCGCTGGTCCTCTCCCATCCCTCCGTGCCCAGGACCTCCATGCCAGGGGTGATGCCACTGCCACCCAAATGTCCCCTTTGTGTCCCTTCCCGGGGTTTTGTGCCCCAGAATGGGGTGGGAACAGCTGGGGTCGGGGTACTGAGGCCGGGTAGCCCCTGCTCATGTCATCATCCCCTGTCCCCGTCAGCCCTGCCCATGTCACCCTGTCCCCTCTCCACTGCCCCCTGCTCACATCACCCTGTCCTACCCCCGATCCCAGCTCCCGCGTGCTGTGTCCCCTCCCCATGTCACCTCCCCAGCCGCTCCCCCCTCCCCCTGCCACCCCCCCGTCCCAGCCTCATGTCCCTGTCCCCATGTTCCCCCCGGCCGTGTCCCCCACGCCCTGGCACAGCCCCGGCTCGTTGGTAGGATCAGAGCAGACCCCGACGCCTCTCCTTTTCTACAACAACCTTTTGTACTCCCCCTCCCCCCTTCCGTGCCCTGACACCGCCCCCGCCCCCCCCCATGGCCCGACCTCCCCTCGGCGTCCCCTCGGGATCCCCGTTAATTTATTGCTTTGTTTAGCGATAGGATAGAGCCAGCCCCTCCCCCCCGCGGGGGGGGGCACCGCCGGCGGGACCCCAGACCCCCCTCCCGCCGGCCTGGGGGGGCCGCCGCGTCCCCCTGCCGGGACCCCCATGAATGTAGGGGCGCCCCAGCTGTGACGCCCCCGACACGCCCCGGCGGGGCCGGCGGGGCTGAGCCAGGGACCCCGGGTGGGGCCGGGGGGGGCGGCAGGAGAGGCCGGGGGTGGCCCAGGCCCGGGGGTCGCTCGGGGGTCCGGGCCGTGTACAGTGTTTTCATCTCTCGGGTGTAACTGTAAGTACGTGACAATGTCGGACTCTGGTGCTGTGAGCCGGTTCGTCCTTCCCGCGGGGGACACGGGGGACACGGAGTGGGGGGGCACAGGGGACATGGAGAGCACGGGGGACACAGCGTGCAGGGGGCTCAAGGGAAGGGTGACACGGGGTGCTGAGGGCATGGCGGGGTGAGTGACACATTCACGGGGTGGGTGACACAGGGCGGCACACAGAGGCGTGAATGACACGAAGATGGGTCACACGGTGACAGGGGGTGGGTGACAGTGAGTGACAGGCGGGGTGTCACAGGAGAAGGTCGGGGTCCGGCCTCTGTGCACGGCTAGGGAGCACTGGGGTGGACTTGGGGCAAAGCGGAGCATTGAGGAGTAACCGGGATACTGGAGGCACTGGAGGGTACTGGGCGGCACTGGGGACGGGCTGCGGCTCCGGCCCGTGCCCGGCCGGTCAGCGGCTCCTCTGCACTGACCGGAAGTGACCGGCGGGAGCGGGGTTTGGGGGCGGGGCAGCACCAGAGTGGGTGGGGGTCGATGATGGGTGGTACTTGAATATTAATTAGATAGGCGGGGTCTGAGAGGGGAGGGTGACCTGAAGTGCGACTTTTGTATGCAAATAAGGGGGCGTGTTTAACCGAACATTAGGCTACAAGAGGGCGAGGTTTGATAGGTAGGCGGGATATGCAAATAAGATGGGTGTGGCTTAACGAGTGAGGGCAATGGGCGGTGCCTGCTGTGTAGGCGGGGGTTATTTGGGTGTGTCATTACGTGGGCGTGGCCTGAGAACCGGGTGGAGCCAGCCCCGCCCGGCTGCAGCCGCTGGACAGCGATGTCCGATGTCCGGAGATGTGGAGGGGTTCGGGGGAGGGGCTGTGGGGGTTGTGAGGGGACAAGGAGCAGGTCAGGGACACAGGGGTACCAAAACCGCCCATCCCGTCCTGTACCTATCGCCAGCCTTGAGTAACCCCCGCCCTCTTTGTCCCCTCCTCGTCCCCAGCCCCGTGCTCCCATCACTACCCGGACGGTCCCGGAGGTGTCCCCAGCCATTCCCCAACCCGCCCCCCCCAGCCCCGCTGTCCCTCCACTGCCACCAGCTCAGAGATCTCCACAGCTGCAGGCTCTGGCCTTGTCCCCAGCTCCGACACTGTCCCCTTGTCCCCCTGGCCCTGGCCCTCTCCCCACCGTGGGGTCCCACCACCCACAGACGCCCCCAAGCGTGACAGTGGGACCCGCCCCCCCCAGCTCTGTGCCCTGATGAGACCCCCGGGCCCGCCCAGCCCCCCCTCCCAAGTCCTCAGCCCCGCTTTGCTCCCCTCGGATCAAGGCCACCATATCCCCGCAAAGCTCATTAATAGCCGCTAATTAGGGCCACGAGGGTCCGCCCGGGGGGCATGGGAGACGGTGGGGGGGGAGGAGGGGGGGGGGGAGTCTCAGGGCATTTGTGGTCCCCGGGGCAGGAAGGAGGGGCGGCTGCCCTGCCCCCAGACCCGCATCCCCCCATGTGCACCCCCTGGAGTGACCCCCCAAATTTGAAGCCTCCTTCACCATCCCCCTTTGACCCTTCCTGATCCCCAAAATTCCCCCTCTGTGGCCACTGACCTCCCCCAGGAATTGGGGCAATCACTTGGGGGGGTTACAGGGAACCAGGGAGGGGTCGTGATTTGGGGGGGCAGAGTTCGTGGAGAGGGGGTGCCATAGGATCACGGCCACTCTGGGAGAGCGCTGTGGTCGAGGAGGGTGGGGGAACAACATGGGGGATTCGTGGGGACAACACGGACATGGGGGGGGGGGCACTGTCACCATAGGGGGACATACTGAGAGGGGTGGCATGGCCACAAATGGGGGACCAGCACAGCCACAAGGGTCATGGCCGCCACAGACACAGAGGTGGGGACAGGAGGGGACGGGAGGGGATGGTCCCCACAGAAAGGCCTTGCACTGTCCCCACCTTGGGGTGCTGTTTGGGTCCCATCGCCCACAGCCCCCCTCGAGTGCTGCCTCCATGGGACCCTACCCCAGCTCCGTGTCCTGCTTAAAGCCCCCCGATCCCTCCCCGGTCCCCCAAAGCCCTGAGGCCCCCGTCCCGTTGTGCCCCGCCCCGGCACACCCGGATCAGGGCCATCCAGTCCCTGCAAAGCTCATTAACAGCCACTAATTAGGGCCACGCGTCCGCGGGGGAAGGGGGATTGGGGTGGGCGGAGGACAGGGGGAGTGCTCAGAGCATTTGGGGCGCCAGGGCAGGAATGGGGCTATGGGGGCCTCCCCTCCCCCGGGTGCACCCCACTGTAGGAAACCCCCAAATCTGGGGCCACCTTCACCCCGGGGGGGTGCCAGGGCTTGGGGGCTTTGGATGCTTGGGGACCTGGGTGGCTCCGGATGGTGGCGTTGGGGTCCGCGGGGGTCCAGGTGAAGTTGGGGGCCGCGGGGGGGCTCGGGGGGGTCGGTAGCGGGGTCTGTAGCCGTAGGGGCGCAGGCGCTGGCTCAGGTACTCCAGCGTGTACATCTCCTCCCCTGCCACGTAGTGGAAGGACACGGCCAGGTCTGAGCAGCACTGGGGACCCTGGGGGGACAGAGGGGGAGGCTGGGGGGAGTCACTGGGCGCCCAAGGTGCAGGGTGGGCAAAGGGAGCTGGAGGCTGTCCCTGATCACTGCAGCTTCTGCCTGGCACTCTCTGAGCAGGGCGGGGGCAGGCAGACACCCCAGGCGCATGGAGGGGACCTTGGTGACAGCAGGGATATCATGGCTGGATTTTGGAGAGAGGGACTACAGTCACACGTGGGGGGAGCATGTTGGGGGCCATGACCATGGGAGTGGGATCAGGGCTGTGTGGGGAAGACCAAGGCCACCATGGTCACACATGGGGGCCCTGGGGCTATGTATGAGGGAGGACACACTGGCCACACACACAGGGTGTGTAGCTACACAGTGTAGGAACATCCTGACCATGACTGGGGACCTCATGGGGATTTGGGGGGTGAGCCATGGCCATGGTGGAAGACATGACAGCCAGGCATGGGGGTGACACATGGCTGCACCTCGAGGTGGCCAGGGACATGTGAGGGCGGCCATGGCCATGCACGGAGACACCACTGCCACACACGTGGTCCATGGCTGCGTGTTACAGCCGCAGATTGTGGGGGAAGGTGACACCCAAGGAGAGCTGTGGCCACTCACAGGGAGATGGTGGCCGCATGTGGGGTTACTGAGGGTACACATGGGGGAGTTCTGGCCATGCATGGGGGGGAGTGTGGGGGGGGGGATCATAGCCACTTGTGGAGGGGCCACAACCACCCCAAGCAGCTGCCCCTACCCAGGCTGCAGTGACGGGGTGACCCCTCGGCTGGCGGCCCCGGGCTCTGACCCACCTCCACGACGGGGTACCAGCAGTAACGCTGGTACCAGAAGTCCCGGGCGAAGCGGTGAGTGAGGTGGATCTCAGGTGGGAAGGGGTGAAAGGTCTCCCGGCCCCACGTATCCCGTGAATCCCCCACGACCACCCCCAGGCGCTCCAGGCACTGCCCCAGTGCCACATCCTCTTCGGGGCCCGTGTGGGTGCAGGTGCCACTGGCAAAGGCAGTGGCCACACGGGCCAGGGCTGCCTGGCTGAGCACGTAGCCAGCCCCGCCGCTCATGTAGCCCTGGCGTGTGAAGGGCCGGAAGCGTTTCCCAAAGTAGAGGGGCCGCTGGGGCGAGTGTGTGGCCAGCAGCCAGCGCAGGTTGTCCAGCACCACAAAGGTGTCGTCGTCGGCCTTGAGGAACCAGTCTGCGTGGGCACGGTGGTGCCGCTGCACGCACTGGAGAGCCCCGATGGTTTTCCAGTAGAGCTGCCCCCGGCCTTCGGGAACCCCCAGCCCCACGGCCGGGAAGTGGGGGGCAGGCTCCGAGCTCATGAACAGGGCCACGTTGCAGTGCCGTGCCCAAGTGTCCCGCACGTGCTGGGCCTTGGTCTCCAGGTTTTGGGGTGCCGTCATCACCCAGCACAGCACCCGGACCTGCTGGAACAGCCCCCGTGCCACCCCTGCGTCCTCGCCTGGGGGAGAAGGGGCCACGCTGAGCACGGAGCAGAGACCCCAATGTCCCCATGCTGCCACAGTCAGGGTGTGGTCACTGTCCCCCAACAAATGGAGCAAACGGAGAGAGGCCACCCCCCCCCCCCCCCATTCTCCTGCCAGCCCCATCCCCCCAGAGTCCCCCAAGTCCCCAGCCAGTTCCACCCAGCACGGCAGCAGTGCCCACCTGCAGTGTCCGATGGGGCCACGCCGTAGAGCGCGGGGGATGAGGGCGTCCCAGGGGGAGCATTGGCCACCTGGGGGTCCCGGATGGGGGCAGGCACAGGCTGGGGCAGCAGGAGGATGTGGAGGAGGAGGAAGGTGGTGATGAAGCCCACCAAGACGCCCCCGTGGAAGGGCAGCCAGGAGCTCTGCAGGCCCAGGAGCAGCATGGGGACACCTAGCTCAGGTATGTGGGAGTCAGTGGGGACTTCCCCCATCACCCCTCAGCCACTGCAGCTTGATCTGCCAGCTGGGGTAGCCCTGGGGTAAAGCCCGGGGAAGGTGGGAGACAGGACTCATGGAGGGGGAGTGACGCAGACACACAGGGTGACACTCACGGGACAGTAATGGCACCCCAGGCTGGGCCCTCCAGACCCGAGGGGTGTCTGGGGGCTCATGGGGGATGACACAGAACCTCTGCTTTTAGCTAAGGGGGGACAAAGGTAACTTCCCACCGTCCCCGAACTCCTGGATTATTTTCAGCCCCTTGTGGTGGGTGGGGCCAGCGGGGGTGAGGGACGGGGAACACAACGGTGGGGGTGGGAGTTCTGGTATGGGGGTACCGGCTGCGGCCTCACCTGGGTCAGGGATGGGGAGTCCCAGTTCAGTCCGGGAGGGTCCCACGGTGTCTGTCGGTCCCTGGTTGGTTTGGGGGTCCTGGTGGCTCTGCTCGCCCTGGGGGCACCACCGGATCTGGGGCTCCTGGTGGCTCCGCGGGTTCCCGTGACTCCCGTCGGTGCCCGGGGTGCCGGTGGCACCACTGTCCCCGAGGGCTGTGGCGGTCCCGGTGGTCCCGGTCCGCTCGAGGGTCTCGGGGACTCCGCTCCCCCCCCCCTCCACGCTCCCATTGGCCGAGGACGGGCGAGCCCCCCGGCCCCGCCCTGATTCTGATTGGCTGCCGAGCCCCTGACCCCGCCCCTCCACAATTTGTGGGGGGGCGATTCCCCAGGACCGGAGTGGGGAGGGGGTGTGTGAAGACCCCGGGACAGGGGGGACACAGACAAAGCCCGGGGTGACCTCGGTTTATTGATTAAAAGGCGGGGGGATCAAAGGGGTTGAACAACTTCTTACATCTCATTATGAGAGAGTGAACCCCCCGGCAAGGGGGGAGCACGAATGGCTCCAGTGGCAACAGGACCCCCCCCCCCCCCCCCACCCAATCACACCTCCCCCCTCCCCCCAAAAATCACAGCCATTCCTCCCCCTCCAACCTCCCAGTTCATCCGTGTCACAAATGCACCCAAATCTCAGGGCAGGGTCCCCCGGGGGGTGACACAGTGACCTGCCCCTCCCAGGTGGGGGACACCAGGGTCACTTGGCTGGGCCCGGGACACCCCAAGTGACCCTGGTGGTCCCCACCCAGCCCCACAGCAGGGAGAGAGCCACAATTCTGGGGGGCATGGTTCAGCATTTGAGGGACGAGAATTTGGGGGATCAGAAGTCTTGGTCCTCAGAGTCAGTGGGTGGGGGGGGCTCGTCACGACCCCCCCACACGAAGCGATAATTGTCCTCCAGTGCCTGCTGCCGCCGCCGCTCCTTCTGTGCTTCCTCCGTGCCCTGCACCTGGGGTGGGGGGGAGCAAATCAACTCGGTGCCCCCCGCACCTCTGTGCTCCCCCCACATTTCCCTCCTCAGCTCCCCCTGTGCCTGTGTCCTGGCCCCAAGCCTCTCCACCTCAGTGTCTCCCCGTGCCTCAGTTTCCCCCACATTCATCAGTGACGCCTCCCCGTCCCTCGGCTCCCCCACATTCCCCAGCTCTGCCACGCCTCAGGTTCCCCCACCTCAGCTCTGTTCCTGGTTTCCCCTAAAATCATAAATTCCCCTCCTCCCGAGCCTCAGTTGCAACCCTTCCCTCCGTGCCCTCCCCCATCCCTCGATGACACTCCCCGGTCCCTCGGTGCCCCTCCCCGTGGCCCCCGCACCAGGATGCTGAGGAAAATCTCCTTCAGGCTCCGGGAATCTTCCTCCGACAGCCACTGCGCCGCCTCCTCCTCCTCACCCCCCGACGACGCCGTCACGATCTTGATCTCGATTTTCCCTGAGGAGAGGGGCCCAGGGGGTTGATTTGGGGCAGGGGGGGCTCGCCCCTGCTGCCTCCCCCGGCCGAACCCCTCCCTACCTTCAGCCCGCAGCCCTTCCTTGGCCAGCAACGCCCGCACCTCGTTCTCCACCTGCGGCAGCTGCGGGGGGCTCTGGTTTTCCCGGGGGGGCTCCTGCTTCCCCCGGGAAGGCTCCCGCTCCTGGGGCGTGTCGCGGTTCCCGACTCTGCTCATCTGCACCCACACCCGCCCCTCGCTGGGAAGCCTGGAGCTGCCCTTCCTCGCAGCTCCTCCCTCCTCCTCCTCCTCCTCTTCCTCCTCTCTGTTCCTCCCGGGACCGGGAGGGGGGCCGGAAGGGTCACGGCGGGGCTCGGGGGGGTCGTGGTGAGGGTCAGCCCTGTCCAGCCGGTCCATCAGCCGGGTCAGGGTGGACGCAAGGGTCCGGGTTGCGCGGGTCCGGTCGAACTCCCCCTTCAGCCCCTCGGTCTCCAACTCATCCTCCACCTGCAGGAAGCATTAAAGGCAGGTTCCCTGGCCTGGCCAGCAGGTACCCAGAGCAGCTGGGGGTTCCTTGGCCCAGAAGGGTTGTCCTCAGCCTGTCCCCATTTCTGCTGGGCAGCCCTGGCCGGGCTGCAGGGTCTCCAGCACAGCCAGGGCATCCCAATCCTGCCAGGGTCTCCTCAGCCCAAACAGGAGAATCCCAGCGTAGTCAGGGAGTCCCAGCATGGTCAGGGGGGTGACAGCACGGCCAGGGGTTCCCTGGTGCAGACAGGGTGTCCCCACAGCAACCAGAAGATCCCCAGTTCTGCTGGAGGCAGCCAACCCAAGTAGAGCCCCCAGTGCAATCTGGCTGGGGCTCCCCTACTGCAGTCTGGGTGGCCCCAGCTTGGCCAGAGGGTCCCATCCCTGCTGGGGGCCCTCAAGTGTGGCTGCGGAATCCACCCAGAGAGGTCCCAGTGCCACTGTGGGGATCCCAGCCCAGTCAGGGGGGTCCCAGCCCGGCCAAGGGTCCGCACCTCACTGATGATGCTGTCGAACTCCTGCTCCATCTGGCTCTTCACCTCCTCCTTCAGCCTCGCCACCTGCTCCCGTGGCAGCAGCTCCAGCCCTGCCAGCAGTGGCCCCGCCTCCTCCTCTTCCTCCTCATCCTCCTCCTCCTCCCCAGTGGGGGGGGGCTCGGGGCCAGGCAAGGCCTCAGGGTTGGGGGGCTCTGTGGGACCGGGGGGCGCTTGGGGAGCTTTTGCTGCTGCCTCCTCCTCCTCGCTTGCCTTCTCCTTGGCCTGAAGCAGTGGGAAGGGGCTCAGGGGGAAACTGAGGCACAGAGAAGCCCGAGGGGCAAGGAGGAAGTCCCCACCTTCCTGGTGGTCTCCTTCAGCTCCTCGATGAACTGCAGCAGGTCCCCAGGGCTCCGGATCACCTTGAAGTGGATTTTCTTCCGTGGATCTATGTGGGAACCCAGAACAGGAGGCTGGAGTGGCAGGGGTGGCATGGGGGACACAGGGGACACGGGGTGGACATGGAGGTGACATGGGGTGGACACTTCAGGACTCACCAGCTGCCTGAGCACCAGCTGTCCTTGGGGACGGCTCCTGCAGGGAGGAGACAGGGGATGAAGCAGGACTCTAAACCCCCCACAGAGTGACCCCTAACTCACCCCAAGACCCCCAGAATGTCCCCAGGGCCACTGAGACTCACCCTGGTGCTGTCCTGCTGGTTACTGGCTGTGACTGCCACCTCCTGGTCCCCAGCTGTCACATCCTTGGCTGGGTCTGGCTGGTTCCCTGGCACAGGAGGGGACACAGCTGCCACAGGGGGGACATGCCTGGCACTGGGAGCTTCAAGCCAACAGCCAGGTCAGGGGTCCCAGAAGGAGAGGGGACACAGGCTGTGCTGTCATCATGAGGTGGGGACAGAGGCCATACCATCCTGGGTGCCCTCAGGGGTCTGTGAGGAGGGCTCACTGTCCCTGTCACTCCACAGCCGTGTGTCCAGTGTCCGGAGCTCCTCTGAGATCTCCTCCACCTTCCGCTTGGTGTCAGCTGGGGAAACAGGGGACAGGGACAGTGACAGCACAGTCGTGGGGTACAGGCCCAGCGCCACACTTCAGGGGACCATGGCAGTCCTGTGTTGGAGGGGACAAGGCCAACCCTGGCACAGAGGGAAGAGTGCCAGGAAGGTGACAGTGCCAGCCCCGGGACAAAGGGGACAGGGCCAGGAAGGTGACAGTGCCAGCCCTAGGATGGAGAGGATAAGGGAAGGCTGGAGAGAACAGAGCCAGTCCCAGAAGGGTGAGTGCCAGCCTTGGGATGGAGAGGTCAAGGCCAGCTGGGGGATGAGGGGACAGGACCAGGTGGGAGAAGACAGTGCCAATCTCAAGATAAGAGGGGACAGCACCAGCCCTGCACCAGGGCTCAGTGCCAGCCTTGGAATGGACGGGACACAGTGCCAACCCCACGCCCGTCCCAGGGGTCCCTGATACTCACAGACTTGGGCACGCACGTACTGCACGTACTGGGCGGGCGAGAGGGCAGGCTGGCAGCGGATGGGCTGCGGTGCCAGCCCCGGGGCCGGCCGCAGGAACGGGTGGTGGCAGATGCGCGTCGTGTGCACCGTCAGCACGTACGAACACGACTGCGGCTCGTCCACGCGGGCGATGTAGTCCCCGGCACCCTCCTCGCACAGGAACTGTGGGGAAAGCCCTGGGGTGATGCCCTGCTCTCTCCCAGGTGCCCCCTGTGCCCCGCAGTGTCCCCGTGCCCTGCAGTGCCCCCAGTCCTTACCCGGACCTCGGCCTCACGGGCGCGGCCGGTGAGGTCGCAGCGGGAGCCGTTCACGTAACTCTGGCTGTGGTAGCGCCGTAGCTGGTGCTGCTTGGAGGCCTGGAGGGACAGGGAGAGGAGTGGGGTGGGCACGGGAACAGCCCTGTCACTGCCACCCACCTGCTGTCCCCAAGGTGAGGGGGACACAGACCTTGGCTGTCTCGTCATCCCAGTCAAAGGCAGACTGGTAATAGCCCAGGACAAGGATGTCACCCTTGATCTCAGACTCTGTGGGGAGTGGGAACAAAGGGCAGATATTGAGGTGGTGGTGTCATCAGGGCCACTCTGTTCCCCGCCTGTCCCCACTGTCACCTTCCAGGTGGTACTGCTGGATGTGTCTCCCATAGCAGAACTCATACGTCCACCAGTCCTTGGTCTGGGAAGAGCGAGCAGAGCCCGTGGGTGAGGCTTGGGGTGCCCCCTTGCCAGCCCCTCGGTCCCCCCCTGGCACCCCCTGGTCCCACCTTGAGGAGGCAGGGTGCTGTCCCCATGGGCCGCAGCAGCTCAGCCACGCCAGAGCCGTTGTAGAGCCGGGGATCCCGCGGGGGGCCCGGGGGGGGCCCCACGGCCGCAGGGGGCAGGCGGCACTCATAGCGCTGCTTGAACCTTGAGGCCACGGTCACCACGTCCTCAGCCTCGTGCTGGTGGGGGGCACAGGGCTGTCAGAGTCCTGGGCAGCCCCCGGGAGCCCACAGCCTCTGGCAGGACACCTCAGAGCCCCCCCCAGGACCCTGAAGTCTGCCCCCATTGGGAAGACCCCCCCCTCCAGCACCCTGCAGCCCCTCAGTGACCCTGCAGCCACCCTAGAGACCCCAGACTCCCTCGGTGACCCTGCAGCCCCTTCCAGAGACCCCACAGCTACCCCAGAATCCCCCACTCACCCTGCAAACCCCCAGTGACCCCACAGGCACCCCAGAAAACCCAGACTCCCCCGGTAACCCTGCAGCCCCTTCCAGTGACCCCAGAGATTCCCCCAGCCCCTCCCTGTACCTACAGCCCCACCAGCTGGGACGGGACAATCCCCACACCCATCCCCCCACAGCAGCTTCCCTCAATACAGCCTCCATCCACGTCCCTGTCACAGCCCAGTGCACACGGGGGGGGGAGGGGGGGGTGGAGAAGAGGCCTGTCACTGCCTCCAGCAGATGCAAGGGGCTCCGGACCACCCCTCAAACCCTCATGGGTTGCTCTGCAGCTTCTGCCCCACAGCTCCAGGTGTTCCAGTGGAGTCCCAAGGACAAAAACTCGGCAGCAGCTCCCTGCTGGGTGTCCCCTCCCTCTCAAATTTGGGAAACCAAAACAAGAAGTGAAAGGACCGAGAGGACGATACCCTCTGCCACCGCCACACCCACATCTGGCGTGGCCACCCAGGAACATTGGGCAGCAGAAGAGGCGCGGCCCCACGAGCTCCAGGAAGTGCGAGGTGTCAGTGTCACCTCAGGGACCCTCAGGCCCGGCTGTCTCCGGGGAGCTGCTCAGCGAAGGAGGTACGGACAGCCGGCTCCTCCCCACCCCCGGATCCCATCCTCATCGCTCCCCATCCGTGTGCCCCCGGATTCCGGCCAAGGTCCCGCCGGCAGCGCCCTGGGCCCGTGCCCCCAAGCCTAGCCCGGGCCGGGACCACCCAGGACCCACCGGTGCCGCTGCCCCAAGCCTTGGATCAATCGGGGCAGTGTCCCTGACCCTGACTCGGTGTCTCCGGTCCCGTCCCCGCCCCGAACGGGTGTCCCTGGCCCCTGTTGCGACCCCCGGCCGGATTCCCCTCCCCAGCAGCCCCCAGCCGCTGCCCTCGGCCGCGGAACGAGCCCCAGTAGGGAGCAGAGGCCGGTGCCCTGTCCTTGGCAGGTGCTCCCGGTCCCCGTAGGAGGCCCCTGAGCGGCATTCCTGACCCGCAGCCGGTTCCCCTCTCATCGGCAGCCCTATGGCCGATGCGCCGGTCCCGGTAGGGCCCACAGGACGCTGCCCGCCTCCCCCCACCCAGTCGTTGTCCCCAGTGCCGAAGCGCACCTGCCCGGCCAGCACGGGCTCGGCCAGAATCTCGAGGCCGTACTTGAGCTCGCTGAGCTCCTGCAGGTTGAGCGCGGCTCGGGCCCCGCGGAGGGGCCACCCCGGGCCAAGCAGCGCCAGCAATGCCAGCACCGCCACCGGCCCCGGGCCCCGCCGCGCCGCCATCTTCCCCCCCCCCCCCGCCGCCGCTTCCGCTTCCGCCCGCACCTCCCGCGCCCGCCCCGGCCCCTCTACTTCGGCCTGTCATTGGTGTCTGTATCTGCCTGTCAAAGAGGAGCTCGGTTCTAATTGGCCAGTGGGAGGCGATGACGCCTCCGGCTGTGAGGCCGCGGGGGCGAGGTGGGTGTGAGGCAGGGACCGCGACGATTGGCCGGAGCCCGCGCTGGCGACAGCCAATGGCGAGGCGGGGCGCGGCCGACCAAGATGACGTTGCGCATGGAGGCTCCCCATTGGCCGAGCGGGATGCAGGCGATCCTCGCGCTCTGATTGGTGGAGGGCACAGAGCATCCCAGGGGGTCACGTGGTTACCGGAGCCGGGAGGGGGCACAGGCCCCACTCCTGGGGGAGGCCCCGGCCCACGGGGAGGGGCGTGCGTGGGACATCGAGGGAGCGAGGCTTCCTGCAGCATGCTGCCTGCCCCCATCCCCGCAGCACCTGGTGTCCCTCTGCTCCTCCAGTCCCCTCCTGACCCCGCCCAAACATCCTCCGAGCCCCCCCTGGACCCCTCGGTCCCCCCCACGGACCCCTCAGCACTCCTTCAACCGCCTGGCAACACCACGAATCTCCCCAGCCCTCTCCCCCCGGGCTCCGCAGCCTCCCCAGCTCCGAGTCCCCGCCCCCTCCCGGTCCCAGCAGAGCTCAGACCGAGCCCCCCTTCCCCTCTCTCAATGGGGCCGTTGTGCGCCCCACGCGTGGGCACAAAGCGCGGCCTGTGGCAGCCGCGCCGCGGGGGCTGATCCTTGCCCCTCCCGTCACAGCCCCGAGCCCCTGCAGGCCCGAGCCACCGCCTGCCCGTCCTCGCTTTTTGCATCCCCCCTCCGCCTTTCCCCCCGCTGTCTCGCCCCGCCCCTGCCGGGGCTGCGGCGGTGCCATTTCGCACCGGGGCCGCCGGGGGCGCCCTCGCCGCCCGCTCCGGTGCCGGTGCCGCTTGCGGCCGCGGAGCTCCGGGACCCGCCAGCAGAGCCAGGTAGGGCCGGGGCCGCTCTTGTCGCGGCTTGCCACGACGAGGGATAGCACCTGCCACTACCCCGCGGCTGCTACATCGCCGCCTCTCTCCCCAGACATCCCCAAATCCCCGCATCCCGCGGTACCCCGCGGGCCGCCGGGCCCCCCCGAAACCCTACAGGCCCCCATCAGCATCCCCCGCATCCCCCATCCCCGCTGGCTGCTCCCCCCCCCCCCCCCCCCCCCCCGGACACTCCCAGCCCCCTCCCTCCGCATCCCCCGGGCCTCCCGCCAGTCCCAGCCCCCCGAACCTCCCCGAACATCTCCCAGGCCCTTCCCTGCCCCGCCCCCCGTGCCCCCAAACACCCCCAGTCCCTCCCGACGTCTCTCCCGAGCCCTGTTTTGCCTGAGCCACTCATCCTCGGGGAGAGCCCCCGGGCAGGTCTGGGGTGTCCCCCGGCTGCAGCCACATCCCGCGAGGCTGGGGGAGCAGCAGGACGGCAGCAAATACTGGGGGTGCGGGTCCCTCCGCCCCTGACACTGTCCCCGTTTCCCCAGGCTGGTGCTGTGGGGGGCAGAGCCATGAGTGTGGGCTGAGCCTCCCTCGCTGGGACCTGCGCCCACCCCCAGGTGAGGGCACTGGGAGCACTGGTGGTCAGGGTGGAGGGGGTGCCATGCAAGCACAGCAGAACGGGGGAGTTGGGGGTGGCATCAGGCCACTGGGTAGAACTGGGAAACTGGGAGTGCTGGGAAACACTGGGAGGCAGCACCGGGATGAAGGAAGGGATGGTACACTGCACTGGTGGCACTGGTTTGCACTGGGTGTCACTGGGAGGTGCTGTGGGCACTGGTTTGCACTGGGGATGCTGGGTGGCAGCAGGAGGCACTGGGGTCTCTGGGTTGTACTGGGTTACACTGGGAGCCACTGAGCGCTGCTGCCACTGGCCTTGGCCTCGCTGGGCACGGGGGGTCACTGGGAGGTGTTGGGATGCGCCGGGGGGCGCCGGGGGGCACCGGGGTGACAGTGTCCCCCCACCAGGCAGGATGCGGGGGGCGCAGCGGGCGCTGTGCCTGCTGCTGGTGGCCTCGGCCTCGCTGGCAGCGCTGTACCTGCACCTGTGGGCACCCAAGGGCCCCCCCACTGTGGACCTGCGTCGCCCCCGCCCCGAGCGGCTGCCACCCCCTCTGCCCCCCCCTGCCCGCGCCTACCCCCACGTGCCTTTCCGCCTCAAGGAGGAAGTCATGGAGTAAGGACGGGGCATGGGGGTATCCGGGGAGGATGGTGGTGGGTGGGGGCACCTGTGGGGTGTGGGTAGCCAAGGGTGGGGTTGCACATCTTCACCGTGCCACCCCTGGGTTGGGGCCTGGGAATCCCGGCAGGGTGGGGGTACCCAGGAATGGGGTTACTCAGGGCTAAGGGCACCCCAGGATGGAGCTGTGGCTCCGGAGACAGGGGCACCCACGGGTTGGGGCACCCTAGGGTCGGGTGTTGGGCACCTGGGGAGGGACGATGGGGTGGTGGCACAAGGGTGACAAAGGTGGGGTCAGGGCTGCGGTGGGTGGCGGCTGGCGGTGTCTGGAAGGTGGCAGCAGGTCCCAGGGCGGTGCCACGTGGGGACAGGCAGTGACGGGAGGTGGTGGTGCCGTGGCGGTGCCGCTCGCGGGTCCCCGTGTCCGTGCCCAGCTGCGGTGGTGCAGATTATGGTGCCGCTGATATCGGTGACAGCGGCCCTGTCGCGACAGGCTGCTGCCCAGGAACGGGTGTTCTTGCGAGGCGGAGGCGGAGGCGGGGCTGGCGCTGCCGCTACGGCGGCGGCTCTTCGGGCCCGGCCCGGGGGGGCTCGACTTCGCCAGCGCCTTCGCCCCCGGGGAGAGGCCGCGGCAGCTGCGGCTGCGGGAGCGCGAGTACCGCAATTACCGGAACCGGTGAGTGCGGGGGCACGGGCGGGACCCCGGGGCTCAATGCGGGCACTGCAGCTCCCGGGTCGGCTCTGGTGCGGGGGAGACCCCCAGGGCACCTCGGGGCAGGATGGGACCCCGGGGGTTTGGGACCCTCGTGGCTGAGTGCGGGGTGTGTGCCACGCACTGACCAGTCCCGGGGCAGGGTGGGACTTGGGACTCCCCAGGGACCCCCGGCTGAACCTCCGGTGCCCCCCCCGCAGGGTGCAGACCCCCGCCGACCGCCTGCTCATCGTCCCGGCCAACTCCCCTCTGGAGTACCCGGCGCAGGGGGTGGAGGTGCGGCCGCTGCAGACGGTGCTGGTGCCCGGTGAGGGGGCGCGGGGGGAGCAGGGGGTCGGGGGCACCGGGTCAAGGAGGGGAGCACATATGGGGGGCACGGAGGGGGGCAACGGGGAGGGCACAGAACGGAGGAAACAGGGGGGTGTGGGGCACCGGGGGGAGGCACAGGATGAAGGAGGAGGAACCTGTAGGGGACACGGGTATGGGGGTCCATGGGCAGGGGGTACCCCCGAATGTCTCTGAGGAGGGAAGAGGGGGTAGGGGGTCCCTCCGGGGGTCACTGGGCCTCACCCCTGTGTCGCGACCCCCAGGGCTCAGCCTGCAGGCGCCGGCCAGGAACAGGTACCAGGTGAGGGCGAGGGCGGGGCACGGGGAGGGGCTGGGGAGGGGTCACGGGGAGAGGCGTGGCTCGAGAGGTCTGGGCGGGGCTTGAGGGTAATGGGCGGGGCCTGTCCAGTTTGTGGGCGGGGCGCGTGGGGGTGGGCGGGGCAGCGGAGAGACCGGGGAGGGGCCGAGGGAAGTTCGGTGCGCTCCCCCCACCCCTGTGCGCAGCCTCCCCGGTTTGGGGGGGCCCCTGCCGTGACCCCCCGGGCCTCCCGTGACGTGCCGCCCGCAGGTGAACCTGACGGCTTCGCTGGGAACGCTGGCGGTGGCGGCCGAGGTGGAGGGCGTGGCGCTGCGAGGGGAGGGGCAGGCGCACCTGTCCCTGGCCGCCGCCCACCTGGACCACCTGAACCGGCAGCTGCAGTTCGTCACCTACACCAACACCCAGTTCCACCCCGATACCGCCGACATTGGTGGGTACGGAGGGAGCTGCACCGGATCGGGGGGTTCTGATTCCGAGGCCCCCGGCACCCCCAGGCCCCCCGCGCTCCTGGGAACCCCAGTACCCCCCCGGGACCGCGGTTGACCCATGGGAATTCCAGCCACCCTGGGACCCCCAGCGGCTTCCCGGACCACCAAGCCACCCTGGTTGTCCCGGATCCCCCCGGAACCCCAAAGCCCACAGGACACTGGTGGTATCCCAAATGTCCCCGCTGTTCCCGTGTCCACCAGTGACCCCCACCCCCCGGGAATTTCGGCTTCCCCCTCCCTGTGTCCCCCCGCGCCCCCAGCCCCTCCTCGCCCTGCAGTGCAGTTCTCCACCGACGGCCACTCTGCCGCCTTCGCCATCCGCATCCGGCACCCGCCCATGCCCCGTCTGTACGGCCCGGGAACCGCCAGCGACGGCGACGGGGACAGTGACAGTGACAGCAGCGGGGACGGGGGTGAGCACGGGGCCCTGCACCCCGAAATTAGCCCTGCCCATGTCCCCAGCACTTGTGGTGCTCCCAGTGCCCTCAGTCCTCCTGGTGCCCCCAGTGCCAGACTCCCAGTGCACCCAGTGCTAGAATCCCAGTGCTGGAGACTCTTGGTTCTGCCAGTACCAGTGACCCCAGTGCTCCCAGTGCCAAAGTCCCAGTCTTTCTAGTGTGGGAGCCCAATCCTTCCAATGTGAGTGCTCAGTGCTCCCAGTAAGTGTCCCAATGTTCCCAGTACAGGTGCCCAATTCTCCCAGTACTGGTGTTACTGGTTCTCCCAGTGTAGGATCCCAGTGCTCAGGTGACCAGTACTGAAGTGTCCAGCACTCCTGGAGTGGGCTCCCAACAGGGGTTCCCAGTGCTCCCATTAAGGATGGGTGCCCAGGCCTCCCAGCATGACCCCTTGTGCTCCCAGTGCTCCCAATGCAGGTTCCCAGTGTCTCCCCCCACCCCTCAGGGTACAACATCTCGGCGCTGGTGACAGTGGCCACCAAGACGTTCCTGCGCTATGACAAACTGCGGGGGCTCATCGCCAGCATCCGCCGCTTCTACCCCTCTGTCACCATCGTGGTGGCCGACGACAGCCAGCGCCCCGAGCCCCTGTCTGGGCCCCACCTGGAGCACTACCTCATGCCCTTTGGCAAGGTGAGGCTCCTGAGGGGGGACAAGGGGTGGTGTCAGGGCTGTGGGTCCCCAGACAAGGGACACGGGGTCCTGGCAGAGCCATGGGGTTGTGGGACATGGGAGGGACTGGCAGGAGCTGAGGTCCCCAAAAAAGGGGGGACAGGGAGGTGTGGCAGCGTGGTGGGACCCCAGAGAGGGGGGACACTGGGGTTCTGATGAGGATGTTGCTCCATGGGCGGCGCTGGCAGGGTGGGGGTCCCTGGGGATGGGCGACAAGGGGGAAGGGGACATGGGAACTCTGTCAGAACAGGGGGAGCCCCGAGAGAGGGGACACGTGAGGGTCTGACAAAGTGGCAGGAAGCCGGGGTGCTCTTGGGGGTTGGCAGGGCTTGAGGTTGTCTGGGGGATGGGGGACACGGGGGGGTCTGTCAGGGCTGTGGGATCCTGGAGAAGGGGGACACAAGGCCTGGAAGAGCTGTTGGTCCCCGGGGAAGTGGGACACGGGGGTCCGTGGGGAGCTACGGTGTGTCGGTGTGGTGTCCGAAGGTCCCACACTGCCCCCGCAGGGCTGGTTCGCCGGCAGGAACCTGGCAGTGTCGCAGGTGACAACCAAGTACGTGCTGTGGGTGGATGATGACTTCATCTTCACGCCCCGCACGCGGCTGGAGAAGCTGGTGGATGTGCTGGAGAGAACCAGCCTGGACCTGGTGCGGGGCTGCAGGGGGGTGGGGGTACGGCCAGCAGGTCCCAGTGGTCTGGGGGAGTGGTCCTTGTTCCCATGCCCAGTGCCTAGTGCTGGACAGAACCATGCTGGACCCGGTGTGGAGGACTCGGGGATACATGGGGGGACTGGGGCCACCAGCAGGGCAGGGGATGGCCAGTGCACCCCCGTGCTCTGCAGAGGGTGGCCTCACTCCCATGCCCAGTTCCAGTGCTGGACAGACCCAGGAGCTGGCACAGAGCACGGGTGGGCAGTGAGTGCCCAGAGGGTCCCCGTGCTCTGGGAATGCCGCTCCTGGTGCCTTGTGTCCCAGTACCCAGGGCCCGGGGCTGTCCCAGTGCCCCCCATGTTCTGCAGTGTCCCCCGGTGGGCGATGCTGGGATGTCCCAGGTGTCGTGAGGGGGTGACACTGGGATTCCCTGGAGATGTTCCCGGTCTCGATGCAGCCCCCCCCCACCCCCAGCACAGTTCCTGTGCCCAGGTGGGCGATTCTGGCAGGGTCCTGAAGGTCCCAGTGCCGCAGACCGGCGATGTGGGGGGTGCGGGGTTTCAGGGGGTCCCGGTGCCCAGGTGGGCATTCAGGGGGTCCCAGTTCCCAGGTGCTGGCACAGCTCCAGTGCAGCGGCCCTGTCCTGTCTTATCCCTTCCCACCTGTGGGCGATGCCGGGGGGTGGTGCGGGGGTCCCGGTGCCGCCCCCCCAGCTCTCCGCTGTGCCCCGCAGGTGGGCGGCGCGGTGCGGGAGATCACCGGCTACACCACCACGTACCGGCAGCGGCTGAGCGTGCGGGGGGGCGGCGCGGGGGGCGACTGCCTGCGGACCCGGCCCGGCTTCCACCACCGCCTCGCCGGCTTCCCCGCCTGCGTCGTCACGGACGGAGTCGTCAACTTCTTCCTGGCCCGCACCGACAAGGTGCGGCAGGTGGGCTTCGACCCTCGCCTGCGCCGCGTGGCTCATCTCGGTGAGGGGCTGGGGGCAGGGGAGGGAGGGCTGGAAGGGGTGGGAGGGTCCTGAGGGTGCGCGGGGTGCTGAGGGGTCTGCGGGGTGAGTCTAAGGGGGTCCCAGAGGAGGAGGGTCCTGGGGGTTCCCAGGGTTTTGAGGGATCTGAGGGAATCCCGGGGGTGAGGGGTGGTCCCCAGGTCCCCCTAGGAGTCTTGAGGGGTCTGAGGGTCAGACCTAGGGGTTTCCGGGGGGAGGGGAGTGGGGTGTGGAGTGCTGGGGATCCCGGCGGGGGGAAGGAAGGACTAGAAAGGTGTGGGGGGGGGGGGGGGTCCCGGGGGAGGGGGCACGGGAGTCTGGGGGTGTCCTTGGAGGGGTCTGGGGAACCTCATGGGAGGAGGAGTGGTCTGGGGGCAATGCTGAGGGTCCCAAGGAGGGGGAGCAGGGAGTGCCTGGGGTGTTCTGGGGTCCTGAAAAGGGGGCGGGGGGGCCCAAGCAGGGTTCCTGGGGGGCTGGGAGGAGCTGCAGGGAGCCTCAGGAGGACACAGAGGAGGAGTGGGAGCACCTGGGGGTGTCCAGGAAGGGAAGGTGGGGAACCCTGAGAGCGCAGGGGAGTCAGGGGGCCCCGGGGGTCTGGGAGGCATCAAGGAGTGTCCAGGGGTCTCAAGGGGGAGCAGGGGTGATTAAGGGTGGGGGAAGGGGCGGTTCAGGGGGTCTGGAGGGATCAAGAGGGGCTGGGAGGTTCTTGGAGCATCTTGGAGTCCTGATGGGGGAGGCCTGGAGATCATCATGAGGGAAGTCCTGGGGGGGACTGGAATTTCTCTGCTAGAGAACTTAGGGAGACCCCTGGGGCAGCAGCAGGGGTGGAGGAGATGCCAGGGTCCCCCGCAATTGAGGGGGTCAGAGATAAGGGGGGATGCTGGGGTCCCTCACAATTCAGGGGTCAGAGATAAGGAGGGGATACCAGGGTCCCTCACAATTCAGGGGTCAGAGATAAGAGGGGATGCCAGGGTTCCCCCACTGCAGGCCCACAGGATTTGAGTCGGGGTGAGGGACCCCAGGGCAGCTCTGAGCCCGTTTTGGGGCTCCCCTCTCTCCCCAGAGTTCTTCATTGATGGGCTGGGGGTGCTGCACGTGGGCTCATGCGAGGACGTGGTCGTGGATCACGCGTCCAAGCTGGCGCTGCCGTGGCGGCGCTCGGAGGGGGAGCGCCAGTACAACCGGTACCGGTACCCGGCGGCACGGGACGACAGCCTGCGCCTCAAGCAGCGCCTCTTCTTCTTCAAGAACCGCTTCAAGTGCATGGCTGGCGACTAGGGGTGGCTACCAGCCCCAGCCACTCTCCCCGGCCACCGGCGGGGCCACCGCAGGGCTGCTGACACTGGGGTGACACAGGGGTGATACCACCCCCGGGGCACCCCATGTGCCACCCCCAGGGTGCTCACAGGGCCACTGACACAGAGGTGACACAGGGCCACCACCTGCAGGGTCACTGAGCACGGTACACACCATGGACATCACTCACAGGGCCACTGAGCCCGGGCCATCAGCACAGGCCACCTCAAGGGTCACTGCTGCCAGCCACCCCTACGGTGTCCCCAGAGCCACCACAACCATGGGCTATTCCGTGGACCACCGGCCACGTCTGGGGCACCCCCAGGACATCCCCAGGGACACTGACTCCAACGGGCCATCTCCTGTGGGCTACCCCCAGGGCCACGATTGTTGGCCACCTCTGGGCACCACCAGGGCTACCAACCCTGGGGAACCCCTGGGGTGCCAACCCCCCGTGGGCCACCCTGTGGGCCACGACACTCGGCAGTCCCCAGGGTGCCCACAGGGCCATTGACACTGGCATGACACAGGGCCACCCCCAGGGTGGCCAAATCCAGGGCCACTGCCACTATGGTCCAGCTCAAGGGTCATCACTACCGTGGCCACCCCTCCCATGGGCCACCCTCCCATGTGCCACCACCAGCGGCTGCTCCCTGTGGTGTCCCGTGGGCCACCACCACTGGCCACCTGCGGGACACCCCCAGGACCACCCCTTGTGGCCACCCCCTGGGCATCCCATGGGCCACCGCTGTGGGCCACCCCCGTGGGCCACCCCCAGGGCCACTGCCATGGGCCACCACCCAGTGCCACCACCCAGGGCCACCACAGGCCTGCAGGGTCCCCGGAGCCCCCCTGCCCCCCCCGCGGTGTTTTTAGCTCTTTTGTACTTTGGGGGTGGGGTGGTGGCGGGGTCCCCCCGGGCATCGGCTCCCCCCTCCCGTTGTCCCCGACTCCGTTTTCTATTGTCCAGCCCCTCCCCCGTGCTGCCGCCAGGATTTTTGTGCCAAGTCTCGGCCCCTTCCCCCCAGGACCCCCGGGTGGGTGGGGGAGGGGCTGGGGGAGGGGGTCCTCCCCCCCTTTTCTACCCAATGGATGGCGAGATTTTAACCAGCCCGAAATCGGCCTCTTTCTTCCAAAAACTGGGGAGGATAAGTGGGGTGGCCCAGGCCCCACCCTCTGGGAGAGGCTATGGGAGTGGGAGGGGCTTTGAGGATGGGAGAGGCTATAGGGTCTCCAGGGGGGCTGGGGGGTGTGGTCTGTGGTTGAGGTCAGTGGGTGTGGTCGGGGGGTGTGGTCTGGGTGTGGCTGGGGTGTGGCTGGGGTGTGGTCAGTGGGGTGGTGGGGTGTGGTCAGGGGTGTGGTCAGTGGGTGTGGCTCCACCTGGGCATGGCCTGGGGTGAAAGGAGGGGATTTTTCACAGAAATGCCCCTGGACCCCCTGCCCCCACCCAGAACCCTTCGGGGTCCATCCTGCCCTGGCAGGGAGAAGGAGAGGGAGAGGAACACACCAGGGATGTGGAGATTGATGGGACATGGTACAGGACATGGCAGGGGACATGCCAGGGACAAGGACAAGGCCAGCCCAGGACAATGGGACACACTGGGCACAGGGAGATAGCAGCCATGGACATGGGCATGGTGGACAAGGACAGGGACATGACAGGGACAGACACACCGGGGACAGGGACACAGACATGTGGTGGTCAGGGACACAGTGGGGACGAGGACACTCCAGGATGTGGGCATGGACACCTTGGAGACAAAGGCATGGCAGGAACATGGGCAGGGACATGCAGGGACTGGGACATGCCAAGGACAGGGACATGGACACGTGGTGGACAAGGACACACAAGGACATGGGCCCACAACGGACATGAGACTGGACACAAAGGGACAACGACACACAGGGACAAGGACACAGAGTCTGAGGGGCCAAGGCCATGGCAGGGTTGGTGTTGGGGTCCCCCAGCTTCTTGGCAGGACAAGAGCCATGCTGGGGGGACAAATGGCAGCTGGGTCCCATCCCACATCCCTGGAGGTCCCTGTCCCACCCCCAGTGTCCCACCCCCAGTGCAGTGACAAGATGCCCAGGGTGCCCACCCATGGAGGCCCTACACAGCAACCCCCTTGAAGGTCTTGTGACACCCTTGAGTGACACCTGGGGCTACTCTGCAGCCACTCCTGAGGGACCCTATGGGACTACCAAGGTGATGTCACTGTCTCCCAAACCTGCCCCTGGCAGCCACAGCCAGGGGCTCCTGGGACATGACCTCGTGTCCCCTCCTCTATCTCCCATCCAGGTAGGCCATTGTAATGTCCCTATTTTATGTCCCATTCCACCTTTGTCCCATCCCAGTGTCCCATTTCAATGTCCCATCCCAGCGTCTCTATCCTGGTGTCCCATCCCCATGTCCCCATCTCTATGTCCCATCCCAGTGTCTTCATCCCAGTTTTCCAGGGCAGTGTCCCCATCCCAATGCCCCCATTTCAGTGCCCCCAGCCTCATTCCAATGTCACTTCTCTGTGCTCCACCCCACTGTCCCCACCGTGATGTCCCCAGCCAGATGTCCCAGGCTAAGGTTCCATCATGCTTTTGGCATCCCAAGAGCCTTGGATGGGCTGGAGAGGTGGGACCATGGGAACCTCAGGAAGTTCAATACAACAGGGGCAGGTTTTGCCCCTGGGCCATGGGGACTTGGGCAAAAATTCAGATGGGCGGGGAAGGGATTTGGAGCACCCTGGGAGCAGGATTTGGGGGATGGGTGTCCCTGTGAAGAAGGATTTGAGCATGTTGGACACATCCTGGCCACATTCATGGGAACCCAGATACCCCCTGTGCTGGTCTGAGCCCCAGCGTGGGCAGAGGGCAGGGGGGTTCTGCCCCTGTGCCCCCTGTGCTCAGGTGAGACCCCACCTGCAGAGCTGCTCCAGCCCTGGGATCCTGCACAGGGAGGATGAGGAGCTGCTGGAGAGAGTCCAGAGGAGGCCACAGAGCTGCTCCAAGGGCTGGAAACCATCCGGAGCCAGGCTGGGAGAGCTGGGGGTGTTCACCTCACTCCAGGGAGAGCTCAGAGCCCCTTCCAGGGCCTAAAGGGGCTCCAGGAGAGCTGGAGAGGGACTGGGGACAAGGGATGAAGGGACAGGACAAGGGGGAATGGCTTCCACTTCCAGAGGGCAGGGATGGATGGGATACTGGGGAGGAATTCCTGGCTGTGAGGGTGGGGAGGCCCTGCAATGGAATTCCCAGAGCAGCTGGGGCTGTTCCGTCCCTGGAAATATCCAAGGCCAGGCTGGATGGGGCTTGGAGCAGCCTGGGATAATGGGAGCTGTCTCTGCCCATGGCAGGCATGGAAGCGAATGATCTTTATGGTCCTTTTCAATCCAAACCATTCCGCAAGCCCATGACCCCCACAGCCCTCCACACTCCGCATTTCCGGACTACATCTCCCACCGCACCCCACGCCTGCACTGCCCCCTCTCCCCAGAGGACTCGCTTTCCCGTGGTGCCTCGCGGCGGAGCTGTGGCAGTGCGGAGGTCACGTGACGCAGGGCTGTATAAAAGCGGCGGTACAGCGGCCGCGGCCCCATTGTTGTCGGCGCGCGCGGCGGGGCGGGAGCGGTCCCGGACCCCCCCGGGAGCGGCTCCGGGGCCCCCCCGGCACGCCCCCCGCCCCCCCCCTCCCGGCCGGGCCGACCCCTCCAAACCTTCCTGGGCACCGGTGAGTGGCGGGAGGGTCAGGCCTCGGTGTGCTCCGGGTTGGAAGGAGGGCGGAGGGGCGGCCTGTAAGGGATGGGGGAGTTAGAGCGGCGGGTGCCTGCCGGAGATGGGGGTGAAAGGGTCTGGGGGCTTCTGGGGAATCCCCCGGAGAGCGGCAGGGGATGTGGGAGGAGCTGGGAGATGAGGGGCGTTATGGATGGTAGGGCCTTGTAGCCGGAGGGGCTGTAGGGGAGGGGGTCCTTTATAGCTGAGAACCCTCCCAGCGGGCGGGGGAGGTAAGAAAAAGGAGCTTGGAGCTTGAGGGTTGTAGGGCCAGGGGGTGCCCCATAGCTGGAGGGCTTGTAGGGCACGGGGGATGGCTGTAGGGGATGTGGATGGACCTTATAGCTGAGAGTCTGTAGGACGTGGGGGGCTATAGAGTGTACGGGGGGCTGTAGGGGATGGGGGTCCCTATAACTGAATCCATAGGAAATGGGGGGGCTCTGTGAAATACCGGCATGCTCTGCTGGAAACATCTGGGAGGACGTAGGGAATGGGGGTGGCTATAAGGGAAGGGGTCCTGTAGAGGATGTGGGGGCCCCCCCCTTATCTTTGGGGAGGGATCGTTGGGGCGTCCTGGCAGGTGAGGTCTCCCCTCTGCTGTACCTTGAGGGAGGCACTGGATGTCCTTAGGGGTGGCCTTTGCACCTTAGGGACCTCATGGGGGACACAGGGGTTGTGAGGGGGGTCCCGAGAAACTGCCAGTGATGATGATGATGATGATGGGGAGGTCACACCTGGGTGATCAGGTGTCCCCAAAAGTGGGGGAGCGGCTGTACTGGGGCTGCCCCCTGGCAGGTAAGGGAGTATTGGGCCAATCCTTGTCTGGGCCTCACCCCCACAAGGTGATTCTGGGGGGGGGGCAGGTGACCCTGAGCTCAGGTGAGGTGTGGAGGGATGTCCCGGGGGAGGGGTGGAGCACCTGGGCCCCTCCTTTACCTTTGGGAATGGGACAGGTGAGACACCCTGGGCAAGGCTCCTGCTGCCCCGCCCTCACCTGTCCTGGGCTCCTCTCTGCATTCAAATGTTCTGTGTTCTCTTCTACCTTTATCGCTCGTTTCCAGCCCTAGGGAGTTTGGTGGGATCAGCATTTCCATCCCCTCCTACCTGACCCTCCCCAGGTACTTGGGAAACACCTTTGTGGGGGAGCCTGTCCCCCCTCACCAGGGTCCCCCCAAAGGTGCTTCCCAAGTACCTGGGGAGGGTCAGGGTCCTGAACCTCTGGATCCAGGTGTTCCACAAGGACCAGCCCTTATCTCCCAATTCCAGCAATGGACACAGGGCCCAAGGAGGATTTTTTGGGATCACCTTTCTGTCCCCCAACACCTGCCCGCCCTGTGGGGGACACCTGCCCCTCCTTCCCAGCCTCTTTCAGCCAGGAGGTTTTCCAGATCAGCTCCTGGATTTCCAAACTCTCCTGATCCCTTCCCTGCTCCAAAAGTTGTTCCACAGAACTTGGGTAAAAAAGATATATTTTTAGTTTAACTCCTTTGGGTGAGGTTTAATCTTTGAAATTAATCAATTCCCATGGCCCCTCCCTCAGCATTTGGAATTATTTTTCCTTCCTCATCTCAAATGGACAGATCATCCTTGGGATGCCGGTGGTAGAAATGCTGGAGGCTCTGTGCGAGCTGCATCCCAGATTTCCCTGAGGAACCAAAATTCTCCATCTTTCATCCTAAAAACCCAGAATGGGAATGTCAGCAATGACCTGGGATGGATGGAAATCCATGGGATTTTCAGCTGCTGAGCTGAATCCTTGGGGAAAAAAATTGGAAAACTCAACCCATTCCTTATGATCCAGACTGCCAAAATCTTCCCGGTGTTCATCCCAAAATCTCATTTTTTTAGGCTAATGCCAGAACAACACCTGGATTCATTGGTGTCCCACCGCCTTTCTAGAAAGGGATCGTTCCCACTCTGCTCTCATCCCGAAATGTCCTGCATCCCTGCTTCTGACACTTCCAATCCCTCAAATCCGTCATATTTTTTGCCTCTCGATTTTTATGGGAGTCTTATTATCATCAGCAATGACTCATGAAATATTAACACCCAGCGCCGGGATGGGCTGGCACCAAGAACTTCTGTTGGGATTTTTTGGGGGATGTATCGGGGAGCAAAGCCTTGCTGCTGATCCTGGAACGTCTCGGTGCTGTCCGCAGGGTGATCCCGTCCCTGTCCCTGTCCCTGTCCCCGCCGGGGTCTCCATGCGAGCCCAGCCCCGATGGCCGCGGTCCCGAGCGCTGGGATCAAGCGCAAGCCGGAGGATGCGGGATCGGGATCGGGATCGGCCCCATCCAGCGGCGCCACCTCGGACGACGAGATCGCCACGAGCGACAGCGGCGACAGCTGCGACAGCGGCAGCTCCGGCAGCGCCGGGCGTGAGCCTCACCGGGGAACTGGGCGGGATTTGGAGCGATTTAATTGTTGTTTGGTTTTATTCCTCTGGTTTTTAAAATGAATTTCAGGAATTTTGGTGGTGGTGGTGGTGGGGATTTTTTGGGGGGAGTATTAGGGAATTTGAAGGGGGATGCTGTGGGTTTTTTTTTTTTTTTTTTTTTTTTTTTTTTTATTGAGCTGTTGGGGGATTTTGTAGCAGTTTTTTGGCAGGAGAATTTTTGGGTTTTTAGGGTGAGTTTTATGGAAGAGAAATTTTGGGATTGCGGGTTTTTAGTTTTACAAAATAGGAATTTTGGGTTTGGGAGTTTTAATTTTATTAAATAGGAATTTTTGGGTTTGGGAGTTTTAATTTTATTAAATAGGAATTTTTGGGTTTGGGAGTTTTAATTTTATTAAATAGGAATTTTGGGGATTTTTAGTTATGGGGTATTTGGGGAATCTTGTTCATTTTGGTGAATTTTGGGGTTTTTTTCTCATTTTTCTGAGTTTTCAGAATTTGAGGGACAATTCAGATTTTTATTTTTTTTTACTTTGGGGCAATTTGGAAGAATTTACGTTTGGGGGGATTGGGGGAATTTCTGTGAATTTTTTTTTTTTGAAAGCTTGAAGGATTGGGGCATTAAGGGGGTATTAACAGAGGAATTATTTGGGGAGTTCAAGGAGCTTGAATTTCTTTGTAATTTGGGAAACTTGGGAGGAGTTGGGGGGGAATTCCAGGAAGTTTGGAGGGAGCCTGGGGAGAATTTGATGGGGGAATTAATGGGTATTTTTAAATTTTGAAGGGAGCTTGGGGGTGAAAATTTGAAGCGTTCGGTGGGGGCAATTAATGGGTATTTTATAGTTTTGGTGGGAAATACAGGGGAAAATGGGTGAACTTGATGTGATTTTGGGGCTGAGCTTTGGCGTGGCTGCCCTGACCCTTGCTGTGCCCGCAGCCCCGTCCATCCTGCGGCGCTCCCGGGCGCGCCGGGGCGGGAAGCGCGTGCGCTTCGCCCAGGTCACCGTCTACTACTTTGCCCGGCGCCAGGGCTTCACCTGCGTGCCCAGCGCTGGTGGCAGCTCCCTGGGCATGGCCCCGAGGCACCACCGTGCCCGCAGGTACAGCCTCAGCCAGTTCGCTCACCTGCGCCAGGTGAGCCACCGGCAGCACCTGCGGCAGCACCTCCGCAGGGAGAAACTGCGCGCCAGGAGGAGGGAGGTGAGGAGGTGGGGAGGGCAGTTGGGAAATAACTGGGATGGGGGAATCCAGGTGGGAGATACCTGGAGAGGGAGGGTGGAATTCAGCTGGAAAATACCTGGGGAGGGAGGGGGGAAGACCTGAGGAGGGGAATCGGGGTGGGAGATACCTGAGGAGGGGAATCCAGGTGGGAGATATCTGGAGAGGGAGGGAAGAATCCAGGTGGGGGTTACCTGGAGGGGCAGCAGTGGGGGAATACCTGGGGAGGGAGGGTGGAATTCAGGTGGAAAAAACCTGGGGAGGGATGGGGGAATCCAGATGGGAGATACCTGGAGAGGGAGGGCAGAATCCAGGTGGGGAATACCTGGAGGAAATTTGGGGTGACGGAGGGTATCCACTTGGAGAATACCTAGGGATGGATTTGGGGTGGAGCCAGGTTTTGGGGTTGGGAGGTAGAAATCTAGGTGGGAAATACCTGGATGGTTTTGGTGGTGGGCAAGTGGGAAAGCCCTTGGGGATTTTATTGGGAGGAAGTGAAAAATGCTTGGGTTGGAAGAGGGGAATCCAGGTGGGAAACGCTTTGGGGGTATCTGAGGAGGTAGAGGGAAAAAACAGTGCTGGAAGCACCTGGGTGGCAACAGGAGAGGCTTAGTTTGGGCCGTGGTCCCACTTCCCCACACGTGTCCCCCCGTCCCCAGCTGACCCAGAATGGGACGGTGCCGTCGGCCGAGGCTGCGGGGCTCACCTTGGCCGACGTGTCCGACGACGACCTGGACATGGGGCAGGTGGAGGTGGGCGATTATTTCTACCTGCAGCCGCTGCCGACCAAGCGGCGCCGGGCGCTGCTGCGCGCCTCGGGCGTGCGCAGGATCGACGCCGAGGAGCGGCAGGAGCTGCGGGCCCTGCGCCTGTCCCGAGAGCAGTGCGGCTGCCTCTGCCGCCTCACCTGCGAGCCACGCACCTGTGCCTGCAGCCAGGCCGGCATCCAGTGCCAGGTGAGCTGCAGAGAAAGGCTTTGGGGCAGGATGGGAGTTTGGGGCTGGTCCTCATGCGTGTACCTGCACTTGCTGTTCTGTGCTCTTGCTCCTTGAGGAGTGGGGAGAGCCATCCAGTACCAGGTGAGGCCATCCAGTACCAGGTGAGCTGCAGGGCCAGCATTTGGGGCAGGATGGGGGCCCTGCTGCTCTTCGTGCCTGTGCCTGAACTTGCTGTGCTGTGCTCTTGCTCCGTAAAGAGTGGGGAGGGCCAGGTGAGGGCGTCCAGTGCCAGGTGAGCTGCAGAGAAAGGCTTTGGGGCAGCATGGGAGTTTGGGGCTGCTCCTTGTGCCCGGGCCTGCACTTGCTGTTCTGTGCTCCTGCTCCTTGAGCAGTGGGGAGAGCCAGGTGTGCCAGGTGAGCTGGGAAAAGGGGGGATGGGTGGGACTGGAGGTCAGTCAAGTGTTGGCACACCCAGTGTGCCCATGTCCTTGCTCCTTGAGGGAGCAGAGAGTGCCAGGTGAGGCAGCTGGGATTTGTGGTCCAACAGGTGCTGGAATGTTCCTCTTCCTTGAAGGGAGTGTGTGTTGGGCATACCTGGAATGTATAAACTCCTCTTCCCACCCCAGAGCCAAATTCCTGCTGTCCAGGTGGGATCTGGGATCACTCTGGGGTGGGATTCAGGCTCTGGGGGGGATCCTGTGGGATCCCCCACCTGTTCATGTCTCGTCCCAGTGGAGACACCTGCCTGGGACAAACCCCCAGCATGACGTTTGGGGTGGGGTTCAGGTGCTGGGGGGGTCCCACAGCTGTCCCCTGTGCCCCAGGTGGATCGCACGTCGTTCCCGTGTGGCTGCTCCCGGGATGGCTGCGGGAACGTGGCCGGGAGGATCGAGTTCAACCCCCTGCGAGTCCGCACCCACTTCCTGCACACCTTGATGAAGCTGGAGCTGGAGAACCGGCGGGAGGAGGAGGAAGAGGAGGGAGCAGCTGCTCTCCCTGGCCCCACCTGGCCGCCCCCACAGCCCCCTGAGACTCAGGACTTCCAGGAATACCTGGCGGAGAACGAGCGGGCGGTGCTGCACCTGCAGACGGCCGAGGAGCTGGAGAGGCTGAAGGCTGAGGAAGACTCTGGAAGTGGCTCTGGGGGAGAGGGGGGTGGGGTCTGTGTCCTGGGGGAGCACCTGGATGATACCTGGCAGGTGAAACCGCCCCAGTGCCCTGGGCTCACCTCCACCATCCTCATCCCAGCCCAGTTCCCCCTGGAATCTTCTGTCCTGTGCTACCCCCCGGGGCAGCCAGCCCAGGTGAGTTCCCAGCCTTACCTGGCCGATGCACCTGGGCTCTACTGCCAGATAGAGCCAAGGGCAGGTGCCAAGGGTGACAGTGGCCATGTGGAGCATCCAGCTCCAGCCTCCAGCCCCCCGGGGAAGGAGCTGGGGGTTCCACCTGTCCCTGCTGCTGTGAGCAAGGGAGGAGCACCTGAAAATCTGCCAGAGCACCTGGAGCACCCCCACCTGCCCATATGAGTGGCCTCAGGCCCTCTGGCTCTGTTATTTATTCCATGGATTGATTATTTAATTTGTGTGGGCTGCTCTGGACACAGGATTTACCAGGCCCAGGGTGAGGAGTCCTTCACTCACCTGGCAGGGGTCACCTGTGCCAGGACTTACCTGAGCTGCAGCCTTCTGGATCCCACGGCAGCTTTGTCCCCCCTGGCTGCCTCCACTTTCCTTGTTTTTAAGGGGAAAAAGCCTTTTTTCCCTAATTCTTTTTTGTTTAATGAATGTTTCACCTGGGCCTGGTGATGCTTGCACTCACCTGCAGCTGGGATGGATTGGGAAACACCTGAAACTGGCACAAGAGACCCAGGACTGGAATCCCCAAACTCACCTGGAAGATTTTGGGAGGGGTTGAACCAAGTTCATCTCGTTGGCTCCATCAGCTGGCATTGATCACCTGTACCTGTCAAAACCTTCTGGAATGCTCATTCACTTGCTGGGAAAACCCTGAGGGGTTGGAGCTGCCTTCCAAGGACCAGGATTTGGGAATGCCCCTGTCCCTACCTGTGATCCCAGCCCATTCCAGGTGGGCTCTGTGCATCCAGATGCTCCTGGACTAATTCCAGCAGGATCAGAGCCCTGCAAGTGTGCACAGATGTCCAACTCCTGGTATCCTGTGGATGTGGTGTTCCTGCAGAACCTGACTCCTGGAGCACCTGGAATTCCCTGTGCTGCTCCTCGGGTGCTGCCTGCTCACCTGGGCTCCTTCTGGCTCCTGGCATCTCCACTGGCATCAAACTGGTCAGACTGGGATGGATTCAGGTTCTCCAGGTGTGGATTCTGCAGAGTCACCTGGACTGGGATTCATGGAGGACCCACCTGTGCTTCGGACCTTCCTGAGGCTCTGGGATCTGTTTTGGGGTGAAACTTGTCATTTCTGGGGCTTTTCCCTCTTTCTTTGGCTCCAGCCAGGTGAGATCAACCTGGGCTAGGAGCAATTCCAGCCTGGGAGGAGGCAGGAGTGGGGGAAGATCAGGATGTGGGGTGAGGCTGCCTGTTCTCCAGCCCAGCCCAGGTTGGGTCTGTGCCCTTGAGATTTGCTTACCTGGCTGCTCTTGGATTCTGGGATCTGCTCACCTACTTGGGTCTGTGCCCCAAATCCTGCACTGTGCTCACCTGGACCCTACAGACTGTGGGATCTGCTCACCTGGACACTCAGACCCTGGATCTGCTTACCTGGTGGGATCTGCTTACCTGGACACTCTCAGACCCTGGATCTGCTCACCTGGTCCGGTCTGTGCCTTCACAACCTCCTCACCTGGATGCTCCCAGACCCTGGGATCACAGGGGCCCAAACCCCCCAACCCAGCTGGTGCCACCCCTTTATTTTCCTGACTTTTTGTTTTCACCGTTGGCTTTTCCAGCAGTTTTCCCACACTGGGGTCTGACCCCTGGCAGTTTTGGGGGTTGAGGGTCCCCTGGTGTCCTTGGAGGTCACGTGCCCCCTGTGGAGGGGCTAAAAAGGGGGTTCAGTAAGAGGTTAGGGTTTAAAAGGGGTTTAAGGAGGCTCAGAGTGGGGTTTTTAGGGGATATGGGGGTGTTGAGGGGGATTTTTAAGTTGAAAAAGGTTCAGAGGGATTTTTATGGGGTTTAGGAGGGGTTGAGGGTTTAAAAGGGGGTTTAAGCGAGGTTTTGAGGGGGTTAAGGTGAGTTCAGGGTGGTTCAAAATGGGGTTTTTAGGGGTGTTGAGGGTTTTTTTGGGGGATGGAAAGGGGTTCAGAGGTTTAAAGGGGTGCTAAAAGGGGTTCAGTTGGATCTAAAAGGGTTTGCAAAAAGAGTTAAAGGGTCTTTTAGGAGATCAAGCAGGTCCAGAGGGGTTTAAGGGGCTTTAAAGGGAATTTAAGGGGATTCAAGGGAGTTCAGCAGGTTTTGAGGGTGTCTAAGGGATTTTTTTAGCCATTTGAAGGGTGGTTTAAGGGAGGTTTAGGAAGGGCTTTAGGGGGGTTCAGAGGAGTTTAAAGGGGCCCAAGTGGGGTTTAAGGTGATTTGAAGAGATGTTTTAGGGGCTCAAGAAGGGATTTAAGTGACTTCAGAAGATTTAAGAGGGTTTAAAAGGGGTTTCAGGGACCTGAAATGGGTTTGTAGGGGGATTCAGAGGAGGAGTTTGAAAAGGGGTTAAAAAGGGAATTCAGAGGGGGGTTTGGGGGTTCAGAGGTGTTCTTAGGCTTTCAGGGAGGAATTTAATGGTGTTCAGAGGTTTTTCACGGCTTCAAAAGAGATTTCAAGGTGTTTGCCAGAGTCAGAGGGGTTTTGAGGGGATTCAAACAGGTTTTTTGGTGTTTAAGAGGGTTCAAAAGGGGTTTAAAAAAGATTAAAGGGCAATTAAGGGGGTATTAAAGGGTTTCAGAGGGGTTTAAAAGGGGGTTAAGGGAGTGCAGAGTGGCTGACAGGGGGTCAGAAGGGGATTTTCCAGGGGTCTGAAAAGGGGTTGGGGTGGGCAGGGGTCAGTTCCCAGCCCAGGGCCTCGGTGACCCCCAGCCCCAGGGGCTGACTCTGGGGGGGTGGGTCGGGATTTTCCCCACGGAGGTCCCAAATCCCACAGAAATGGCCCCAAATCCATCCCCTGTGGTGTGAGGGACCAGGGGGAGGTGACCCCAAATTCTGCCCTGCCCCCCTGGGCTGGATCCCCTGCATCTCCTGAGCTGGTGCTTCCCAACCCTGGAAATTCCTGAATTTCTCCCAGCTTTACCCAAATCTTGCTGTGATTTGGCTTTTCCATCTCGATTGGATTTCATCCCCTGGATTTCATGGATCTGGCCCCTCGCTGGTGCTGCTGCTCCACCCCAGACCCCCCCAAAACCCTGGGGGATCCCCAAATTTCCTCTGCCAGGGTGCCCAAAGCGGTTTTGGAACTTTTAATGTAATTTTGATTACCTTCTTTATTTTTTATTCCCTTTTTCCTATTTCTTTTTTGTTCCTATAATTTTTAAATTTTGGGGTTTTTTTACCTTTTAAATTTAATTTTTATTTCTTTTTTTATTTTGCTTTTATTGCCTATTTCTTTATTTAAGTTTTACTTGCACTTTTGAAATTCAATCTCTTTCTCTTTTTATTGCCATTTAATTTTTTTCTTGCTCTTTTTTCTATTCCATTTTTAATTTTATTTTTCAGTTTTTAATTTTCATTTTAATTCCACATTTAATGCCCCTGAGTGAAGCCAAAGCTTCTCCCCACTATTATTGATTTTTCCTGCTTTTCCGCAGTTTCCCAGGACGATGCTGTATTTAAAGAGAATATTTAAGTGGAAAAATAAAAAGTGATTAAACTTAAAAGGGAGTTGTGACTTAAATAGGAGTAAATACACAAAATTTGGGTTAAAACCACTAAAATCTGGGCTAAATACAACAAACCGTGGGTTAAATTAATGAAATTTGGGTTAAATCCACTGAGATTTAGATGAAGTCCACGAAGTTTGGGTTAAATGCACAAAATTTGAGTTAAAATCCCAACTTCACCCTGGGTCACTTCAGACCCCAAGGCTCAGTCCAGAACAGGCTGGGGGTCATCTGGAGCCCCCTGAGCCCCATCCCATGGATCCCAGTTCCCATCCCGTTATCCCGCTATCCCATTATCCTGTCCCATGGATCTCTATCCTATCCCAGTTCCTATCCCGTTATCCCATTATCCTGTCCCAGTTCCTGTCCCATGGATCTCATTTTCCCATCCCAGTTCCTATCTTGTACTCCCGTTATCCTGTTCCAGTTCCTCCCATGATCCCATCCCATTATTCCATGGATCCCATCGTCCCATCCCCGTCCCGGCAGCGTCCCTGTTGCCAAGGCAACCCGCCGGCCTAGCTCTCGCGAGACTTGGGGCGGGGCGGAGCTAATGGTGCAGGCTCCGCCCCTTTCCGCCCTCCGGCCACTCCCGCCGTGCCCCGCGCAGCCCCGCCCCCTTCCCGCCATGCGGCTCCGGGTCCCGCCGGGCGCTCCTGCCGCCCTCAAGGTGCTCGCGGCAGCCGGCGCCGCCCCCGCGCCCGTCAGGCCACACCTGGACGGCCCCTCAGGTGAGACCGGGACACTCACAATCCCCCCGGACCGCACACCCGGTCCCGCGACCCCCGGGCCTGACCCCCTTCCCGTCCCGGCCCCGGGGCACCGCGCGGTTCTGAGCCTCTCCCTCCCCTCAGAACGGCCGCGCGCGCTCCCGAGCCCCGCCGGGCCGGAGCTGGAGCTGGATAACGGCACTGTCCTGTTCTCCGCCAACGCCATCTGCCAGTGAGTGCGGGCGGCCTGGGGCAGCCCCCGCCCCAAACCCTCCCCTCAAACCCCTCCGAACCTCCCACAACACGGCCCTTATCCCGCCTCCCTTATCCCCGACCCCCCTTAACCCCCCCCCCCCCCCCAGGTATTTTTACCTCTTCCGTGGGGAGGAACCCACCGACCTCAGCACCCAGTGGCTGGAATGGGAGGCCACGGAGCTGCAGGTGAGTGATCCCCTGTGCCCCCCGAGGGGTTCTGTGCCCCCCATGTCCCGATGTGACCCCTCTGTGTCCCCAGCCGGCGGTGGCCGCTGCCCTGTACCTGCGGCTGGTGCAGGGCCGGCCGGGGCCCGAAGCCCTCGGTGTCCTGCAGCACCTCTTGGCTCACCTGGAGCAGCACCTGGCCCGGAGCGGCACCTCCCACCTGGCCGGGGTGAGTGAGGAGCCCTGGGTGTGGGGGATGAGCTCGCTGTTACCTGCCCGACAGGTGTGTCCTCAGCCCTGCCCCCACGGTGTGCCCAGAAGGAGGGTGGGACATTGCTGACCCCGGTATGGTAGATGGTCCCCAGTGCTTCCCAGGCCACCCAGTGCCACACTGTCTTGGCTTTACCTGGCACCACCATCCAGTGCCCTCCCCAGTTTGTCTCCGTTCCTCTTACAGTCCCTCCCAGTGTCCCCAGTCCCCCCAGTAGGTGCCTGTCTCCCCCAGGAAGCCGCCTCGGTCGCTGACGTGGTGGTGTGGGGCAGCCTGTTCCCAGTGCTCCAGGACGAGACCAGTCTGCCCAGTAAGAGCTGGCTGGGGGGGCGGGGGGGAGGTCCCTGCTGGGCCGGGGCTCACCCCATCTGTCCCCACCCAGGTGAGCTGCAGGTGCTGCGCTCCTGGTTCCGGGCGATGTCCCAGTGGGAGCCGTGCCGGGACGCGGCCGCGCTGCTGCCGGAGGCTCTGCGGGAGCTCCGGAACCACCTGGCCCAGCGCCCCCCGCCCCTCCAGGCCCCCCGCCACGAGCCCCAGGTGCGGCCCCGGCCCTGGGGGGGAGGTTGGGGGAGCAGATGTGCGCAGCCCCCATCACCTGGTCCCCGCAGGATGAGGAGAGTCTGGAACGGATGCTGACAGACGACGACATCGCAGCCGCCGTGGACATCTGGGCCCAAGGCCCCGCGGCGCTGCCTCCGCCCCGGCAGCCACGGACACCTGTGTGAGTGCCCAGGTGACACCCAGCGGTTTGGGTGGTGGGGGGGACGACGCTGCTGTGACCCACCCCCTCCCTGCCAGGTTACCTGTGGAGGGCGAGAGGAATGTCTTGATCACCAGCGCGCTGCCCTACGTCAACAACGTCCCTCACCTGGGCAACATCATCGGCTGCGTCCTCAGTGCCGACACCTTTGCCAGGTGGGGCTGTGGGGAGTGTCCCAGGGGCTGGGGGGGGGGCTGTGCTGTCTGCACAGGTGTTACAGGTGTGCACCTGGGGAGGGGACTGTTCTACCTGCACAGATGTTAGAGGTGTGCATCTGCAGGTGCTGCCAGCTGGGACCAGTGGTTAGTGGGGGGGATGAGATGATGATGAGGGGGTGACCGGAGGATTGTAGGGGGGGTGTTGCACTGTCTGCTCACCCGTGCAAGTGTGAAAGGTGTGCCTCCTGCAGCTATGACAGGTGCCCACACACAGGTGTGATAGGTGCCCACGCCCAGGTGTAACAGGTGTGCCCTGCTAGTGTTACAGGTGCCTATGCCCAGGTGACAGGTGCCCCCGCAGCTGTGGCAGCTGCCCGTGACCAGGTGTGACAGGTGTATCCCCCAGGTGTGACAGGTGTCTATGCCCAGGTGCAACGGTGCCCGTGACAGGTGTGCCCCCCAGGTGTGACAGGTGCCCACCCCAGGTGTGTCCCACAGGTACTGCCGCCTGCGGAACTGGAACACGCTGTTCGTGTGCGGCACGGACGAGTACGGCACGGCCACGGAGACGCGGGCGCTGGAGGAGGGGCTGAGCCCGCAGGAGCTCTGTGATCGTTACCACGCCCTGCACGCCGACATCTACGCCTGGTTCCGCATCTCCTTCGACCACTTTGGCCGCACCACCACGCCCCAGCAGACCAGGTGAGCCCCTGCGGGCCAGGTGAGCCCCGCCTGCACTAGGGGTACCTGTGGCTAACATGACTCGCCCTCCCTGCCCAGGATCGCCCAGGACATCTTCCAGCGGCTGCTAGCACAGGGATTCCTGCTGCAGGACACGCTGGAGCAGCTCAGGTGTGAGAGCTGTGGGCGGTACCTGGCCGATCGCTTCGTGGAGGGCACCTGCCCCTTCTGTGGCTACGCCGAGGCCCGCGGGGACCAGTGTGACAAGTGTGGGAAGCTCATCAACGCCGTGGAGCTCAAGGTGGGGCAGCAGCCCCCGGGGACCCCCCAGCTCCACCTCTGGGGACTCCCCTCTTCCCCCTCACCTTTGTGATCCTAACTTGCCCTGGGCCTTCCCCTCCCACTTTTGGTAACACCCCTTGCCCCACCTTTGTGGACCCCCTGCTCTACCTTTGGGAATCTCCCTCCCCATCATTGGGGACCCCCTGTTTTCCCTCAGAACCCCCAGTGCAAGGTCTGCCGTGGTACCCCAGTGGTGACACCCACCCAGCACCTATTCCTGGACCTGCCCAAGGTGAGCCACATCTGTGGGGGCACAGTGAGGTGGGGATGGGGACTCCAAGGTACCCTAAGTGTCCCACCTGTGTCCCCTGCAGCTGGAGGGGCGGCTGGAGGCCTGGCTGGAGCGCAGCTGGGCCACAGGTGACTGGACGGCCAACGCCCGGCACATCACGCGCACCTGGCTGCGGGACGGGCTCAAGCCCCGTTGCATCACCCGTGACCTCACCTGGGGCACCCCGGTGCCCCTCGACGGCTTCCGTGACAAAGTGGGTCCGCCCCCAGCCCCAGGTGTGCCCTGCCGGGCCCTCCCTGCTGGTCTCACCTGCTCAGGTATCGCTCTCCCCCAGGTGTTCTATGTGTGGTTCGACGCTCCCATCGGGTACCTGTCCATTACGGCCAACTACACCGACCAGTGGGAGCGCTGGTGGAAGAACCCCCAGCAGGTATGAGGAGTCAGGCGATGGTGCAGGTGGAGACAGAGCAAGACACCCTGCTGCCATCTCCACTTGCTCCTGTTACCTACCAGGTGGAGCTCTACAACTTCATGGCCAAGGACAACGTCCCCTTCCACAGCGTCGTGTTCCCCTGCTCGCTGCTGGGTGCCGACGACAACTACACCCTGGTGAATCACCTGATCGCCACAGGTACGGCCCAGCTGTGGGGGGGCCCAGGTGTTGGGGGCTCCACGCTCCCCGTACTCTGCCTGGGGCCATTACCTGCCTTGGAGGGGCCAGCTCCCCACAGTGGGCGCTCACCTGTCCACAGAGTACCTGAACTATGAGGATGGGAAGTTCTCCAAGAGCCGGGGTGTGGGTGTGTTTGGGGACATGGCCAAGGACACCGGGATCCCTGCTGATGTTTGGCGCTTCTACCTGCTGTACCTGAGGCCCGAGGGCCAGGACAGCGCCTTCTCCTGGGCCGACCTCCTGCTCAAGAACAACTCGGAGCTGCTCAACAACTTGGGCAATTTCATCAACAGGTGCAGAGACACTTTGGGGGGAGCAGGGCTGGTCCACAGCTGGGCTCACACCTGTCCCGCAGCCTTTGCTGACCCCTGTCCCCACCCTGTCCCCAGGGCAGGCATGTTTGTCTGCAAGTTCTTTGCGGGTACCGTGCCTGAAATGGTGCTCACAGCTGAGGACCAGCGGCTGCTGGCCCGGGTCACCTTGGAGATGCGCCAGTACCACCAGCTGATGGAGAAAGTCCGGTGGGTCCCGGTGGTCCCAAAACTCAGGAAGAGGGGGGGCAGAACCTGTCCTCCAGGTGCTCAGCCCCACCTGTGTCCCCCTGCCCCCTCAGCATCCGTGACGCGCTCAGGTGTGTGCTCGGCATCTCCCGCCACGGCAACCAGTACATCCAGGTGAACGAGCCCTGGAAGCGCATCAAGGGTGACGAGAGGGACAGGTAGGGATGGATGGGGCATAAAGGGGGCATGGGGGGACAGGGAGGGGTCACGGGTGGGGATTAGGGGCACAGTCATGATCTGAGGGGGTAGAGGGTGATAGGCGGCCTCGGGGGCACAGAGGGGGCGATGGAGGGGTCCCTACTCCAGGGTCTTGTCAGGGTGGAGGCTGGCACTGATGGGGGGCACATGGCAGGGATGGAGCAAAGCCAGGAGCTGGGGGGACATTGAGAGGTCCCTGTCGACAGGCACTGACCGGGCAGGGGGTGAGGGTGGGCACAGGGATCACAAGGGGTATTGTGCCCCCCAGGCAGCACACGGCGTGGCAGAGGGACACAGGGGTCAACGATAGGGTTGGTGACTGACGGTGGAGGGGGTCACAGAGGTGTCACCGAGTGTCCCCGCCCCAGGCAGCGCGCAGGGACGGTGACCGGTGTGGCAGTGAACGTGGCGGCCGCTCTGGCCGCGCTGCTCCAGCCCTTCGTGCCCGGGGTCAGCACCGCCATCCAGGACCAGCTCCAGATCCCCCCGGAGCGCTGCGGCCTCGGGCCTGGCCTCACCTGCACCCTGCCCCCCGGGCACCGCGTGGGCACGGTACGGCCAGGGGACCCCGGGGGGAGGGCAGGCCGTGCCCCCTGCTCCCCCAGACCCTGCCTGGGTGGGATCTGCAGGTGCTCACCCCACAGGTGTAACCCCTCTGTCCCTGCTGGTGCCAGGTGAGCCCCCTGTTCCAGAAGCTGGAGCCCGAGCAGGTGGAAGCCCTGCGCCAGCGCTTTGGGGGAGGGCAGGTGAGTGGGGGCTCAGGTGCCCCCCCCCCCCCACAGGTCCCCCACCTTGGGCACCTGCAGCCCCACCCTCTGTCCTTGCCCTCCTCATTCCCAGCACTGAGGTGTTGCTGTAGAGCCCCAGGTAATTCCTGGTGCTGCCTCAGGTGAGCTGCACCTACCTGGAATAGGAGGGAGGGGAGCTTATTCCCATGTTTCTCCTACAGGCCAAACAGCCCCCCCCAGCCTCAGCCCCCAACACTTCTGCAGCTCCCGGTGACCCCAAACTGATCCAGGAGCTGACAGAGCAGGTGGCCAAGCAGGTGAGGGGGGACAGGATAATGGAAATAGGCTCTGTCATGCCTTTAAACCCTCCCTAAATCCTCATCACACCCTTAAAAATCCTTCCTCCCACCTGTCCAGGGCAACCTGGTGAGGCAGCTGAAGACTGCCCAGGTAGAGAAGGCCCAGGTGGATGCCCAGGTGGCCAAACTGCTGGAGCTGAAGCAGCAGCTGGCACTGGCTGAAGGCCGGAGCCCCGAGGTGCCCAAGGGCAAGCGGAAGAAGCCCCAGTGACCAGCTTGGGACACAGTGAGGGGTGGCCCCAGTGCCTCCAATAACCAAACTGGGCTGTGCTGGTTGTGTTCATATGCGTATAATAAATGACAAGAGCTGTACAATGGCATGGAGAAGCTGCATCCGCTCGTCTGTCCATAGTGTCCATCTGTCCATAGGGCTGCCCCCCCAGTCCGTGGGGCAGCAGAGTCTTTGTCCCCAGCTGTGGGGCAGCGCTGTCCCCGTTCCCCGGCGCTGTGCTTGGTGCGTCCGGGCCCCACCCCGGGGCAGTCGCTACACCTGGCGCAGGTTGACGATGCGGTCGATGAGCGCCGCCCGGGTGCGCTGCACCTCGGCGGTGAGCCGCTGGATTTCGGCGCGCAGTCGCTCGTTTTGCACTGTCAGCTCCCGTACCCGCTGCTCCCCGTCCCGTTCCCGCGGAGCCCCGGGGCCGCCGCGCCGCTTCCTCCGTGTCCCCCGCGCCTCCTCCTCTTCCTCCTCATCGGCGGGGCCCGGCTGGGCAGGGTCGCTCCCGCCAGGGGCGCCCGGGGGTTCTGCTGGAGCCGCTCCCTCCGGCCCGAGCAGCTCCAGCAACTCCTCGGCCAGAGCCAGATCCAGCCCGCAGCCCCCCGGGCCTGGATCCACCTGCAGAGAGAGCGGGGATCGGGAACGGCGTTGGAGAGGGGAACCCAGCCCCGCACCCCCCGCCCCGGGGGCGCTGCCGGCCCCGCGCTCACCTGCTCAGTCCCCCAGGTGGGGGTGGTTCCGGGGGGCTCCGCCGCCAGCACCTCCTGCAGGTCCTGGTACCACCCCTCCAGCTCCCAGCCAGGGGGGCCACCCGGCCCCCACAGCCCTTCGGCCGCCATTGTGACCTCGGGCCCGGCGCGGGCTGCGGGAGGGAGGGATGAACGGGAAGGAGTGAGGGGGTGGCCCGGGCCGGGAGCCCCGGTGCCCGGCCAGGCCCAGGACCCCAAGGGTGCGCGTACAGCCGGGGATGTCCCCTTACCTGCTCTCAGGTATGGTGGTCGGCAAGGACACACTTTCTCCGGGATGCCTGGGAAAGGAGGAAGGAGCGGCGTTAGGATCGGTGACCCCCGAGCAGGGGGGGTTGCTGGGGGTCGGGGCCCCCGTCCCGTCCCCGGCGTCACCGTCCCGCGAAGGCGGGTGCGCGGATTCCCCTCCCGGGACCGAGCGGAATCCCTCCGCCAGCACCCCGCGCGCATTTCCCGGGGCCGATCCCCGGGCTGCTCCTCGCCCTCCCCGCACCTTTCTGGGTGGTCTCGGCTCCCCCCAGCCCCGCTCCGGTCGCTGCCCCCGGTTCATCCTCGTCCGCATCGTCCCGCGCTGCGCCCTGCCCCCCCGCCGCGCCGCTTTAAGAGCAGCCTGACGCAACGCTCGCGCCGCGGCAGCCAATGAGCGCGCGAAGGCCGTGACTGGCAGGAAAGAGCCAACCAATGGGAATGCGCCGGGGGCGGGACGAGCGGCACCGCCCCGTACGCGGGAGGGGCGCGCGGGGGGGGGGGGTGTGGGGTCACGCGGGGATGATGCAATGGCGGGAAATGGGCCACGCCCCCCCAGGGGGCCAGGGAGAGGGGCGGAGCTTGTCAGGAACGGGCGGGGTTATGGCGAGTGGGCAGAGCTTCGGTTCCACCAGGTCTCGTTCCCTCCCCCGGAAATAACGGGAGTTCGCAGCCCCACCCCGGGCTCGCTCAGCCCCCATCCCCTCACCCCCTCACCTTCCACCGCACGTGGGAGGCACCGGGGCGAGGGGGTGGAACTGGGGGCACTGGAGCTGGGAGGGATGGGGGAACTGGGGGGAGCTGGTGGCACCTGGGGGAAAACTGGCGGCATGAGGTGCTCTGTCTTCACGTGTGGGGGGGCTGCAGAACTGGTGTGAAGGGCCTGGGGGAGCAGGGCTGGCGACACACCTAGGACCCCTCCCCCTGTTTGGGGTCCAGCTGCCCCTCAGACCCCCTTGTGGGGATTCTGGCTCCAAGAAATTTCCTTTGTATCTACTCCATCCCAGCACTCCCCATCTCCAGCTGGGGGGGACCGTGCTCCTGCCACCCATCAGAGACTCTGACACACATATTTGGAGCTGAGCTGTTTATTGGGGTACAGGGGGGACCAGAGACCCACACATGGGGATGGAGCAGGGGGGACAGGGATGACCCCCTTGGGGACTGAGGGGTGCAGAGATCCCTGTGGGATTGGGGACTGAGGATGTGCTGGGGGGGGCCGAGCCAGGGTATTTACAAGCAGCACCTGGGACCTGAGTGGGGGGGGGTCACAGGGCCCAGGGGGTAGAAGGGGGGGCTGGGGAAGTCCTCAGGGGAACCCCAAGGGGTGTCCTGCGGTCTTGTCACTTCTGCAGCCGCTTGATGCGGGCATCGATGTCGGCAAAGTTGTCCTCAACAATGGCCAGGTTGTCCTTCATGGTCTTCTGCACCTGGGCGGGGGGGGGGATGGTGGGGATGAGGTGATGTGGGGGCAGGTGGAGACCCCGGAGCCAGGGGCGAGTGGGGGGCTGGGGGTACCCACCTCGGCCAACAGCACGGTGTTGTCCTTGAGAGCCCCCGCGATTTCCTGCTGCGTCGTGTCCAGGTGCACCAGCACCTGCCCGAACTGGGTGGCTGGAAGGGGACACACCTCAGTGCTGGGGAGGGCAGTGACCCCCACCTGGTGTCCCCAAGCCCCCCCATCCCTCACCTTGCTCGTGCAGGTCCCGCAGAGTCACCAGGCGCTGCACCACGTCGGGCAGGGCACTGGCCACGGCGTCCCAGCTCTGCAGTGTCTCATACAGCTGGTGGATCTGGGGGGCAGCAGTTGGGGGGGGAGGTCAGCACAACCTAGGGGGGCTCTTTGGGATCCCCCCCCGTGGCCTCCAGGCCCCACAGACCATACCTTGCTCTGGGTGTCAGCATCCTGCACTGTGGCCTTGTGCTTGGCAATCTCATTCACCTTCCCCAGGACACTCTGGTGAGGGAGCAGAAAGAGATCCCAAATCCAGTCATGTCCCCAAATTTCAGCAGTGTCCCCCAGTTTTAGCAGTGCCCCCCAGCTCCCCTCACCTGCAGCCGAGCCTCCACCTGATCTAGCACAGCCATGTCCAGAACATTCACCTTGGCCTGCAGCACCTGCACCGTGTCCTAGGGGGGGATGGGGAGCAGGTGAGGGGGGTATGGCAGCCCCCCAAAGCGCTGGGGGCAGAGGGGCTACAGGGGTCTCCCCCAAATCCCCCTTGCCCAACTCACCATGAGGCTGGAGCCCTTCAGCCCCACCAGCAGTGGGTTCTGTGGGGGCAAAACAGTGTCAGTGGGGCAGGAGGGAGCAGATAAAGGATGGGGGTAGGAGAGGGGCAGGAGGGAGGCAGGGCAGCCCCCCCTCACCTGGGTGCTCACCTGGCTGTCAGGCTCACACCTCACAGCTGCCTCCAGCTGTGCCAGACGCTTCTCCAGCTCTGACACCTGTGGGGTTTGGGGTCAGGTGCCAGGACCGCAGTGCGGGGCCGGGTCCCAGGGGCAGTGCCCCCTCACAGGATGCCCCTGTGGGGCCAGCAGCTCCCGCTCACCTTGGCAGACTGGGCAAACTGGTCCTGCTCTGGCCTCCAGTAGAGCTCGAAGGTGACAGCATCGCCGGCAGGGGCGGGGCCCCGCGCGGGGCCCTTCCCCGAAGCGGATTTGCTGCACTTGGCCACCTCCAGCTGCTGCAGCAGCCGCCTGGGGACAGCCGGGAGGCGACAAGGTGGGCACAAGGGACAAGGTAGGCACAGGGGACAAGGCAGGCAGGGTCCCTGTCCCAGCACCAAAGAGATGCTGCCAGGCCCCCCTGGGGTCCCACTCCCCACTCACTTGGCCAGGGCACCCTCGGGGTCAGCAAAGTCGACAGCAGCACCAGGGCCCAGCACCTTCTCCAGGTGGGAGCTGAGCAGTTGCTGCTTCAGCACCTCCACCTGCCTGGCCAGGGCCATGGGTGTGAGCTCCTCCTCAGCTCCTGACTCCTTCACCGAGCTCTAGGGGGACACACAGGGCTGTGTCACCTCTGGGACACACTGTGGGACAAGTAGGAGCTCAGTGGGGCAGGTGGGTGCTCACCTGGATCTGCTCCACGTCCCGGAGCAGCTCCTGCACCTCGTGCTGCAACCTCTGGAATCGCTGCTGCGGTGTCTCCTTGGCACCAAGACCCTCACCCAGCTGTGGGAGAAATGGGTCAGGGGGCTCCCGGGAGGCCAGGGGAGGTCATGGGATGTTGGAGGGGTCATGGTGGGGGGGTGGGTCACAGTGCTTCAGGGGTCTCACGGGGGTGCTCAGGGATCTCCCAGAGTTCAGGGGTTTCACAGGGACTCGGGGGGGATTCACAGGTGCTGGCAGCACCGGGCACCAAGCAGAAGGAGCAGGTGAGGTCTAGAGGGACAGGTCAGAGCAGCCTCAGGTGGCACCTAGAGGGAACTGGATGGGGTCAGTTCAGATGGCTGTCACAGCAGCCCAGGAGAGTCCTGAACCCACAAGGCAGAAGGGCTGCACTAGAGCCCTTCATACTCAGAGCTCCCCATCTTCATTCTCATGAAGCTCATCTTCATCCCCACGAAGCTCTTCATCCTCACCCCCATGGATCTCCCCATCTTGTGCCCACAGAGCTCCTCCTCCTCCTGACCCCTATCTCTAAAGCTGTGGGGGTGGTTCTGGGTGATTGCATGCCCCCCATGGAATGTGGGGGTTCCCTGGTCTTTGCCCAAATCCAGCTGTTCCCAGAGCAAACCCGACCTGGGCCAGTGTGGGGGGTGATGGCCTGGCCTGATGGGCCACAGTGACCAGGCCAGGGGACACAGATGTTACCCCGCTCTGAGCAGGCCAAGAGGGAGCCAGGTGACCCTGTCACTTTCTCCCCTCTGACCCTGGGTGACAGGGACTGCAGACCACCCCCAGCCCCATGATGGTCCTGAGGGACAGCCTGGGGAACTGGGGTGACAGAACCTCATGGAGTCAGTGAGGGGACAGGCAGGGCCCTGCTTGGGGGGAACAGAGCCCAGCATTAGGACATGGGGAGGGGGTACCCAGGAAAGGCCTGGGGATCCTGGGGGACAACAAGTTGAACATGAACCAGCCAGGATTACCCTGGGACCCCCAGCTCCATCCAGGACTTGGTGACCAGCGCTGTCTTGAGCACCCTTGAGGGTCTGTGCTCAGGACAGGGGCTCCCAATACAGCAGACTGGGATGGACTGGGCAGAAACCAGCACAGTGCCATGGCACTGGTGGAGCTGGCACATGGCTCCACTGAGGCATGGCTGGGGGCTGCAGCAGGTGATCCCGGGGGTCCCACAGGCCTGTGGCACACAGGAGTGTCCTAAGCAATGTGTGGGGTGGAGGGGGTGCCCCTTGCACTCACCATCTCATACTCTCCGGCCTCGTAACCTGTCGTCCGTGTCCGGCCAATGCGGTCAGAGAAATCTAGAGGAGGCAGAGCTGGGTGTGACCCAGCAAAGCATGGGGGGCTCACCCCCTGGCAGTCACCTGGCCCATCCCCAGCCTGCCCAGCCCCTTCTGACCCCTCTGAGCCCCCCAGCTCACCCACACCCTCGGTGCCCAGGCGCTTGTCCCGGAACTTCTCGTAGGCAGCGTTGGGGTTGATGATCAGGTGCTCCACACTGGTGCTGCTCAGCTCCTCCTGCACACGGAGCCACATCAGGGACAGGGACAGAGACATGGCACTCCCCAGACTGCCACCACCTCCCACCACCATGGACAGGGGTGGGGACAAGGGGGCCCCAGGGCTGCCACCACCCCCAGCATACAGCGTGGGCAGGGATGGGGGTGCTGGCCTGGTCCCCCCCCAGGACACAGGCACAGGCCCCCAATACAGCACCTAGTGAGGGCTCTGCTGGCTGTGATGCTGCACGTCCCCAAGGGTCCAGAGCAGGGACATCACACCCCTACACTGGCCTGGCCCAGTGGGGAGGTACCCTCAAGAGTCTGGAATGGGGATGTTGGACCCCTGGCCCAGTGTAGGAACATCAGACCCTGGATTGGCCCAGCATGGTGACACTGGACCCTGGTCAGGCCCAGCCCAGCAGGCAGGGCCCCCAAGGTCTGTGTTGGGACTTCAGACCCCTGGCCTGCCTCAGCTCAGAGACCCCCAAGGCTCAACCTACCCCAAACTGTGCAACGTTCCAGCAGACCCTGGCCAGGACCCATTGCTGGTCCCTTCAGTGACCCCTGTCCCCATGGGACTGTCACTGTCACACAGCTGTGTTTTGGCAGGACTACCTCCTCCCCAGGGTGACCCCTGGCCCCCTGGGGCTGTCACTGCCCTCTGGCTGCCTTTTGGGCTGATCCCCCCCAGGGGGGCAGCGGGGGGTAGGTCCCCAAACCCCCAGACCAAGGGGCCGTGCCCTGTGCCAGGCAGGGCGGGCACAGCTGGTGCGTGTGGGCTCCCCTGCTGCCATCAAGGGGTCCCTGGCTCAGCAGGGCTCTGGGGGGGAGCCCCAGGACCCCCACATGCCCCCTGTGCAGCCCCTCCTGGCTCTGGCGCAGGTTTCAGGAGCCCTGGTTTGCTGCAGGGAGTGAGAGCGGCGGGAGCAGCGCTGGCAGCGTTAGGGGGCTGCGGTGGGTGGCAGCGGGTGACAGTGGCTGAGGGACAGTGCCAGCGGCTGGGAGACGGGCGCTTACCAGCTCCTGGCGTTTCCCAGAGGTGAGAAAGTCAGAGCAAGGTTAGAGAGGGGAGAGAGAGACAAAATCCGCGTTAGAAGGTCTGGCCTGTGCCCGCTGCCCCCCGAGGGCTGGGGACCCCTGCAGTACAGGGAACCCCATGGGATGGGGACCCCCGAGGGCTGGGGACCCCTGCAGGATGAAGGGCAGTGGGACAGACCCAGGGCAGCCAGGGATGGGGGCAGCAGGGCCATGAGCAAGACGTGGCCAGAGTTCTGGGGATCACCCCCAAACTCCCCCAGGAGCTCTGGGGGGGAACATGAGTGGAGCCAGGGGCTCCCCCACAGCACCCCAACACTCAGTGGGACCCCAGGGCTCCCCTCAGGGGGGCTCTGAACAGCCATGAGCTGCCCCAGCCCAGCAGCCACCCCATGCAATGCTGGCAGCAGTGAGGGGGCTCAGCATGGCCCCCCCATGCCCAGGCAGTGTCCCCAGGGCAATGGGACCCAGCCCGGGGTCCTGGGGGGTCCCAGGGATCCCAAGGCCAGGTGGGCAGTGCAGGCAGCAGGCAGAGGATGCAGAGGGCAAGGCAGAGCGGGGCGGGGGGGAGCACAGGGCACCCCAAAACCCCAGTGCAGCAGGGGGACCCCTGAGGGGACAGCGCTGGGACCCCCATGCACATGCAGCAGTGCCCCCCCATGCACCCCAAAGCAGGACCACGCTTACTTGTGCAAACTGAGTCCAGGCCAGGTGGGAGCGGGGGGGGAAGCGGGGGGAGCCCTGGTCAGTTTGGGGGGCTCCCCGAGGGGGAGGAAGGACCCCTCAACACCCCAGAGCTGGTGAAGGGCTCCCCGAGGCAGGGGGACTTAGAATTCCCCCCATCCCTGACCTCCTGCCACAGTAGGAGCCACACGTCACCTTATGACTCCGGGTTCACTTTGTGCTCAAACCTCTGTTTCAGGCCATCCTGCTGCTCTGGCTCTCACAGGGGTGGCTCTCTTTGCCCTGCCTCAGGGGGTATCTGGTGGGCCCCTGCTCCATGCCAGGGACCTGTGGCAATCTCCTGGACCCCAAAACCATCAACGGCAACGACGGTAGAGGGTGGTTGCACCACCTGCACTCCCAAGGCCTGGCACCCCCTCACTGGCTTGGGGGGCACCGAGTCACACCTTGGGTCATGACCCCTGAACCCCCATCATCCTCCCCAGTACATCTTGGGGGTCACTCCACACTCCTGAGGGGTCCTGTCTGCTGTGTGACCTCAAGGACAGACCCCCGTGTGTCCCCATTCCTGCAGGGCCCTCATGCCCCTTGAGGACAGAATCCAATGTCAACCCTGGGCCCTGGGGGTCCTTGGGGCCACTCCGTGATGGGGCTCTGTGTCACTCCACACTCTGGGGGTGCCCTGAGCCCCACAAGGATGGACGCCCGTCACTGTACACTGAAGTCACTGCACAGACACCCCCAAGAATGGCCTTAGCCCAAGCCTGGGAAACCCCCCCTATTCAGAGCAGGTTTAGGGGTCCCCCTTGTTCCCCTTGGCATGGGGCTGGGGAAGTGGCAGCCCCCTTCCTCTTGGGGACAAAGAGCAAGGACCGGGACACCCAGCCTGTGTAAGGAAGGATGTCTCCCCTTCCTGCCCCCCAAAGCACAGGCAGGGTGGCATAGGGGGATGGGGGGCTACATGCCACTCTAGGGGACATTGTCAGCTGGGGGGTACATGTCACCATGGGGCACACTGGGACTGTGGGGGAACACTGTCCCCATGGGGTGACGTGTCACTGTGTGGGATGTGGTGCTGCTGGGTGCATGGGGTGGGGGGAGCCGGTTCCCTGCCATAGTGCTGGTCCTGGGGGGTCCCGGGGGGTCCCAGGGGTCTGGTCCAGCTGCTGCTCCCCCCACCAGCCAGGCCTTACCGCCTCAAACTCGGCCTGGTCATCCTCGGGCAGGTCACTGGTCTCATACACGTCGGGCTCGTTCCGGGCCTGTGGCACCAGGGTCTGTGCTGGGACCCCCACCTCACCCTTACCCCCCCAGCAGCTCCCTGCTCCCCACACCTCATCCCCATGGACATCTCCTATGTGCCACGTCTCTCTCCAGACATCCCAATGTCTCCACACCCCTTGCTGACTGCTCCCATTCCCCCAAAAGCCCTTCGAACACCCCAGTGTCCCCCCAACACCCTGACTCACCGCCTCTGTCCCCTGACCTCCCCCAGCTGCATGTCCCAATTCCCACAGTCACCTCAAACATCCGGGGTGCTCCCACCACCCCAGTGATCCATGTTCCCCCCACACACAGCCCCTCTCTCACCCAGAGCTCCCTGGTACCCCAAGCCCCCTCCCCAGCCCCAGCTCCCTCCCGTTCCGACAGACACCCCAAATCTTGCCAACCCCCACACCCCCTTGACCCCTTAACTCACCCCCAGATCTTCTCAGAGACCCACAACTCCTCAGATCCCCCAAATCTCCCTGGTCCCCACACCCTGTCAGCCATTCCAATCTCAGACCCCCCAGATTGATCCCTGCAGCCCCTCAGCCGCCCTGACCCCCTCAGACCCCCCCCAGTGCCCTCGGGCTGCCCTGACCCCCTGATCCCCCCAAACCCCTCAGATCCCCCCGAACCTCTCGGACCCTCCCAGCCCCCCGCCATTGCCCATGGATCCCTAAATTCCCGCAGATTCCCCCGGATCCTCTCACCATCCTGAGACACCCCGCAGCACTCTCAGACCCCCTGGACCCGCTCTGACTCCTCGGGCCCTCTCAGAGCCGCCCTTCTCCGACCTCCTCAGTCCCTCCATGTTCCGCTGGTCCCCTCACAGTCCCTAGACCCCTCAGGCACCCCAGGTCCCCGCAGTTCCCTCATTCTCTGCCAGGGCCCTTATCCCGATTGACTCTCCCGATCCCCTCAGAGCCCTCAGAACCCCCTCAGCACCCCCCCCCCCCCCGATCTTCCCTGATAACCCCGGCCCTCCCGATCCTCTCAGAGCCCTCAGGACCCCCAGGGCTCGCCTCAGACCCCCCGGAGCCTCCTACACCCCCTCAGACCCCCGGCTCCTCCCTGGCCTGGCCCCTCACTCACGATGCCGGGCAGGTCGGCGTACTTGGGGTCAGCCATGGCAGGGTCGGTAATTGGGGGGGGGGGGTCGGTAAAGGGGGGGGTCGGTAAAGGGGGGTCCCGGAATGGCCGCGCAGGGCCGGGGCGGGGCCGATCTCGCGAGAGCGGCGTGGGGCGGTGCGAGAGGAGACAGCGCAGGGGCGGGGCCGGGCGGGGCGGGGCAGGGGGCGGGGCCCGAGCGGGCAGAGGGCGGGGGGCGGCACCGGGTGGGACAATGGGGTGGGACTGGGGGACACACGGACACGGGGGGTCACGGGGGCTCCAAGCGGGACACACCGGGGGTGAACACGGGGATACGCGCAGGGAAAGAACGGGGGTAGACACAGCGGGCGACACAGAGGGGGACACACGGGTGGGGGCACACGGGGACACGCGCTGGGACACACATGGGGGGCACACGCTGGGGGTAAACACGAGGATACCCACGGAGGGAGTACACGGGGGACACGGGGTTCAGATGTGGGGTCACATGGGGACACGCGGGGGAGACACAAGGGGAAACACGGGGGGGCACAGGAGGCACACAGTGGGGGCACGCCCAGGGGACACACAGGAGGACACATGAGGGGCACGTGGGGGAGCAGAGGGATGAGGGGGACACGCTGGGGACACTCGTGGCGCACTCACGGGTGGAGGCACACGGAGCACGCACAGGCCAGGTGGCACTGGGGAACGCTCATATGGCTGGGAGCCCATGGGGGGACGGCGCTTCTCACCCGCGGGAGACCCCCTGGGTCACCTCCGGACCGCTTCCCCGGCGTGTTTGAGGGGGTCCCATGGAGGGGCGGGGTTCTGCGGACCGGGCAGAGCCCCCAGTGTGCCGGGGGTGGGGGGGATGAGTCAGGACCGCTGCCTTCCCGCCGGGGGGGGGGGGGGGAAATTGAGCAGGGAGGTCTGGGGGAGGTTGGCCCTGCGCCTCCTGCTCCCCCCGCCGTGAATCAGCAGTCGGGGGGGTCCATTCCCAGGGCTGCGTCCCCCCCCATCCGTTCCGTCCACCTTAAGAGCGGCGGACGGTTCCACCTTAAGGCGGGGGAGGGGGCGCGGGGGGGCGGCCCCCCACCCCCCGGTCCCGGGGCTGCAGTGGCGACAGCAGCGGTCACAGGAGCGGCGACAGCGGCAGCTGCGGAGCGTCAGCCCCGCCCGGCGCCGCCTCCCGCATCCTGCAGCCCGCAACCTGCATCCCTGAGCAGCATCCTGCATCCCTGGGTACCACCCTGCAGTGCTGAGCAGCATCCTGCATCCCGGGCAGCATCCTGAGTCCTTGGGTACCAACCACCCGCCATCTCTGAGCAACATCCTGCATCCCTGGGTACCAGCCGGGCAGCATCCTGCATCCTTGGGCAGCATCCTGCATCCCTGAGCAGCATCCTGCACCCTCGGGTACCCCTCGGTATCCCCGGGTACCATCCTGCACCCCGGTGCCACTGACCCCTAGGCTGTGAGCAGCACCCCTGCCCCCGAAGACCAGGCGCCCCCTTGGCCCCCCCTCTCGACGCCCCCCGACCACCGCCATGGCCGAGCCCAGCTCCGAGTGCAGCATCAAGGTCCTGTGCCGGTTCCGACCCCTCAACCAGGCCGAGATCCTGCGGGGGGACAAATTCCTGCCCGTGTTCCAAGGGGACGACAGTGTCGTGGTCGGGGTGAGTCAGGGCGGGGGGCGCGGGACCCCCAGGATTGGGGGGGTGGGGGAGGGGGGCGGTGTCCGGTATCCCCAGTTTGGGAGGGTGGTTGTGCGGACTGAGGCAATGTCACCTGGGGAGCAGAACCTTTTATTTGGGGGGGAGGGGGAAGCGGTCCTGGGTGTGGCCGCTGCCTCACGGGACTCTTCCCATGTCCCCCCCATCCCGCTCCCCCCCTCTCCAAGGCTCCCGGCGCTCCCAGTTTGCCCAGTCCCGGGTGGGGGGGGAGGTGTTTACAACGAGCGGAAACGCCCTGACCCCCGGGGAGGGCACGATCGGCCCCCAAAGGGGGGTGGGGGGTTGCCGCAGATCCCCCCCCTCCCCCTCGCGCTGCGGCCCTGCCCTTTGTTAGGGGGCTCATCCGGGCGACGTCTGAGACCCCCAAAATATCGCCACCCCCGCCCCTCCATAACGACCCCCCCTTGCCCGGGGGGGCAGCGACGGTCCCCGGGGGGGACAACGGGGTGTGGGTGAGGGGGGGAGCGGTCCGCGGATGGAGGGATCCGTGAATTTGGGGGGGGGGAGGGCAGTAGATGGGGGGGTCAATAGATAGGGGGGGTCAGTGGATAGGGGTCCGTGGGTGGGGGGTGATACGTGGACAGGGGGTGTCCTTTGAATGCGGGGAGGGTCCGTGGATGGGGGGTCTGTGGCCGGGGGTGTCGCGGTGCGGCTGTGCCGGCGCAATGCGGGGGGAAGGAGGGTTGCGGGTGCGGGGGGAGGTGCAGGGATGGCGTTGCGGGCTGGGGGTGCGGGTGCAGGGCTGGGGGCGGTGGGATGGGGGGGACAGTGTGGGATGGGGGTGCGGGGGCTGCGGAGGGGTTGCGTGACCGGCGGCGGGAGGGGCCGCGGTGCTGCGGCGGCTGCGGGGTGCGGGGAAGTCCGGGGGGGGGGCCGGGGACAGCGGGGGCTCGGGCTGTTGTCACCGGCTGTCCCCCCGTCCCCGGATCCGTGTGTCCCCGCGTCCCTGTGACCCCGCGTCCCCGACTCAGCACCGGGGCCTGAACAGCTCCCGGCGTGGGGCGGGCGGTACGGAGGGGCTGGGGGAGTCTCTGGGGGCCTCTGGGGGTCTGACTGTCTGTGGGGTGCTGAGGGCTCTATGGAGGACGTGGAGGAGCCGGGGGGGTCTATGGGGGTCCGTAGGGGGATGAAGACTTTGTGGGGTGGGTGAGGCTTGGAGGGGGGGCAGGCTGAGGGATCTGTGGGGGAATGTTGGGTCCACATGAGGACTGGAAGGTCTGTGGGGATGTATGGGGGTCCATAGGGACCTATAGGGAGCTGAGGAGTCTGATAAACCACAGGTTTTATGGGGGCTAAGATGGTTCGTGAGTAGCTGGGGGGTCTGTAGGGCAGCGAAGGGGTATGTGGGAGGCTGGAGGGGTCTGTGGGGGTCTGTAGGGTGGCTGAGGTGCCTATAGGGGAACTATGGATCTATAGATCATAGGGATCTATGGAGGCCTGGGGAAGTTATAGTTTATATAGAGGGGTGCGTGGGGGTCTGTGGGGATCTGTGGGGTGTTGGGTACCTATGGGGGAGCTGAATGCTCTGTGTTGGGGTAGTGGAGTGGATGAGGGGCTGGGGGCGGTCTATGAGGGGGCTGATGGGTCCTTGAAGGTTCATGGGGCTGTGGGGGGCTCAGGGGGTCTCTGGGGATACATGGGGAGTTATGGGGAAGTCTGGAGAGTTCTGGGGGTATGGACAGTGGGGTCAGCGTGGCTGTTGGGGGGCCTGGCATGTGTGGGAGCTGGGTCCATGAATGGGGGGTGTAAGTGGGGTTCAGGGTGGGTGTAAGGGGTACAGAGTGCAAGAGGCCCTAAACCCTCCCACACCCCTCACTGGGACTCACTGGACCTGACTGGACCCTGCAGCGGAGCCCTGAGCCTGTCATAGCCCCCCAGCACCTCGGGAGGGTCTCTCCGGCCAGTGACCCCTGTGTGTGTCCCGTTGTGTCCCCCGCAGGGCAAACCCTATGTCTTCGACCGCGTGTTCCCCCCGAACACCACGCAGGAGCAGGTGTACCATGCCTGTGCCATGCAGATCGTCAAGGGTAAGGGGACAGCTTGGGACAGCCTGGGGACAGCCTGGGGACACCAGCGAGCGCTGGGCAGGGGGGCCTTGGGGGTGTCCAGAAGGCCCTAGGGGCTCTGCAGGACTTTGAGGGGGGTCTCACAGGCCTCTGTAGTGTCCTTTAGAGGGTGGCTGCAGTCCCCGAGGTTTTTATGGTGTCTGTGAGGTCCTTTGGGCTGTCTTGGGGGCCTCAGGCATCCTGGAAGGGTTCAGAGGTGATCTGAGAGGGTCAGGGACCCTTGGGGTTCCCAGAGGGGTCGCTTGGGGTTTGGGGTGGTCTGTGATGTCCCTGGGGCATCTGGGGGGTGTTTGGGGGTCGCCTGGGGGGCCCATACCCATCTCCCCACCCCCCCTCCCCCCAGATGTGCTGGCTGGGTACAACGGTACCATCTTCGCCTACGGGCAGACATCATCAGGCAAGACCCACACCATGGAGGTGAGGGGCACTGAGGGGCTTCCAGGAGGCTGGGGGGGGGGGGGGGGGGGCGTTGGGGGTGCACTGGCACCGCCTGCGTGTTCACTGCCCCCCACCCCGCAGGGGAAGCTGCACGACCCCCAGCAGATGGGCATCATCCCCCGCATTGCCCGTGACATCTTCAACCACATCTACTCCATGGACGAGAACCTGGAGTTCCACATCAAGGTGGGCACTGGGAGCACTGGGAGCACTGGGGGGAGCTGACTGGTTGGGCTGACACCCAACCCCCCCTGACACCCCGATCCCCTCCCCCCAGGTGTCTTACTTTGAGATTTACCTGGACAAGATCCGGGACCTACTGGACAGTGAGTGGGGAGCACAAGGAGATACTGGGGGGTGCTGGGATGGGGGCACTGGGAAGCACTGTGAGTCACTGGGAAGCCCTTGGGGGCAAAGTGAGGAGTACTGGGTGGGTTCTGGGAACTACTGGGTGGTTACTGGGAAGAACTGGAAGTCAATGGAAGGGGATGGGGGAGTGCTGTGAGGAGCTAGATGGTTACTGGGAAGCACTGGGTGGTTACTGGGAAGTACTGGGGGTCAGTGGCAGGGTACAACGGAGCACTGGGAGGCACTGAATGGTTACTGGGAAGCACTGGGTGGTTACTGGGAGGTACTAGGTGGTTACTGGGAAGCGCTGGGGGTCAGTGGCAGGGTACAGAGAAACACTGGGAGGCACTGGGTGGTTACTGGGAAGCACTGGGGGTCAGTGGCAGGGTACAATGGAGCACTGAGAGGCACTGGATAGTTACTGGGAAGCACTGGATGGTCACTGGGAGGCACTGGAAGCTCCTCGGACATTTTGGGAGGCCACAACCCACCCCCTTGTCCCCGCCAGTGACCAAGACCAACCTGTCAGTGCACGAGGACAAGAACCGGGTCCCCTATGTCAAGGTGAGGGGTGGGGGGAGGGTCTCGGGGGGCATTCCGGGGTGGGGGATGGGCTGGGGCTCCCCCTGAACCCCCCTGCCCATCCCCCCACCAGGGCTGCACGGAGCGCTTCGTGTCCAGCCCCGAAGAGATCCTGGATGTCATCGATGAAGGAAAATCCAACCGGCACGTGGCTGTCACCAGTGAGAGCCACGGGGACATGGGGGGACACGGGGGGACACGGGGGGACACGGGGGGACATGGAGGGACATGGGGGATATGGGGGACATGGAGTGACACGGGGGGACACCGGGGATCTGTGAGGGGACACGGGGGGGACATGGGGACCTGGAAGGACATGAGGGGACACAGGGGGACATGGGACATCCAACTGGTGCATGGCTGTCACCAGTGAGGGACATGAGGGGACATGAGGGGCTGGGGGGTAATGGGGGTTTGAGACAGGTTGCTTGGGGTCCCTGGGGTGTCAGAGGGTTTTGGGGTGCCATGGGACACCCCATAGGAATTATGGGGGTCCCTGGGACTTTCCAGGGGTCCGCAGGGTGCTGTAGGACCCCTGGGCTGGCTCAGGGAATCAGGGGGCCCTTGAGCACTGTTGGGGGACACTGTGGGGTTTGTGGGCCATTTTGGGGTGCAGTGGGGGCACTGCGAGGGTGCTGCCCGTTCTGGGGTGCCCTCAACGTGTGCCCATGCCTGCAGACATGAACGAGCACAGCTCCCGCAGCCACAGCATCTTCCTCATCCACATCAAGCAGGAGAACGTGGAGACGGAGCAGAAGCTCAGCGGGAAACTCTACCTGGTGGACCTGGCGGGCAGCGAGAAGGTGGGGGGACCCCAAAGGTGGGGGGACCCCAGAGCTGTGGGACTGCAAAGCCAGGGGTTCAGAGGGGCACTGGGAGGGCACTGGTGGGGGGTGTCCCCAACGGTGGGCCCTATGGGTGTTCATGGGATTTTGGGGGGTATTGGGAGGTTAGGGATCTGGGGCAGTTTGTGGGGTTTGGGGGGGACATTGACGCTTTGTGGAACACTGGAAGGTTTGGGGTCTTGAGGGGTCGATGGGTTTTTTGAGGCCATCAGGTTTCAGGATCTTCAGGCTGAGGTGGAGATCACTGGGTGGGGGGTGCCTGGATCGGGGGTCTCCTGGCTGATGGCACCCTTGGATTGTGGCCTGCGACCATCCCTGGGAGGGGTCCCTGGGGTAGGGGAGCACACTGGGGGTCCCTGAGCTTCCCCCTTCCCCATCCAGGTAAGCAAGACGGGGGCTGAGGGAGCCGTGCTGGACGAGGCCAAAAACATCAACAAGTCTCTGTCGGCGCTGGGCAACGTCATCTCGGCACTGGCCGAGGGCACGGTGAGACCCCTGCGCACCCGCAGCCTGTCCCCCTCTCGTGTGTCCCCCCCCGGGTGTTCCCCGGGTCGGGGGTCCTGGGTGTGCCTAGCCCCAGCCCTTCCTCCCCCCCCACCCCCAGGGGTCCCTCATGTCCCCCCAGGGTCCGGGGCAAGGGACGCTCCTGCTGAGCCCTCTCTCCCCATGTGCGCCTCCTCAGTGTCCCCCCCAACCCGGGTGTCCTGCGGTGGGGGGACACGGGGTGAGCACCTCCGCCGTGTCTCCCACCCTGTGGAGCCCCCTGCCCACTCCGTGCCCCATCCCCCTCGGGACACCCCCTGCTCCCCATGTGTCCCCAACCCGAGCCCCCTTTCCCCCCGCCGTGTGTCCCCCTGAGCCCCCCGCCCCCTCCATGTGCTCCCCCCGGGGGTCCCGTGGGGGTCCCCCCGCTGAGGCCGCCCCTCTCCCCGCAGAAGGCGTACGTGCCCTATCGCGACAGCAAGATGACGCGGATCCTGCAGGACTCGCTGGGTGGGAACTGCCGCACCACCATGTTCATCTGCTGCTCCCCCAGCAGCTACAACGACGCCGAGACCAAATCCACGCTCATGTTCGGGCAGAGGTGGGGACTCGGGGGGTCCTGCGCCTCCCTGCACCCCCTGAGCCCACACTCATGTCCGGGCTGGGGGGGCCCAACTGCACCCCCAAGTGCCCCCATGGATTCATTGCCCCCAAGAGCACCCACGAGTGCCCCCCGTGTACCCACGACACCCCCACTGCACCCCAGCTGTACCCACAGACCTGTTCCAGCCCAGCTGCACCCCAACAGCACCTGCTGTACCCCAACTTCACCCCGTGTCCCTGCCACATCCCAACTGCACCCAGTGCCCCCCAAGTGCTGCCCCTGTCACCCCCCCGGGGTCCCCAGACGTGGGAGGGGAGTGGAGGGCAGGTGACCCCTGGAGTAGCTGTGGTGGCCCGGTCAGGGGGAGCAGGGGGTCCCAGTTTCGGCCCCCCCCCCCCCCCCAGGGCCAAGACAATCAAGAACACGGCGTCGGTGAACCTGGAGCTCACGGCCGAGCAGTGGAAGAAGAAGTTTGAGAAGGAGAAGGAGAAGAACAAAGCACTGAGGGAAACGCTGGCACGGCTGGAGGCTGAGCTGAACCGCTGGCGGAGCGGTGAGATTCGGGGGGTCCCCATCACGCCCCCCCATCCCCTCCAGCCCCGGTGGGTTACTGAGGCACGGTGACCCTGGGAGCTCAGGCTGAGCCACTGGTGGAGCCATGAGGGGCACCCCGGTACCGGGAGGGGCACCCAGAGATCTGGAGGAGAACCCCAACTGTGGGGGGGGACCCCATCACACCCAACACCCCCAGCCCCCAGCAGAGACCCCGAGGTCGTGTCCTTCACCGGGGAGGCTGAGCTGAGCAGCGAGGCGACCCCCACATCTGGGGGGCACCCTGAGATCCGGGGGGACACCCCCAGCCTTCGATGGGGACCCTGAGGCTGTGTCCCCCCACAGGGGAGGCCGTACCCGAGACAGAGCAGCTGAACGAGGCCGAGGCAGAAACGGGGCCAGGCGAGGGGACGGGAGAGGGCCAAGGGGGAGCCCCCGAGGAGTCCCCCCTGAACGACAACAGCTCCTCCATTGTCATCCACATCTCGGACGAGGAGCGCCACAAGTACGAGGAGGAGATCCGCAAGCTCTACAAGCAGCTGGATGACAAGGTGGGCAGCCCTGGCCAGGTGGGGATGCCCGAGACCCCTCCAGACCTGACCCCAGCACCCCTGAGCTCCCCAGGACACTGGGGACCTCCCAGTCTGCCCAGCAGCCCTCAGGACCCTTGGCATCCCAGGACTTTTGGGACCCCCTTGCAGCTCCCAGCTCCCCCCTGGACCCCCTGACCCCCACCCCCAACCCCTCGGGTGATCTCTGTGGACCCTCCTGTGCCCCCCAGGATGATGAGATCAACCAGCAGAGCCAAATCATGGAGAAGCTCAAGCAGCAGATGCTGGACCAGGAGGAGGTGAGGGTACTGCCCCCCACCCTGTGACACCCCTTCTGTCTGACTGACCCCACCGGACTTCACCTAGAACCCTGGGACCCACTTGGACCCTCTGGGACCCCAACCCAGACCTCTGGACCCCCTTCACCCTGAGTGTCTAGGACCCTCCAAAATCTGAGAGCTGGGACCCCAATGTGACCTCACTGGGACCCTCCAGGTCTCCTTTGGGATTCCCACCTGGGGACCCTCTAGGACCCTTCTGGGACCCCCTAGCTGTGACCTCTGGCTGACTCTGCCAGAACCACTTTGGGACTGGTCCCTGGGACCCCCCAGGACCCCTCAACCGGAGCCTTCCCCTTAACCTCTGGGTCTCCCTGTGGGACCCTCATGACCCTTGGGACCGCCACTCTGACCCTTGGGACCCCCCCTCCATGACCTCTGAGACCCCATCATGACCCCTGGGACCCCCACTCTGACTCTTGGGGACCCCCCCATGACCCCTGAGACCCCACCATGACCCCTGGGCCTCTCTGGGCCCCCGACCATGACACCTGGGACCCAACCATGACCTCTCTGGACCCCTCACTCTGACCCCTGGGACCCCACCATGACTCCTCTGGACCCCACCATGACCTCTGGACCTCTCTGGGCCCCCTACCATGACCCCTGGAACCTCCACTCTGATCCCTGGAACCTCCACTCTGACCCCTGGAACCTCCACTCTGATCCCTGGAACCCCCACTGTGACCCCTGGAACCCTCTGGGACCCCCACCATGACCCCTGGGACCCAACCATGACCCCTCTAGACTGCTCACTCTGACCCCTGGGACCTCGCCATGACTCCTCTGGACTCCACCATGACCTCTGGACCTCTCTGGGCCCCCCACCATGACCCCTGGAACTTCCAGTCTGATCCCTGGAACCCCCACTGTGACCCCTGGAACCCTCTGGGACCCCCACCATGACCCCTGAGACCCCACCATGACCCCTGGAACCCCACTGTGACCCCTCTGGACCTCACCATGACCCCCGGACCCCTCTGGACCCCACCATACCCCCTCGCAGGTGTTGGCAGCAGCTCGGGGTGGGGGCGAGGCGGCGCGCCGGGAGCTGGCAGCGCTGCGGGCCGAGCACGGCGCAGCGCGGGCCGAGGTCACCGAGGTGCTGGCGGCGCTGGAGGAGCTGGCACGGAGCTACGACCGCAAGGCCCAGGAGGCCGAGGACACCGGGCGCCACAACCGCCGGCTCGCCGATGAGCTGGCCCGCACCGAGGTGGGGAAACCACCGGGACACCTGGGATAGCCCACGGCTGCTCAGTGGGGAAACCAATGGGAAATCCAACTGGGAAAAATGGGAAATCAATGGGGAAATAATGGGGAAATCAGTGGGAAACCAATGGGGAAACCAATGGGAAACACAGCGGGGAAAACAACTGGGAAATAATGGGAAATCAATGGGGAAGCCAATGGGAAACCAACAGGAAACACAACTGGGAAATAATGGGAAATCAATGGGGAAGCTAATGGGAAATCAATGGGGAAGCTAATGTGAAACCAATGGGAAACACAACTGGGAAACAATGGGAAATCAATGGGGAAACCAACAGGAAACCCAACTGGGAAATAATGGGAAAACCTACAGGGAAATCCAACTGGAAACCCAATGAGGAAATCAGCAGGGAGCATGACTGGAAACCCAACAGGGAAAACACCCTGGCAAAACCCAGCAGGGTCCTGCTGGGAACCTCCATGGGTGCCCTATGGGGATTCACAGTGGAGTCCTGCTGGGAATTCCCACAGGAACCCAATGGGGATTTCCAGCAGGATCCTACTGGGAATCCAGCTGGGAACCCTGCTGAGACCCTGCACTGGGAATTCCATTGGGGACCTGCTGGGAACCCACCAGGAAACGCAGAAGGGTCCTAGTGGGAGCCTCCATGGGGATTCAGCTGGCATCCTTGCTGAGAGTCCCCTCACTGGGAACCCCAAAGGGGCTCGTCAACTGTGAATCCACTGGGAAACCTACTGAGAGCCCCCATGGACAGCCAGTGAGGATTCCCAGCAGGATCCTACTGGGAATACCCATGGCCATCCAGTGGGGATTCCTGCTGAGGGCTTCACAAGGTCACACTGGGAGCCCCCATGGGTGTCTGACTGGGACCCTCAGTGAGCTTCTACTGAGAACCCACTTGGGATCCCTGCTGAGATACCTCCTAGCCTCTACTGGGAACCCCAAACTGGCTCCTCAACCCCGTTGGAAAACCATGTGGAGCCCATTGGGATCCCCACCCTCTGACACAGCAACTCCAAAAGCCCCCTCCCCTAGACCCAAACTGGGACTCCCAAACCCAAACTGGGATGCTGTGAGCTTGGGAAACCCCAAAACAGAAGCCTCAGACTTGGGAGCCCCTTAAACCCCAAACTAGACACCAAGGAGGGGACTCCCCATCCCATCAAGCCACACCCCAAACAAGATATACCCCCCGACCAGAAGAGGAGATTCCCCGCACCTCAAATGCTCACCCAAACTGGGGAACCCTGGACTGGGATGCCAGACTGGGTGCTCCTGAGGCACCCCATGGGTGGGATCTTGGACGCTGGGGATGGTTCCAGGGTTATTGAAGGGTGCTGGGGGTGCCAGGATGGGCGGTACTGGGGTGCTGGTGGTGTACCAGGGGGTGCTGGGAGTGCCTGGTGTGGATGCCCGGGGGGAGCTGGAGGTGCTGGGCTGCTGGGGCAGGGTGTGCTGGGCGGGAGGGGACATGGGGGTGCCGGGGGTATCAGAGGGAACAGGACGGGTGGGAGGACAGGGGGTGTCCGGGAGTGTTGGGGTTCTCAGGTGTGGGGGGGTGGGGGTGCCCAGGACGTGCTGCTCCACCTGGGTCCGCGAGATGTTCTGGGTGTCACCGTGCCCTGGTGGCCCGGGGGTTCCAGGGGGAAGGAGGGGAGGGGGGCGGGTGTCGCTGTCCCCAGTGCCAGCCCAGCCCTGGCGGTGTCGCAGGCCACCACTCTGTCGCTGGAGTCGGAGCTGTCGCGGGCGCGGGAGCTCGGGGGGCAGCAGCGGCGCCGCGCGGCCGAGGTGCTCAATGGGCTCCTGCGGGACCTGAGCGAGCTCAGCGCCCTCGTGGGCAGCGGCGACATCAAACTGGTGAGGGGCAAGGGGGGGGCACGGGGGGCACGCGGGGTGTGCCATGTGGGACGTGTCCCTGCAGTGTGGTGTGTCCCTGTGCCACGCTGTGCCCGTGCTGTGCCAGGCACTGCCCACAGCAGAGCCATGCCATGTCGCACCCCGCGGTGTGCTCTTCCTGTGCCGTGCCCATTCCATGTTTCCGTGATGCCCGTGCCCTGTGAGTGTAACTTATGCCGTGCCAGGCCGTGCTGCCTGTGCCACGCCGTGCCCACGCCGTGCCCTGCACTGCCCACAACATTCCAAAGTGTGTGAAGTGACCGTGGCACGCCCACGTAATCCCCCCACCATGCCTCCACAGTGCCCATGCCATGCCATCCCCCGTGTGTGCCATCCCCCGTGTGTGCCATCCCCCGTGTGTGCCATCCCCACGTGCCACACCCATGTGCTGGCCGTGCCGTGCTGTGCCCGTGCCGTGCCGTACCTGTGTGTGGTACACACCTGTGCCGTGCTGTGCCATGCCATACCCGTGCTGTGCCATGCCATACCCACGCTGTGCCATTCCTGTGCCCGCTGCCCTGCCCAGCCGGTGGAGGTGAGCGGGGCCATCGAGGAGGAGTTCGCGGTTGCCCGGCTCTACATCAGCAAGATCAAGTCGGAGGTGAAGTCGGTGGTGAAGCGCTGCCGGCAGCTGGAGAACCTGCAGGTCGAGTGTCACCGCAAGCTGGAGGTGACGGGGCGTGAGCTGTCCTCCTGCCAGCTCCTCATATCCCAGGTGCGCCAGGGGCAGGGGCAGTGCCACTGCCATGGGGACCCTGTGGCTTGGTGGCACAAGGTTAGTGGCTCCAGGGTTTGGCTGCTCAGAGTTTCGTGTCCCTGGGATTTCATGGCACCGGGACTTGGCGGCTCCAAGTTTTGGCAGCTGAAGGCTTTGGTGTCCCCAGAATTTGGTGACCTGGGGGTTCTGTCACTAAAGGTTTGGTTTCCCTAGGCTTTGGTGAACCTGGATTTCCTAGCCCCGGGTTTGGTGGCGCCAGAACTTATTAGTCCTGGGGTTTGGTGGCCCTGCATTTGGTGACTCCAGAGTTCATGGGGTGCAGAGTTTGGTGGCTGCAGGGGTTAGGTGGCCCTGTGTTTGGTGACCTGGTTGTTTGACTCCCCTGTGGTGGGATCTTGGTGGCTCTGGGCGTGCCAGGTCAGGTGCCCTTGGGGGTGTTGGGCAGCACCTGGGGTGGTCCTGGGGTTGGGGGCTGCCAGGGTGGTGCCCCCGCGGGTGTTGGGGGGGGTGGGTGCCGGGGGGTTCATGGAGCTGGGGTGCCTGCACGGGCCGGGGGTGCAGGTGTCCCCCGGGCCGAGGCTGAGGCCGGTGCCGGTGCCGGTGCAGCACGAGGCCAAGATCCGCTCCCTGACCGAGTACGCGCAGAGTCTGGAGCTGCGCAAGCGGCACCTGGAGGAGGCGCACGACGCGCTCGGGGAGGAGCTGGCGCGGCTGCAGGCGCAGGGTGGGGGCACGGGGGGCTTGGGACTGGGAACAGTGCGGGAGCACGGGGGGCCTGGGGACACGGGGGTCGGAGGGAGTCCGGTGGCATGAGGGGAGCGGGGTCTGGCGCAGCTGCAGGGGCAGGGTGGGGGGAGTATGGGGGGGCTGGGGGCACGGGGGCTCAAGGGAATGGGGTGAGAATGGGGTGACACGGGGCCTAGAGGAGTATGGGGTGGTGCAGGGGGCTCAGGGGGATGGGGGGGCTCGGGGGGTTGGGCAGAGTATGGGGGGCTGGGGGGCACGGAGGGGATTGAGGGGTGGGGAATGCACAGTGGGACTCGGGGGCTGAGGGGTCCCCGTCCTGCTGGGTCCTACAGAGGCCGCACAGGGGGCAGCTCGGAAGCAGCGGGAGCAGGATGAGAGCCAGGACACGGATGAGGTCAAGGTGAGGGGTGCAGGAGGGCACAGCATCCCTGGGAGGCTCAGGGTCTCTGAAGGGTGTGGGGATTTGGCATGGGGGGAACAGCTGGGGGTTCTTGCAGTGTGTGAGATGTACTCGAGGTGGGTGAGGGTCTCTGGAGTGCTGGGGTGATGCTGGGGGTCTGCGGGGTGTTGGGGGATTCTGGGGAGGTTGGGCCATGCTGGGGACACCATGAGGCTGGGGGTAAGGGTGTGGGGGTCCCTGGGCGATGTCAGGGCCAAGGACTTGCTGGGAGTGTGGGTGCACTGAGGTTCCCAAGACATGTTGGGGTGTGGGGTCCCCGGGGGTATTGGGTCCCTTGGAGACGTTGGGGTGTGGAGGTCCCTGGGAGATGTTGGGGTGTGGGGGTCCCTGGGAGGTGCTGCGGTGGGAGGTGCTGAGGTGCCCAGGGAATGTTGGGGTCCCAGGGGGGTGCCTGGGGTGCTCCGAGCTGAGGTGCTGCATGGGTGCAGGCGGCGCTGGAGCTGCAGCTCGAGAGCCAGCGCGAGGCCCAGCACAAGCAGCTGGCGCGGCTGAGGGATGAGGTCAACGAGCGGCAGAAAACCATCGATGAGCTGCGGGAGTGAGTGACCCTGGCCGGGCCCCGACCCCTGACCCCGGCCTGATGTGAACTCGACCCCATCCATCCATCCATCCATCCATCCATCCATCCATCATCATCCATCCATCCATCCATCCATCCATCTATCCATCATCCATCCATCCATCATCCATCCATCCATCATCCATCCATCCATCCATCCATCCATCCATCATCATCCATCCATCATCATCCATCCATCCATCATCCATCCATCCATCCATCCATCATCATCTATCCATCCATCCATCCATCCATCCATCCATCATCATCCATCCATCATCATCCATCCATCCATCATCCATCCATCCATCCATCATCCATCCATCCATCATCCATCATCCATCCATCATCCATCCTCCATCCATCATCCATCCATCCATCCATCCATCCATCCATCATCATCCATCCATCATCATCCATCCATCCATCATCCATCCATCCATCCATCCATCATCATCTATCCATCCATCCATCCATCCATCCATCCATCATCCATCCATCCATCCATCCATCCATCCATCATCATCCATCCACCATCCATCCATCCATCCATCCATCCATCATCATCCATCCATCCATCCATCCATCCATCCATCCATCCATCCATCTATCCATCATCCATCCATCCATCCATCATCCATCCATCCATCCATCCATCCATCATCCATCCATCCATCCATCCATCCATCCATCCATCATCCATCCATCCATCCATCCATCATCATCTATCCATCCATCCATCCATCCATCCATCCATCATCCATCCATCCATCCATCCATCCATCCATCATCATCCATCATCATCCATCCATCCATCCATCCATCCATCCATCTATCCATCATCCATCCATCCATCCATCCATCATCCATCCATCCATCCATCCATCCATCATCCATCCATCCATCCATCCATCCATCCATCCATCATCCATCCATCATCCATCCATCCATCCATCCATCATCCATCCATCCATCCATCCATCCATCCATCCATCCATCTATCCATCATCCATCCATCCATCCACCATCCATCCATCCATCATCCATCCATCCATCCATCCATCCATCCATCCATCCATCCATCCGTCCATCCATCCATAAATCATCTATCTCCCATCCATCCCCTGAATGCTGTCCATCCATCCTTAACCCCTTTCACCTCATGTCCATCTGTCCATCCCCTGTTCTCCCCATCCACCCCTGACCCCCTGACCCTAACTCTTGTCCTGTCCATCCATCCTTCCCTCACCCATCTGTCTATCCCCTTCTCCTATGTCCATCTGTCCATCTGTCCCCGTCCCTGTGTCTGCCCATGCCTGACCCGTGTCCGTGTGTCTGTCACAGCCAGAACCAGAAGCTGGAGCTGGAGCTGGAGCGGCTGCGGGCGGAGCACGAGGCGCTGCGGGCCGAGGAGCGGGCCAAGGCTGCGCGGCTGCAGGAGCTCACGTGAGACCCCCAGGACCCCAACCCAGGGGCCTCTGGGGTTCCCCCGGAGATCCCAACTCCCAGAACCCACCAGGGACTCACCACAGGACCCCAGTCCCATCCCCCACACACCCCCTGGTGTGCTGACACACCAGGACCCCCAAACGCCAGGAGCCATCCTTTGCACCTTAAACCTGACCCCCTGAGCCCCCCAGAACCCCCTGACATCCCCCAAACTTCAAGTGACCCCCCCACAACTTTGGGGTACTCCCCAAACTTCCCTTAAATTTGGAAGGACACCTCCATCGTTTGGGTGCCCCCCCTCAAGCTTGATGTGACCCCCCCCACTTCAGGATGCTCTCCCCTCCTTGTATTGACCCCCTCCAATTTTGGGTTGCCCTTCCCAAACCCAGGGGTGCCCCCCCTGGACTAAGTCCCCCTAACTTTGGGGTCCCTCCCCCCCAGGCTTCTCTATGAGCGCCATGAACAGTCCAAGCAGGACCTCAAGGGGCTGGAGGAGACCGTGGTAGGTGGGGGGGGGGGGGGAGGCTGGGGGGCTAAGGGGAACCTGGGGAGGGTCCCCGTGCACCCCCTCACCCCCTGTCCCCCTAGGCCCGTGAACTCCAGACCCTCCACAACCTGCGCAAGCTGTTTGTTCAAGACGTCACAACTCGAGTCAAGAAAGTGAGGGGGGAAAGAAGGGGAAAAGGGGGGGTAAGGGGAGGGCAAAAGAAGGATCAGGGTGTGTAAGGGGGACAAATGGGGGGCTGCAAGTGGGATACGGGGAGAATGTGGGGTCAGAGATGGAAGGGGAAGGGGAAGGGGAAGGGGAAGGGGAAGGGGAAGGGGAAGGGGAAGGGGAAGGGGAAGGGGAAGGGGAAGGGGAAGGGGAAGGGGAAGTGTTTCCCAGGGGTGAGATCTGATTCTGACGGGGGTCCCTGTGCCCCCAGAGCGCAGAGCTGGAACCCGAGGACAGTGGGGGGCTCCACTCCCAGAAGCAGAAGATTTCCTTTCTTGAGAACAACCTGGAGCAGCTTACAAAAGTTCACAAACAGGTGCGCAGGGGGGGCACGGGGGGGACAGGGGGGTCCCCACCCCACCTCCAGTTCTGCAGCCTCCCCTCGCTTTCCTGTTGCCCCCCGCGGCATCACCCCCCAGCGCCCCTTTCCCTCCTGCCCCCCCAGCCCTGGGTGCCCCACCCCACTCCATCCTGCCCCCACCCCATCCCGGGGTGACCCCCGGCCCCCTCGCTGATGCCGGCTCTGCTGCCCCCCGTTGCCTCCTCCCCAGCTGGATCTCTGGGTGCCTCTGGAAGCCCCTCCCGTGCACCCACGCGGGAGGAATCTCCCCCAATCCCCCCAGGGAGGGCAATAGACCCCCCTCCCCCCCCAGTCTTCTCTGCCCCCCCGGAAACCCCCCGTTTTGCAGGGTGGGGGGCGTCGCTCTGCTTCCCCCCACCCCGGCTGTGGAGCCCCTCCCTCACTCCCTGCGCCCCCTCAGCCCCCCCAGCACAGTCCCACTGCTGCGTGTGGCCACAGGGGCACTGCTGGGGCGGGGGGCGCCGGGACCCCCACCCAGACACCGCTGGGGGCGGGGGGGGGGCTCCGGGGCACCCCGGGGCTGCCCCCGCGGCTGTGCGGCTGGGCTGCAGCGACTGGACCGGTGGGTGCCTGGTGCCGGTGCGACTGTCGGAACCGGAGCGGGTCGGGGTCGGTGTCGGTGCCGGTGTGTGCAGGCCCGTGCCGGTGTGTGCGGATGTCAATGTCGGTGTCGGTGCCGATGTGTGCGGATGTCAATGTCGGTGTCGGTGCCGATGTGTGCGGATGTCGGTGCCGGTGCCGGGGCAGACGTGGGTGATGGTGGGAATGGGTCCCGGTGCCGGCGGGGTCCCGGTGGCCGGTGCCGGTACTGACGTGTCGCACAGCTGGTCCGTGACAATGCAGACCTGCGCTGTGAGCTTCCGAAGCTGGAGAAGCGGCTGCGAGCTACGGCTGGGCGTGTGCAGGCCCTGGAAGGGGCGCTGAGAGCGGCCAAGGAGGGGGCGCGGCTGGACAAGCGCCGGTACCAGCAGGAGGTGGAGCGGATCCGCGAGGCCGTGCGGGCCCGGGGGGCGCGGCGGGGACCCGGAGCCCACATCGGTACGGGGGGGACACGGAGGGCACCGGGACTCGGGGTGCGGGGTGGGCACAGGTACAGGGGGGCACCTGTACGGGGGGTGCACCTTTACAGGGGGTGCAGGGGGTGTGGGGGGTGCGGGCACGTGGGAAGTGCAAGGGGGGGCCCAGGGTGCAGGGTGGGCACGGGGGGTGCACAGCACGGAGTGGAACTGGTTCTGGGGTGCAGGGTGGGCACGGGGGGGTGCAGGGGGCGTGGGGGGGGCACGGGTGATGCGAGCTGGGCACGGGGGGGTGCAGGGGAGGGTCGCCATCCTGGCACGCTCTGGGGTGCGTAGGGGGTGCTGGGGCTGACACCCCCTGCAAGGGCAGAGGGTCGGGTCCAGGGGTGTCACAGGCTCTGGGGGGGCTCCATGGGGGTGCCGGGTGCCAGCCGGCGCCCCTCACCCCCCGCGCCCCCCCAGCCAAGCCGGTGCGGCCGGGGCAGGTGCCATCACCCACCGGGCTGAGCTACACCAACAGCCTGTTCCAGGGGTACCCCGGGGGGGGGCCCTTGCCCGGCCCCCACGGAATGTGAGTGGGGACGGGACGGGGGGGTGGGGAGAGGGGGCACAGGAGGGTGCAGGGGCATGGGGGATGGGCGGAGGGCGGGGGGGATGGGACGAGGGGAAGAAGGCACAGGGGGTGCGGGGAGCGTGGGAGGGTCCCGGGGGCGGCAGGAGGGACGGGGGCTCCTAGGGGGAGGGCTGGTGGGGTCCGGGGGGTGCAGGGGCATGGGGGGATTCCTTGGGAAGTGGGGGCAGGCACAGGATTGTGAGGGGCTGGAGAGGGGACAGGGCACGAGGTGCCCCCCTAGTGCCAGCAGTGCCCAGGGGGTCTCAAGGTCTCTGTTCCGCCCCAGCTTTGCCAGCGGCCCCCCCACGCTCTCCAGCAGCCCCCCGGACTCCTACCAGCAGCTCAACGTGGATAATGGTGAGGGAGGGCGCTGGGGACGTGGTGGGGGGCTGTCCCCAGTTTTGGGGTGGTGTCATGGGGAGTGGGGCGTCCCCAAACGCCGCCACTGGAGCTGCTGCTCTTCCTTGCAGGGAACGTGACAGACATCAATGACAACAGGTGAGGGGGGGGTGGGAGCCGAGCCGGGGGATTCTCGGGTAGGGGGGCCCCGGCTGACATCCCGTGCTTCCCAGGAGTGACCTGTCCTGCGCCTGCGAGGCCGAGGAGGCGGCCAAGCTCTTCCCCCTGCGCCAGGAGACGGCAGCCAGTTAATGCCCCCCAGGTACGGGACCCCCCCTCCCACCTCATTCCTCACATACCCCCGGGGACCCCCTCCCCCCCCTTTGTCAGGAACCCCCGGGGATCCCCCCCACATCGTCCTTCGAGTCACCCCAACCCCTACATCTCCCACATTCCCAGATCCCCCCCATTCTTTGGGTGTCGCACAGCCCTCCCTATCCCTTGGATGCTCCCGAATCCCTACATCCCCCTACTCCCACCCCCCCCACACATTCCTCGGTTCCCCCCATCCTTGGGGGACTCCCGGGGTGGCTCGGGCGCCCCCCAACCTGTGTGTCCCCCCCAGGTCCTGCCAGACCCGGCTCCGCTCGCATGTCCAGGTGTCACCCGTGTCCTGTGCTCGTGCCACGCTCGCCCCGTGCCGGGGGTCTACCCCCCCCTCAACCAGGACCCCCCCAGGACACCCCAATCCCAATCCCGGGGGGCCCGACCAGTGTGGGGGTGGCGCCGGGGGCCGCCCGAGCTGCCTTAACGCGGACCTGGAGAATGTCCCCCCCCGGCCCGGCCCCACAAAGGGGGGCAGCCCCCCCCCCCCTCCCGCACCCCCCCGGTACCCTCGCTTTGGCATCTCGGCTGTGCCCCCCCCTCCACGGGACCGTCCGGGCCGTTCTGGGGTGGGGGGGGGTCCCCGGTGCCCCCCCGCCACCCTCCCCAGCGCTGCATGTCCGGCCCAGCGCGGCCGGAGGCAAAATAAAGGCTGGAGATGCTGAGAGGAGCCTGAGGGGGCTGGGGGGGCATTGGGGGAGCGGGATCACGGGGGGGATTTGAGGAGAGTGGGGTCACAGCACGGCACTGGGGGAGTGGGATCACAATGGGACGTTGGGGAGTGGGGTCACACGGGGACATTGGGGGACCGGGGTCACAGGGGGGGATTTGGGGGAGTGGGGTCACACGGGGGAGATTTGGAGGACCAGGGTCACATAGGGACATTAGGGGGAGTGGGGACATTTGGGGAGCGCTCGTTCCAGGGATGGGGGGGACACTGCATTTAGGGGAGTGGGAGGGACATGGGATCTGGGGAGGGGGGAGTGGGACCTACACCTGCAAAGTGCCACACCTGTTCTGTGGGGTGACACCTGTCCCTATAGTGGTCACACCTCTCCCTATAGCAGTCACACCCTATGGGGTCACACCTGTCCCTATAGCAGTCACACCTGTCCCTATAGCAGTCACACCCTATGGGGTCATACCTGTCTTTGTAGCAGTCACACCTGTCCCTATGGGGTCACATCTGTCCCTGTAGGGAAGGGGCACCCCCTATCAGTTTCCCATACCCTATTTAGGGATCCTGTCCCCGCAGGTGTCAGCTGTCCCTGCAGTTGTCACACCTCTTGAATCCCCCTGCACCCCTTTCCTGCTCCCACCTCCCCTGGCAGCCCTTCCCATGCCCAACCATTCCAAGAGTCGAGTATTTTCTCATCTCTAATCCTGCTCTCCCTGGCTCAGGTGAAGGTGGTGCCCTTGGGACAGGGTAGGAGGGACCAGCCCCACCTCAGTGCCACACCCTGCCAGGAACAGTGGGGAGCCGTGGGGTCACCCCAAGCCCCCTCCTCTTCAGACTGAACACCTCCAGCTCCCTCATCAGACATTTCCCAGACGTTTCCTGAGCCTTGCTCTCTTTGGACATGCTCCAGCTCTTCAAAGTCCTCTGAAATGAGGGGCCCAGAACCGGACACAGCCCTGCAGGTGTGACCTCAGCAGTGCCCAGAACAGGGGACAGGCATGGCCCTGGTTCTGCTGGTCCCTCTGCAGCCCAAGTGACACTGCCCAGGTGGGCACAGCTGGCCTCAAGTCCAGCCCCTGTCCCCAGCAGCTCTCTGGCCTCCTCCCCCAGCCTGGAGCATTCCATAGGGATGTTGTGACCCAGGTGCAGAACCCAGCCCTTGGCCTTGGTGACCCTCACCCTGCTGGCTCCAGCCTCAGCCCATGGATCCAGCCTGTCCTGATCCCTCTGCAGGGCCTTCCCACCCTGCAGCAGATCCACATCTCACCCAGCTCAGTGTCACCTGGGAGCCCCCTCGTCCAAGTCATCAGTAAAGGTGTGGAACAGCAGCAGCCCCAGCAGTGACCCTGAAGAGCCCCACTGGTCCTGGCCCCACCTGGCTTTGGTTCTGTTCCCCACCAGTCCCTGGGCCAGCAGCCGGGATTGTACCATGGAAGATCCACGCACCAAACCCATGGTCAGACATTTCTGCAGGAGATGATGCGGGACATGGTACCAGAATCTTCCTGAAGTGCAGGGACATATCCAGAACCCTCCTGATGGCAGGGAGACACAGCCCCAGCCTTCCCTCCCTGCTGAGTGGTCACTTGGTCACAGAAGGACACTGGGCCAGAGAAGCAGGTCCTGCCTGTCACCAGTGTCCTGCCCAGGCCGGGCTCAGTCCAAGGGAGCAGTTCTGCTGTCCCTCCTTCCCTCTCCTGGAATGGAAAACTCCAACACCTCGTGGTCACCCTGCCCAAGTGCCACTGTCCCCACCCTTCACTGGCCACAAATGGCTGGTCCAGCTTTACCCCCTCAGGTCCCAGGAGTGCCAGAAATTCTCTCTCACACTCTCAGGAGCCTCCTGGACTGGGCTAAGGTCCAGGTGAAGCTGTCCAGGTGCCCAAGGGCTGATGGCCACAGGATCTCTGCAGGACAGTTCCACCCCTCCTGGACAGGGGTCCAGAACAGGCCCCTGGTGACACCCGGGCTGCTGACACTTCACCCAGGGACACCTGGGCCTGTCACCTTCATCATCATCTTCACTGTCACCTTCATCATCGTCATCTTCATCATCATCTTCATCAGTGTCACCATCACTGTCACTTTCATGATTGTCGTCACCATTGTCACATTCATCATTGTGACCTTCATTGTCACCTTCACTGTCACCTTTGTCATGGTCCATCTCCTCATGGAGGTGTCAGCACAATCAAACACTCTCTGATGTCCCTGAGAGCTACCCCAGCACCTCTCCTGCTCCACCTGTCCTATCTAAAGAGCTTGGAGACCCCCATGGCACGCCTGGAGACCCCCATGGCACACCTGGAGACACCCATGGCACACCTAGAGACATCCATGGCAGCACTCCAGACCTGTGGGGTCACACGTGTCCTGATGGGGTCACACCTGTCCCCTACAGGGATCACCAATGTCCTCTATGGAGACCACACATGTCCCCTGTCAGTGTCACACATGTCCCCTGCAGGTGTCACACGTGTCCCCAGTGGCAGTAACCCAGCTGTCCCCGCAGTGTCACACGTGTCCTCTCCAGGTGTCACACGTGTTCCCTGCAGGTGTCACACGTGTCCCCGTCACGTGTCCCAGTCACGTGTCCCCCGGGGCGCCCCCTGTCGGTTTCCCACGCGTCGCCCGCAGCCTCTGGCGCCCCCTAGCGGCCGCGCGGCACCGCAGGGGCCAGCCCCGCCCATCCGCGGCGCCACTTCCGGGTGCCGGGGCCGCCGGGGCCGGGCGGAAGTGGCGGCGGAAGTGGCGGCGGAAGCGGCGGCGGGAGCGGAAGTGGCGGTCATGGCGGCGGCGGCGGCGGCGGCGGCGGCAGCGGCGGGTCCCTGTACTGGTTCCGGTCCCGGCGCCGGTCCCGGCGCCGCCCGCACGAAGAAGAAGCAGAAGCGCTTCGTGCCGCAGCGCGTGAAGCTGCCGCGGGCCGCGGACCCGCTGCTGGCCGTGCTGGGCTGGGGAGTCACGCACCAGGTCAGGACCCGGCACCGGGATCCCCGCGTCTCTTCCCCCCGGGACCCTCGCCCCATCCCCGATACCCCCATGTCCCCTCCTCGCCTCTCCGGGATTCCCCGTCCTCAATCCCGGTCCCAGTCCTCCACCCGGGATCTCCGGGCCCCTCCCACCGGGATCCCCGCGTGTTCTCCCCGCCGTCCCCGCAGTCCCCACCCACCTCGTGGCCACCGTGTCCCTCAGATCTCCCCCTGCCCGGGGTCCCACGTCCCCCCTATCCCTTGGCTCCGTTTATCCCCCATCCCCACACTTGAGGGACCCCTGGGCTTGGGTGTTGTCACCGGCCCGGGTGGGTGCCTGGGGGCCAGGGGGTGGCTCCTGGGGGTCTCAACGCACCCTCCCCAGATCAACGAGCTGAGCCAGGTGCCACTGCCCGTGATGCTGCTGCCCGACGACTTCAAAGCCAGCTCCAAAATCAAGGTCAACAACCACCTGTTCAACAGGTGAGCAGCACGGGGAGGGGGACATGGGGGCAGCGTCCCGCAGCGTGGGACACCCTAAAACTCACGTGATGCCACAAACCCCCCTAAACTCAGGGAGAACCTGCCCAGCCACTTCAAGTTCAAGGAATACTGTCCCCAGGTGTTCCGTAACCTGCGTGAGCGCTTTGGCATCGACGACCAGGACTACCAGGTGTGTGTGTGTGGCGGGGGGGGCGCTTTGGGGGTCTCCCGAGCCCTGCCCGGGCTCCTGGCCACCTGTCCCCTCCCCGTGTGCCCCCCAGGTGTCCCTGACACGGAGCCCCCCGCGCTGGGCAGGCAGCGGTCACCGGCTGCTGCTCTCGGCCGACCGGACGCTGGTGCTGAAGGAGCTCTCGAGTGAGGACGTGGCCGATGTCCACGGGCTGCTGTCCCACTACCACCAGGTACGGGGGGCCCGTGGGGTGTGGGGGTGTCCCCGAGCGCAGCTGTGTCACCTCTTTCCCCCCCCCCCCCCCCCCAGTACGTGGTGCAGTGCCACGGGCAGACGCTGCTGCCACGGTTCCTGGGCATGTACCGCGTGAGCGTGGACAGCGAGGACACTTACCTGTTGGTCATGAGGAACCTGTTCAGCCACCGCCTGCCCGTGCACAGGAAGTATGACCTGAAGGTATTGGGTGTTCCCTGAGCCCCTCTGACTCCCATTACAGGGCAGTCTCCAGGCAAAAACCTTCCCGTCACCTCTGTTCCCTCCTCTCCAGGGCTCCCTCGTGGACAGAGAGGCCAGTGACAAGGAGAAGGTATGGCAGGAGAATGCTGTGAACTCAGATTTAGGGAGGGGGTCTCCAGGCCTCATTTTCCCTACCCCTCCCCAGTAATGACAGGTCATTACCTGGCCCCTGTGCCCCAACAAGGAGGGGCTTGCCCGCGACCCCCACAGGTACAGCCTCTGACCAGGAGGGTCCCACAGCCTGGGGTGTCCCCTCCAGCTCAGGGGTGGCCGGGGGGGCTGCCCCCCCCGTCCCTCCCCAGGGCAAGGAGCTGCCCACGCTGAAGGACGTGGATTTCCTCAACAAAAACGAGAAGGTTTTCGTGGAAGAGGAGCAGCAGCGAGAGTTCATGGATAAGCTCAAGCGGGATGTAGAGGTGGGAACTGGGGGGCTGTACCCCCAGGGGGCCATTGAGGAGGGCTGTCTCCCCCCCGCCCCTAACCATGGGAGTGGCCCCCACCCCAAATGACCCTTTGTTTGGCCTCCCAGTGCCCAGGCTCTGAGGGTTCGGGGAGGAGGCCCCCCTGTGTCTAGGGCTTGAGGGTTTGGGGGGGTTCTCCCTGAGACCATGGAGTGTCCCCCATCCCCAGTGACCCCTTGGTTGTCTCCCCAGCTCTGAGAGTCTGGTTTTTGGGGGTTGTGTCCAGTATTTGATGGTTGTGGGGGTCCCCTTCTCAGTGTCCAGGCTCTGGGGGCTTGGGGGGGGGCCATGCCCAGGCTCTGGGGGTTTTGGGGTGAAACCCCCGAGGGTTTTGGCATGGCCACCCCCCCACCAATTCCTGCAATTGCCCCCCAGTTCCTGGTGCAGCAGAAACTGATGGACTACAGCCTGCTCCTGGGCATCCATGAGGTGGAACGGGGGGAGCAGGAGGAGGAAGAGGAGCTGGAGGAAGAGGAGCCTGGGGGAGGCGAAGAGGGGGGCCTGGGGGGTCCCTATGGCACCTCCCCTGAGGGCCTGGGGGGGCTCCTCAACTCCTACCGACCCCTGGGGCCCGGGGAGTTTGACCCCTGCGTGGACGTGTACGCTCTGCGTGGGGCTGAGGGTGAGCTGGGGGAGATTTTGGGGTGAAGGGGGTCGTGGGGAGTGTTTGGGGGTACAGGGACCACTGAGCCCCCCTGGCTGTGCCCCCCAGGCGCCCCCCGACGTGAGGTTTATTTCATGGGGCTCATCGATGTCCTGACCCAGTACGACGCCCGCAAGAAGGCGGCGCACGCGGCCAAGACCGTCAAACACGGGGTGAGGGGGCCACCCCGAAATGGGGAGTGGGCACCTCCAAACTGCGGGGTGGCAGAGCTGCTTGGGTTTTTGGGGAGTGGGGTTGCTGGAGTGCTGAAGGTGGGGAGAAGGTGGGGTTGGGGGCACCTGGGGTCAACCCTTCAAGAGGGGGCTTTGAGGAGTGTTGAGTCCCTGGTGGGGTCTGTGGGGGGGCAGGAGTCGTGGGGGTTGTTGTTGTGGAGAGGTTGGGACTGGGGGTGGCTGTGGGGGTGCCAGGTGGACCCATAGAGGATGCCCAGGCAGGTGTGAGTTCCTGTGGGGGAGTTCGGAGGCGGGGGGGTCAGTTCTGGGGCAGGACTCTGTTTGCAGGGGTGTTGTGGGGGGTTTCAGGAGGGTCTGGGGGTTGGTTCCCAGGGTATCTGGGGCAGGGCTCTGTTCCTGGCGTGTCCCCGGGGTCTGAGCCGGTGCTCCCCAGGCCGGAGCTGAGATCTCCACGGTGCACCCCGAGCAATACGCCAAGCGCTTCCTGGACTTCATCACCAACATCTTCGCCTGAGGGGGGCCCTGGACCCTCCTCGTGGGACCAAAAACCCCCCCAGGGTGTGCTGTCCCCCCCCCAACGCCCAGGGCCCCCATAGGAGCCCCCACCCCCGCAATGGGGTTTCACTACTTAAGTGCCTTAACTTTATGTAAGGGGGGCCTGAGGGGCTCTGGCCCTGACACTGGGGGGGTCTGGGGTGCCCCCCCACCCTGCACAAGGGGCTCTGGGACCTTTCTGCCTCCTCCCAGAGCTGGGAGGGGGGTCAAACACTACTTGCCCCGGGGAGGGGGGATGAAAGGGGCCCTCACTCATGATCTCCCGGGGGTGCAGCCCCCACCCCTTTTCTGAATGAGGCTGGGGGGGATATACCCTGCTCCCCTCCATGTGAGACCTGGGGGGGCTTCACGGCTGCCCCCTTTCCTGCAGCTCTCGGGGGTCAGGGGAGGACCCCGACCTGGTGTGACCGCCGGGGTGTGGGGGGGCCGCTGCTGGGCTGACACTCCTATCCCCCATTTGTGGGAGTGTCATGTCCCCCCTTCCCCGCCCCATTTTATGGGGCTCCTTCCCCCACTCTGTATCCTGAGAAATAAATTATTGAACCGGTCCTGAGTCTGCCCCGTTCCCTGCGCCCCTCAACATCCCCGGGTCCCCCCCTTTCCCAGTGACCCCCGAATTCCCGGCTCAAAAGCCCCGCCCGGGCCCCGCTCCGCTCCTTTTCAGTATCTCGGTCCCGCCCCCCGCTTTGGCCACGCCCTCTCCCCGCCCAGGCGCGTTGCCATGGCGACGCCCTCCCCTGCCAGCCCCGCGCGCCGTTGCCATGGCCCCGCCCCTCTCCCGTTGCCATGGCGGCCCCGCCCCGCGCGGTCACGTGACGCGGCCGCGCGCAGGGCGCCCCCCGCCGCCGGACGCGCCCGCGATGCTGCGCCCGCCCGGGCCCGGTGGGTGCGGGACCCCCGAGATCCCTCCCGGGACCCCCCGGCAACGCCCCGGCCTCCCCGCCGCGCCCCCGCCCCAGCCTAGCCCCCGGCAGCCCCGCTCTGCCCGCGCCCCCTGCCCCGGGCCTGCTGCTGCTTCCACCGCAGCGACCCCCCCGGGCCCCTCCCCGGGCCTGTCCGATCCCCTCGGGCCTCAGCCGGACCCCCGAACCCCCCGGGCCTTATCGGGACTCACCGACCCCCCAGGGCCCCTTCCCGGGTCTCAGCGGGAGCCCTCACGGACTCCCGGGCCTGTCCTGTCACCGCCCGGGCCTCGTCGGGACCCCCCGGGCCTGTCGCGCCTTCCTCGGGCCCCGTCGGGACTCCCTAGGTCCACCGGGCCTGTTCAGCTCCCCCCATTCCGGGCCGCATCCCCCATCCCCCACCCTGACCCCCCCGCCTGGAGCCCCTCGGGGGGATGGGGGGATGGGGGACACCAGGGGTGGGGGGGGAACAGCGGCGTGTTCAGCCCCCCCGATCCGCAGGGACCCTCCCAGGGACCTATGGCTGGGAAAACAGCCCTCGACACCCGGCCCGGGGATGCTGAGCGGGTTTGGGGGGACCGGGGACCCCAAAGGAGCCGGTGACCGCCCCCCAGAAGGTCTGGCGGGTTGCGGGGGCTGGGGGGGTTGTGGGGTCCCCTGGGGACACGGAGGGGGTGACACTGCCGCTGTTACTGTAGGGTCGCTTGGGCAGGGAGGGGTCCGGGGGGTTCGACGAGCCCTCAAACTGGGTCTGGGGGTTGGTGGGGGCCATCCGTGACCCCCCCGTGTCCCCCCAGCCCCGGGCTCGTGGCTCTGCTGATCCGGCGCTCGCTGCTCGTGTCCCCCATGGGCTCACCAGGTGGGTGTGCAGGACATCCCGCTCTGGGGACCACCCCGCGCCCTGTGAACCTCACTTTTGCACGGCCCGTGGCTCTGGAGACCTCGTGGGACCCTCCCCCCGGGTTGTGGGAACCTCCTCACCCACCCCACAGCTTTGGGACCCCCTGGCTCTCGGGACCCCTTTGGAACACCTCCCCCTTCATCTGTGGGACCCCTCCCTGCCATGGAACAACCCTCGGGTTTTGGGGACCCCCCTCTGGCCCCTCTGCCTGTGGGACCCTGCAGGATAGGGAGGGTGGTGCTGGGGAGGCCCCAAACCTCGCCCCCACCCCCTTGGGGTCACGGTGTGGTGACACCCCCGGGGTATCCCAGATTTGGGGATGGGGGCAGGTTTAACCCTTGAGGAGGCACCTTGGATGGGCAAACGTCCCCCGGGGGCGCAAGGGACCCCTCAGGAACCCCCCTGGGTGCCATGTCCGGGTTATGGGCATTCTGGGGGGGAGTCCCTTCAGTGCCTAAACTTAGAGGGTTTTGGGGGGTCATGTTTAGACTCTGTTTTTGGAGGGTGTCCCATATTCCCCAAGCTCTGGGGTTTTGCAGGGTCCATGCCCAGTGTCAAAAGATTTTGGGGGTTCATGCCCGGGCTGTGAGAGGTTTTGGGGATCCATGTCCAGTCTCAGAGGGTTTTGGGGTCCATGCCCAGTCTCAGACTTTGAAGATCCTATGCCCAGTTTTTGGGGTTCCAAGGGTCCAGTTGCCAGCCCTTGATGGTTTTGGGGTGTCCCCCCTCCATGTTCTTTGTCCTGCCAAGGATGTGTGGGGGCCACCAGGTGATGGTGCCAATGGGGTCCAGTCTGTGGGGGTTTTGAGGGTCCTGTGCCCAGTCCCTGGCAGTTTTGGGGTCCTGTAGTATTGTTTGTGCTGTCAAGGATGTTGGGGTGTAGGGGGTCACCAAGAGCCAGTGGTGGTGGGTGATGGTGGGGTCCAGACTCAGAAAGTTTTGGGGGGGTCCATCTACATCCCCTGATGGTTAAGGGTGTCCATGGGTGTTTAGGAAGTCTGTGCCCCATTTGAGGTGCCCGTGCCGAGCCTGAGGGTTTTCGGCTGTCCCTGCAATGCCATTCATGCTGTAGGGGATGTTTTGGGTGTGGGAGCTGCACCAGGAGTTGGGGGACAGTGCCAGTGGGGTCGAATCTCTCGGGATGTGGGCATCTGTGTCCAGCCCCTGATGTTTTGGGGTGTCCATGGGTGTTTTAGGGTCTGTGCCCAGACTCTGGATGTTTCGGGGTGTCCATAGGTGTTTTGGGGTCCATGCCCAGACTCCGGGTGTTTTGGGGTGTCCATGGGTGTTTTAGGGTCCGTGCCCAGACTCCGGGTGTTTTGGGGTGTCCATGGACGTTTTGGGGTGTCCGTGGCCACTCCCGGGATGCTCGGGTGCCCGTGCCCTGACGCTGCCGAGATGTCCCCGCAGTGTCGTTCGTGCTGTCGAGGATGTCGGGGTGCGGGGGCCCCGCCAAGAGCCGTGTGACGGTGCCGAAGCGCGTGTGGGAGTTCGTGACGCGGGAGCGCGCGGCGCGCCTGGCGCTGCTGGCGCAGGAGGCGCGGGTGCGGATCCTGGTGGACGGCGAGACCCCCGAGCTGTACGTGCTGCAGCTCTGCGCGACCCCCCCGGGCCCGCCCGGCGCCGCGGGGCTCTGCCCGGCCCGCAAGGCGCTCAAGGCGCTGCTCAAGGAGACCGAGAAGGAGCTGAAGAAGCGCAGCCAGCGGCACGGGGAGGTGTTGGGGGCCCGGCCGGAGCCCCCCGCGGGCGCCGCCGGTCCCCCCGGTGCCGGCCCGGCGCGGGACGAGGAGCCGGAGCGGCAGTGCCCGATCTGCCTGGGCGAGATGCGGGGCCCGCGCACGCTGGAGCGCTGCCGGCACTCGTTCTGCGGGGAGTGCATCGCGCGGGCGCTGCAGGTGCGCTCCGCCTGCCCCGTCTGCGGCCGCTTCTACGGGCAGCTGGTGGGCAACCAGCCCCCCGACGGGCGCATGCTGGTCACCCGCGACGCCGCGCTGCCCCTGCCCGGCTACGAGGCTTTCGGCACCATCATCATCCAGTACGTCTTCCCGCCCGGCGTGCAGGGGGTGAGTGTGGGCACGGGGAATGGGGGGTGGTCCTAAATCCCATCGGATAACTCTGGCCCAGCCCTATGCCCCCAGCGCCCCGATGGGTACCCCGAATGCCCCGGTGTACCTCCGATGTCCCTGGGTGCCCCCAAGTCCTGCTGAGTGTCCCCAGCATCCCTGGCTGCCCCAAAACTGTGATGGGTGCCCCAACCCAATCCTGTGCCCCCAATGGCACTGGTTGCCCCACATGCTGCTGGTCCAGCTCTGTGTCCCCAGCACCCCCAAGTCCTGATGGGTGGCCCTGGGTGTCCCCAAATACCCCGACCCAGCTCCGTGCCCCCAATGCCCCTGGGTGCCCCAAAGCCTGCTGGGTGCCCCCATCCTTTTCCTTCAGCCCTGATCCCCACCCCCCCATCCCCCCTGTCCCCCAGTCACTTGCCCCTGCCCTTACGTGGTGTGTGTGCCCTCCATCTCCTGTGCAGGTGGAGCACCTGAACCTGGGGGTGCAGTACCCCAGCACCAAACAGACACTGGCATCTGTCCCCTGTGCCCCCCGTGCCATCTGTCACTGTCACTGCCCCCTTACCTGTGCCCCCTGAACTGGGGGTGCAGCACCTGGGCGCTGCATGGGCACTGACACCTGTGTCCCATCACTTCCCTGTCAGCCTGAGCTCTGTCCCTTACCCCGTGCAGGTGGAGCACCAAACCCGAGGGTGTGGTACCTGTGCCCCCCTCCTTTGTGCGCCCATCACTTGTGCCCCCATCACTTGTGCCCCCCCTCAACTGTGCCCCCTCACCTGTGCAGGTGGAGCACCCGAACCCGGGGGTGCGGTACCCTGGCACCACGCGTGTGGCGTACCTGCCCGACTGCCCCGAGGGGAACAAGGTGCTGGGGCTGTTCCGCAAGGCCTTCGCCCAGCGCCTCACCTTCACCGTGGGCACCTCGCTGACCACCGGCCGTGCCAACGTCATCACCTGGAACGACATCCACCACAAGACCAACTGCACCGGCGGGCCCCAGCTGTGCGGGGGGCACCTGGGGGGGGGCTGGGGGGTACCTGGGAACAGCTGGGGGGCATCTGGGGGTTTGGGGAACAACACCCACCACGAGACCGACTGCACCCAGCTGGGCAATGGGGGGTGTGGGGACACCTGGGGGGGCTGATGGGCACCTGTGGACATGGGGGGGCAGCTGGGAGGGCACATGAGGGGTTGGGGAACGACATCCACCACAATGGCACCTGCTGTGCAGGGGTGGGGTGAGCTGGGGGGCCTGGGGGGGCACCCGGGGTATGGGAGGAAGGGAGGATGGCTGAGGGGAGAGCACCTGGGGGGGCACGGCCTGACTCACTCCCCCCTCTGCCCCCAGGTTCGGGTACCCCGACCCCACGTACCTCGCCCGGGTGCAGGAGGAGCTGCGGGCCAAGGGCATCACCGAGGACTGAGTGGGGGGGCAGGGACCCCTCCCGGACAGGGGGAGCCCCCTGTGCACCGGGAACCCCCAAGATCACCCCGGGCAGCAAGGACCCTCCCGGATCCTCCCTGGGCAGTGGGACCCCCAGGCAGGGGGATCGCCCCATACAAGGGGGGCAGGTGGAGCACCCCCATGGGCAGAGGGTTCCCCCCTTTCAACAGGACCCCCCTGCAGGGGATTCCCCCCACATAACAGGACCACCCCTGAGCAGGGGGAGCCCCCTGGCCCCCCTGGCTGGCAGTGGGGGGCAAAAAGAGGGGGCCAGGCCCCCCCAGAGGGGCTGGTGCCACACAGCCCCTGCAGCACGGACAGACGGACCCCTGTACATACCCCTGACCCCCAGGACAGACAGGGGGATCCCTGCCCCCCAACCCTGGGGAGGTCCCACCCTCGGGGGGGTTTATTTATTTTTTATTTCCCCCCCAGGTCTGTAACTTTGATCCAATAAAAATATGCAATGGATTGAGGGGTGCCAGGGGGGCTGGAGTGGCATCAGGAGCTCTGGGAGGTGCATGGGGGGTGGTTCTGGGTGGGGGGTACGGGGGGGGACAGGACTGGGGACACTGGCATGGGGACAAGAGACATGGGATTTTGGGATGGGACATGGAGATGTTGGGATGAGGACACGAGTGGGACAGCACGATGGAAACACTGGGATGGGGACATGGGCATGGGACACCACGATGGCAGATGGGGCTGGGGCTGTGGGGATGGGATTTTGGGATGGGACACTGGGACACAGGGATGGGGATGGGGATGTGTGGTGGAGGCACTGGGCTGGGACCTGAGCTGGGAAAATTTGGGATGAGACACTAGGTTGGGACACTGGTCTGGGAAACCAAGATGAGAACGTGGAGGTGGGACAATGAAATGGGATGTTGGGATTTTAGGATGTGGGTACTGGGCTCGACCCTGAAGTTGGGGGATATTGGGGTGGGATGACACAGAATGATGGAGTGGACTGAGTTAGGAGGATCCTAAAACCCATCTGGTCCCACCCCTGGCATGCCAGGGACACCTCCCACTATCCCGGGCTGCTCCAAGCCCCATCCAGCCTGGCCTTGGATATTTCCAGGGACGGAACAGCCCCAGCTGCTCTGGGAATTCCATTGCAGGGCCTCCCCACCCTCACAGCCAGGAATTCCTCCCCAGTATCCCATCCATCCCTGCCCTCTGGAAGTGGAAGCCATTCCCCCTTGTCCTGTCCCTCCATCCCTTGTCCCCAGTCCCTCTCCAGCTCTCCTGGAGCCCCTTTAGGCCCTGGAAGGGGCTCTGAGCTCTCCCTGGAGTGAGGTGAACACCCCCAGCTCTCCCAGCCTGGCTCCGGATGGTTTCCAGCCCTTGGAGCAGCTCTGTGGCCTCCTCTGGACTCTCTCCAGCAGCTCCTCATCCTCCCTGTGCGGGATCCCAGGGCTGGAGCAGCTCTGCAGGTGGGGTCTCACCTGAGCACAGGGGGCACAGGGGCAGAACCCCCCTGCCCTCTGCTCACGCTGGGGCTCAGACCAGACTTGGGGGTCTCTGGGTCCTGTCCAGCTCTCACCCCCTGGCACTCCCAGGTCCTTCTCCCAGGGCTGCTCCGTTTGCTCACGGGGGTTATAGAGGGGGCTATAGGGAATAGGGAGGATATAGAGGAATGGGGGTTATAGAGGATATAGGGAAGCTGTAGGGGATATGGGAGGGTTATAGGGGATATGGGGGAGCTATGAGGGATATGGGGGGTTATAGGGGATATGGGAGGGTTATAGGGGATATGGGGGCGTGTAGAGGATATGGGGGGGGCTATAGAGGATATATGGGGCTACAGGGATGGGGGATCCATGCCATTTCCCACCCCAGCCCCGTTTCTGCAGAGCTCAGCAGGGAGTGTGGAGCTGGGCTGGGCTCAAGGCTGTGGGGAGAGGCCTGGAGCACCTGAGCCCTGGAACAGCCTCCAGTCACCCCCCCTCCTCCCAGAGGCCCCCAAGTTAATCTGGGCACCCCCTCACCCAGCTCCTTCCCAGTAAATTCCTCGGGGTCATGGGTCAGGCACTCCTGGTTCTGCCAGGGCAGCGCTGGGGTTTGCAGCATTAGGGAAGGACCAGGGGTGGTTCTGTCCCACCTCAGCCACCACTGGGGCCAGGGGAGGGATTCTCTTCCAGGGACTGGGGGCTGCTTCCATGGAGTGAATGGGATGGGGGAACTGCCTGGGGTTTGTTTATTGCCAGAGATGTTTGTCCATGTCAATATTTTTTTTCTTATACCTTTGTTTATTAATATTAGTGCTGTTCCTGTTCCTTCTGTGTTGTTGCTTTTCCAGTAAATTACTCTTATTCCCCCCACCCCCCCACCCCGGATCTTTGCCTTTTGTGCCTCCAGCTGGAGGGGGAGCAGTGTGTGGTTTGGTGTCTCTAAACTGGGGACCATTCCTAAACCACAAGAGCCTTAACTGGAGTCCAAAGTAGGGCACGAGGGGTTGAGACAAGCACAGATCTGCCCAGAGCAGGTTGGAAACAACCCTGACCTGAGCTTTGTGTGTTTGCTCCAGAGTCACTGGGCACAAGGTTGGTTGTGGTGTCCCAGCCTGGACAGGTTTCCACATTCTCCTTGAATCCCTTTCAGAGCAGGGAGAGGGATCAGGGTTACTTTGTTGTGGGATTTCAGTTCATGACATGAGAACATCCAGGGCAATTAGGGGCACTTGGGATGAGTGTTCAGTGCTGCTCCCCTGCTATGGTCTTGGGTCCTACTCTGGGAATTCCTTAATTCCTGCCCATCTTAGAGGGAGAATCAGGGGAGGAAGATTCTCCCCAGCATTTCACCTCCTTTCCCTCCTTCAGGCCTGTTACACAAGCTTTGGAGAATCCAGAATTCCCTTTGGATGTTCCTGTTTCTGGTTCTGCCAGCTCACACCATGGTTGGAGTCAAGAAGGAGATTTCCAAGGGTGGAGAGTCATGGTGGTGGGGAATGTAGGAGAAAATGGGCCAGGATTTGGGGAAATTCTCTGCTCTAGTGGTTTGAAAGTTCACCCCTGAACACCTGCAGTGATAAAGTGATAAAATATGTGAGGAAAAAATGCTTTGTCTATAACTCACTGCAGTGTGCTGGGCCCTGGCTGCGATTAACTGGACTCTGCTGGTTACTGGACAGCACCTCAGGGGAGGAAGAGGACGAAGATGAGGAGGAGGAGAGCAGAGCCAGAGGCACTGTGACCACTCCAAGTGCAGCTGAGCCCGATCCACCCCAATCCAGAAGAAGAAATCCCAGACCAGACCAGTTCACTTAGAGAGGGGAAGGGGAAGCAGGGCCCTCCCAACCTGAGGAAGAGGCAGAGCCAGACAGAATCCTTCCCCAAATCCCTGTTCCCAGGAGTCCTGAGGGATCAGGAAAAGATTTCAGCCCCTGGTGGCCCCAGCTGCTCTAGTGCTGGGATATCGTGGGTATGGAACTGGGCAGGAGCAAAGCCAAGGAACTGGGATCAGCCAGGGAACTGGGATCAGCCAATGAACTGGGATCAGCCAGGGAACTGGGATCAGCCAAGGAACTGGGATCAGCCAGGGAACTGGGATCAGCCAAGGAACTGGGATCAGCCAGGGAACTGGGATCAGCCAAGGAACTGGGATCAGCCAAGGAACTGGGATCAGCCAGGGAACTGGGATCAGCCAAGGAACTGGGATCAGCCAAGGAACTGGGATCAGCCAATGAACTGGGATCAGCCAAGGAACTGGGATCAGCCAGGGAACTGGGATCAGCCAAGGAACTGGGATCAGCCAAGGAACTGGGATCAGCCAATGAACTGGGATCAGCCAGGGAACTGGGATCAGCCAAGGAACTGGGATCAGCCAGGGAACTGGGATCAGCCAAGGAACTGGGATCAGCCAGGGAACTGGGATCAGCCAGGGAACTGGGATCCTGTCCTGGGATGTGGGCACTGACAGGGGGGTGGGAGGAGGACAGAGACTCTCCTGTCAAGCGTGAGGGAAAGGTGCTCCCTCAAGGATGATCTGAGTGACCCCAGCTGGAACACCATGAAGGTATCCAGGATCTGAGGGAATTGGCTGTGCTGGAGGGAATCCACAGGGATTCCAGAAGTGAGGAGTCCCCTGCAGGTCCAGGTGAAATCCAGCACACGGGATCCAAGAGTGGAAGTTTGTGTGGAGCTGTCCCCGTGCCCCAGCTCCCTGGCAGTGATGCCAATGGAAGCAGCAGAACAAACAGCGCCTCAGGTGAGTCCCTGGCTCCAGCACCATGGAGATAATCCTTGTTCCTCTTCGCTGAGCTCGGCTGTGCAAGGACAGTCCAAGACCTTGGGCAGATTCAGAAGACTTGTGCAAATCAGGAAATGTCCCCTGTCCCACAATACAGACCAGTCTTTGCTATTGGAAGCAGCTGCCCCAGCTCGAGAGAGAGGGGACACCCCACAAAGTCACCTGTGCTTTTACCTGTATGACACAGAGGAGCTGAGGGGCCGGGACTCTGGTTGGTGTTTACAGAGGTGAGCAGTGAGTGCTGTGACCCCCAGCCAGGTGGGGAAGGGACACTGGGACCCCTGGACTGCGCAGATTCACAGCCTGGCACAGCAGAGCCACAGGAGCACGTGGCTTTGGTGGACACTGCCACACAATGTCCCCTGATGTCATCGAGATCTGTGGGGCAGCATCCATCTCCATTTCTGGGCTGACATGGGGACCCCAACAGGGACTGTACTGGGAGCTGGAGTGACCCCAACTGGGACGGGTGGCAGAACCTTTCTGTGACTGGTACAGATGCCACAGGGTCCTTGGCACAGATTCCCTCAGGAGAGGGGATTTCGAAAACCCAGAGTGATGCCTTAGGGTTTTACTTTTACATTTTTTCAGATCCTGTCCTGCCTTAGTGAACTTTTTTAGAGCTCTAAAACTCCACAGCCTGCCAGCTGCTGCTCTCCCATTTTACTGTGACAAAACAATTCCTCTGTAGGCCAGAGACTCAAAGACTCCTCACTGCCTCAGGCCCTGAAAAGGATGAACAAAAGTGAGTTGGGGAGGAGCAAACTTGGGGTAAATGACTTCATTACCTGAAGCTGTAATTAGAAGATTAATCCCCAATATGCAAATGGACCAAACTTATAAAAGTGTGAAAGACTTGTGGTCAATGTCCATCCTGGGTGTAGCCCCTCTGGAAGGCTTCTGACTGCCCAAGGTGCATATGTTGAAGGCCTTTAATAAATACCTGCTTTTATTCTCTTAATCTTGTCTAGCCTCTGTTTTAGGCAGCCACTCCAAGACATCAAAAGGGACATCAGTGGGTTTTGGGGACAGCTGCTGTGGGGACAGCGGGCATGACAAGTTGAACACCTTTCCTGTCTCTCAGAGGACCCCTCTGTGCTGGGATTGAGGGCTGAAGAGCAGCAGGTACCAATCACCACAGGTACCACCACAGCAGAGACCTTGGCAGGACTGCACCGACCAGGACTGCACCATCCCCACGTGTGGGAGATCCCTGGACTGCAGAGCCAGGGACAGCTCAGCAAGGCTCACTCACCCTTCAGCAGCCCCACACCTGGGGGTGTCCAGGGCAGAGTGGACACTGACTGTGGCCTGAATGAGGTCACACCACTGAGGGCTGCTCTGCTGGACACACTGGAACCTCAGCATGGAGTCCAAGGCAGTCCAAATGGTGCCACCACAGGCATTGCCAACACATTTTTCTCCATTCCTCTGGGGCCAGAGTGCAGACCAAAGTTTGCCTTCACCTGGAGGGGCGTGCAGTACACCTGGAACCGACTGCCCCAGGGGTGGAAACACAGCCCCACCATCTGCCATGGACTGACCCAGGCTGCACTGGAGAAGGGTGAGGGTCCAGAAGGGTGAGGCTCCAGAACATCTACAGTACATTGATGACATTGTGTGGGGGGACATGGCAGAGGAAGTTTTTGGGAAAAGAGTGATTGATTATCCACATCCTCCTGAAAGCAGGTTTTGCACTTGTCTTGGTTTAGTGTTTCCTGGCCAACGCACCAAAAATGTTATAGTTTGGGTTTGCCAACTTTAATATATTTACCTTTTGTTGTGAAATAGAGTTAGGAGTAAAAGCAAAGCAGGCCCAAAACTTAACAAGGGATAAAGAAAAACTTTATTAACAACACAAAGAAAAACAATAATAAATTCAGAACAGATCTTCAGACTACTCTCTCCTTCCCCTTTTCACACTTTAACTACATACAGAGACACTTCAGTCAGTTCCTTACTTAAATAATCTTTTTCAGTTCACTTTAGAGAATGGAGTTTCTTCTTTTCAGCTATAGGTATCTTTTTAAGAGAGGAAAAAAATAACAGTTCTCTCCTGACTCCACTTTTTTCACGAACAGCAGCTGCCCGGGATCTGGCATCATGAAACTGCTCCCTCCTTCACAGCCTTCCCAGAGCTGTGCTTGTGGGCCATGTTAAAGTCATGGGCTATTACTTTTAAGGATGAGCTGCTCAAAGGCAAAAGTTCTGTTCAGCTCTCTTCTCTCTGTTCATACTTCATTCCCAGTAACAGAGATCCCCCTTTTTCCCTCGGGGCAAAGGATTTTAGGGTTTTCCAAACACTTTACATCTCACCCCCCCCCCCCCACCTATGTCTTTCTCCATGGTTTAAAGGAATTTGTGTAGTACAGTCCACCCCTATAACCTACAAAAAGATATTTCAGCCAACCTTCGTGGTGTCTCTTCATCCTCCTTCCATCTAGAAACTCAGCTTTTGCTTCATTGATTTTGGTGTATCCTTTCTGTTCTTCCTCTCACGCAAGGAAGGATGGAAGGTCTGCAAGTATTGTCTGAGAACTAGAAAAGTTAAAACCTCACACAGAAGTTACAGGGGCTGGTCCAGGCCATGCTGGAGCTGTGTCAGGATCTCAGGCCGCCCAGGGGGAACAGGGCGAGAAGTGCAAAGCGCAGCCAGAGGAGGAATCGGTGCCAAGGCTGTGTCTCCATGGTTCCCTCCGGTGCCAATCGCCCCCAGCTCCAGCCGCAGCCCGGGGGTTCTCCCTCTGCCCTGCCCAGCACACAAAGCCCTGGGGGCTCTCCCGAACCGGGCCCGGCTGCCTCCCCCCAGCCCGTGAGGGCGGCCGGGTGGGCTCGGCCACGCCGGGGCCGCTCTGAGCCGGTGCAGGGCGGGGCGGGGCGGGGCAGGGCGGGGCAGGGCAGGGGCGGGGCGGGGCAGGGCGGGGCAGGGCGGGGCAGGGCGGGGCAGGGCAGGGCAGGGCGGCGCAGGGCGGGGCAGGGCAGGGCAGGGCGGCGCAGGGCAGGGCAGGGCGGGGCAGGGCAGGGCAGGGCAGGGCAGGGCGGGGCAGGTCGGGGCGGGGCGGGGCAGGGCGGGGCTAGGATCCCGGCAATGGGTTTTCTTCTTTTGGCTATTGGGGCCCCGGTTGGAAACGGGGCCCAGCAGCCTCCCGAGCCCAGCCCTTCCTGGCCCGAGCCCCATGGGGAGGAGGGGGCTCAGGCCAGGTAAGTGTTACCTTGTGAGGGGCTGGAAATGCCAGAGAGCTTTTCCCGGGCTTTACTTGCTCCATATGTGATTCACGGAGCGAACCGACTTCTCCAATTGGTTTCTCAGGCCGTCAACAATTAAAGCAGCCTCCAATTGGTCTCATCAATTCACAGAGGAAGTTCTCATGGAGAAAAACTTGCTAGTGTGCCCTCCCCCCAGGTGCCCTCAAGATAAAACCAACACAGCACTAAACAAGGTAAAGTCAAAGGACCCTCTGAAGAAATTCAGTTCCTGAGGGTGAAGTGGTGAGATGGATGCAGGCAGATTGCAGCACAGGTGGTTGATAAGGTCACTGCTATGTTCCCACAGAGCAGCAGGAATGAAACACAGGCTGTCCTGGCCCTGTGGGTTTTGAAGGATGCACATCCCCAGTTACAGCCAGACTGTCAGCCCTCTCTGCTTGTGATATGAAAGTAGCAGGATTTCCTGAACGAAAAAAAAAGCCTTTGGTCAGATAAAAGAGATTGTTCCTGCAGGAGCCCTCGGGCCATGCAGAATGGGGTAGGGTGCAAAGAATGTCGTCTGCCCTAAGGCCAGGGAGAATGGTCCTGCCTGGAGCCTCTGGCAGAAGTGACCTGGGGACACTCACAGGTGACCTCTGGGGTTCTGGATTTGGGGATACAGAGGATTCAAGACCTCCTGCACCCCAGGAAGAGATCTTAGCAGCTTGTGAAGGTGTTTGAGTGCCTCAGACATGACTGGCACTGAAGTGCTGCTGTTTGTGATACCTGACTGCCAGTGCTGGGCTGGATGTTCCCAGGGAAAGCCCTTTTCATAAACCATGCAGCTGATGCCAAGTGAAGCAAGTGGACTGCACTGATCATACAGTGATCTTGGATAGGAAATCCTAATCCTGGGGTCTTGGAAATCATCAAAAATTGGCCTGAAGGTGAAAATTTACAAACACTTTTCATGAGAGGATGAAAAGGTGCTGAGGAGGTCCCGCCACCTAAACAGCTACTGGAGAACGAGATGTGCCATGCTCTCCACACTGCTGGGTCCTGCAGCAGATGGGAAGCTGCTGTACAGAGCCCTGTGCAGCGAGTTGCAAAAGCTACCAAGGGACAAGGGGGATCCAGTGAAGGTTGCAGAGCTGGAAGCCATCTTTGGATTTCTGTCTTAGGTTGCAATACAGGATGTGACCAAAAGTTTGTATTCTATCACCATCTGTGAAACCAAGTGGGGCAGTGCCCCTTATCTCTGTGGGAAATATCTCCTGTTAATGGGCCAGCTTTTAAAAACCAGGTGGGACAATGTTCTTTACCTTTCCCACAACCCATCCTTCCTCCAGGAGATATCTCCTGTTAATGGCCCACTGAGTCCCACTGCATGGCTGATAAAATTCCATCATCCCATTGGGAGATGCTCCACCCAGGGGGAGGAGCCAAGCATTTCCTACCTAGGTAAAATCTGAGATTTGGAACATCAGAGCAGCCTTTTCATGCTGGATTACAGAGGAGAACCAAACTTTTCCACATCATCACTGCTTCAACAGAACCACAGCTATCACTCCAGGATTGGCAGCCACCATTTAATGGGATTGCTACCAACACCCTGACTGACTGATGGGGTGTCAGGTTGGATTCTGACTCTGTCAGTGTTTTGGGTCTGTTTTTTGTAATACTGCATTTCTATTTTAATTCTTCCTAGTGATGAACTCTTATTCCCATCTCTTTGGCTGAGAGCCCCTTAATTTCAAAACAATAATAATTTGGAGGGAGGGGGGGTTTACATTTTCCATTTCAAGAGAGGCTCCTGCCTTTCTTAGCAGACACCTGTCTTTCCAACCAAGAGAGTATTGCTGAGCAAGAGAAGCGACTTGTGCATGGTAACAAACGCTCTGTGAGAGTGGCTGGCACAATGGGGAAATGTCAGTTGGCAGCACAGAGGGAAACTCATGGAGCTGCCCAAGTGTGGCAAGACATCCACAGAGCGGAGAAGCTGAGCATGAAAAGCCATCAAAGTGTGCCTGAGAGTCAACGCTAATGAGGAGCAGCACAAGAATGAGCAGTGGATGGGGCTGCCAAGATCAAAGTGTGACAGGTACATCTGGGCTGGCAACACAAGGGACAGTCACCTCCAGCTCGGCATGCTCAGGATGCCTCAGGTCACCAGGGAAGGAACGAACCATCCTGAAGGGCTTGTGAGGGAAGGATGGAACAAGCCATGGACGCTGTGCCCAGTCATCCACAACTGGGAAATGTGAGGTGAATGGAGCAGGGCCAGCGGTTGAAACCCCTGTGCTCTGGGCAGGGATCTCTGGGTCAGTGAGGGTGAAACCCCTGTGCTCTGGGCAGGGATCTCTGGGTCAGTGAGGGTGAAACCCCTGTGCTCTGGACAGGGATCTCTGGGTCAGTGAGGGTGAAACCCCTGTGCTCTGGGCAGGGATCTCTGGGTCAGTGAGGGTGAAACCCCTGTGCTCTGGGCAGGGATCTCTGGGTCAGTGAGGGTGAAACCCCTGTGCTCTGGACAGGGATCTCTGGGTCAGTGAGGGTGAAACCCCTGTGCTCTGGGCAGGGATCTCAGGCTCAGAGGGAGGCCGGGCAGGGCGATGCCATCACAGCCCCTCAGAGCCACCAGGGCAAGTGCCATGGGCTGGCAATGGGAGGAGGCACCAGGGGATGGCTGGAGATGGAGCCTGTGCCCCACACCACTGCCTGGACACCACCCTGGCCTTGGAAAATGAGTCCCATGGTGACATGGCAGCGCTGAAAGAACTGAGATGGACAGTGGGACTCATTTCAAACGTGGCCTTGTGAACACCTGGGCCATGAGCTCAGGATGGGGTGGGGGTGTCACATTCCTTGTCAGGCACCTGCCATGGGAATGGGGCAATGGGCTGTGAAAAACCACACTGGGGGCAGTGGTGTGGGACTGATAGCATAGGGTTAAAATGTTTCCAAAATCATGGGAATTGTATAGATTCAGGGGATGGTAATAAAGGTTGGGTCTGGTAGGCCTGGGAATGGGAACTAGGCCCTGGGAATGAATTAGATCAAGTGAAACTGCACCTGCATAATTATCATATGGTAAATGGTTGTTTGGAAGTTGAATATAGTTATTGTTTAATTGTAATAAGAATCATGAGAAAAGATGTTTGGGGGACCTGATGAAAATTACAAGAATTCATGCTTGGATAAGGTCAATGTATACAACAGAACAATATGGGTTCAAGAATTAATATATAGTTATATAATGAAAAGGGCATAAAAACATGTTCATCTCGAATCCATGTCAGAGGCAGATTTGGGTTTGCAGCCCGGCTCCCAGAGCTCTTCAGTAAAAGCACCTGCATATAATCATCCTGTGATTGTGTGTTTCCATGCTGACAGGACCCTCAGACATTGGGAACTGCAGTTAGGGAAGGTCACAGGGTCAATGAACAGCCAAGGCTGCAGCAGCTGAACTGACCCTGCCCAAGCAAGCCCCAGGTGCTGCAGAAGGGAACGAAGTCCCTGTGGTGTGTGAAGGTGTCAGAGAAGTTTGAATCAGTCCTGCCTCAAGCAAACGCAAACCCATCCCTGGGGTTGTTCCTGCTCAAGGACCAGGATGCACTTGGTGGGAGATGTAGAGGACAGGGAAGCACAAATGTCCCTCAAGGGGCTTTGATTTCGGGTGAGAAGTCTGGAATGTTGAACTGTGTCAGGGTGGCTGTGGATGGTACTGCCAACGTTTGCCGTGACTCCCATGGACGATGAGGATGAGGATGGGCTGCTCCAGAGCCGCCAGCTGGCAGCTCTGCCTGCAGCCACCAGCACAGCAGCCCTCGTGTCCTGGGAGAGATCCAGGACAGACACATGGACAGCCAGGACTGACTGACCTCAACTGACATCTAGGACAGGCAGGGACCGTGCAGATGGAACTCCTGCTTGTGTGCAAATGTGGGATAAATAAAGCTGGAGTGTGTGGGAATAGGGCATGACATGGATGGTGTGGGATAGAAGATGAGGGCAAGGTAATGGGATAAGGACTGAGGGGATGGTGTCAAATAAAGGATGGGTGGAAAGTGTGGAGTCAGGAATGAGGGGATGGTGTGGAATTAAGGATGAGTGGGTGGTGCGCAGTAAGGGGTGGGAATGTCCTGGTTGTGGCCAGGACAGGGTTAATTTCTGCAGCAGCTGCGAGGGGCAGGGCCAGGACCCCCAGGTCCTTCTGTCCCGTTTGTTCTCAGCATTGTTCCCGTTTTCCATCTCGTTGCTGTTCCCAGTAAATTCTCTCCTCCTTGCTGCCCTTTGTGTCCCCCTGGGTTAGGGCGTGGTTCAGGGGTCTTGGGGCAGGGGGCACCGAACTCAGGACCCCATCTCAGAGTTATTGACTCATGAAAGGGAAATTAAAAGATCAAAGACTCCCCCGTGTCCCCCTACCCTCAACTGTTCCAGGTGAATTCCCAGGCACAACATGCAAATGACGATGCTCCTGCTCCTCCAGGTGTGTCCCACCTGAGTCAGGATCAGCCCCGGGTGCTCCAGTTCTGCCACTCCCTGGGGCATGGGGGATTTGGGGGGATTTGTGGAGGAATTTCAGGTGATTTGGGGTAATTTGTGGATGAATTTAAGGTAATTTTGGGTGGTGATGGGGTAATTTGGGGAAAGATTCAGAAATATTTCAAGGTGATTTTGGGGCCATCTTGAGGCGACTTGACAGATTTTTGGAGGTGATTTTGGCTTCATTTGGAGGTAATTTTCGGGGTTATTTGGTTTGAGGGATTTTTGTGTGGTCCTGGGGATGATTCTGGGGAGATGTTTGGGGTGATTTTGGAGGTGCCACTCAGTCCTGAGGTGATGCTGACCCCCAGCACTGGCCAGATAGTCACAACTGTCACCTGAGCCAGGACCTGCCTCACCTGGACCGCACCCTGGCTTTATTAAATCCTTGGTTTGTCTTTTTTCCCCATTTTTTTTCTTCCCCAGAAACACCTAACGGGCTGAGGCTGGAGCATCCAAGTCTGAGGGATCTGGGGATCACCTCCCACACCTGGGCAGGTCCCTCACCTGGACCCTGCTGGAGCCACTTCAATCACTTCACACATTCAGCAGAATTAGCAAAATCTTTGCTTTTCTCCCCAAAACACGCAGCAATGTCCCCTCCTTCTCCCACCCCCAAGTTATTCCTTTATCTTCCAATTTTCCATAATTAAATCTGGATCTGGAATTCTTGATGACCTTAGGAGATCACTTCACACCTGCACACACCTGGAGGCAACACCTGTCCCAGGTAAGTGAACACCTGGTGCCTCAGAGCTCCAGCAGTGGAGCATCCTGTCCATGCCAGGAGTCACCTGGGGGTGAGGCTGCCAGGTAAGCACACCTGGGGGCTCTCTAGAGGATTTCCAGGTGCTCAGGGCGGCTTGAGCCGCCTGGGGGTTCCCAACAACACCTGGGGGTTCCCAGATCTCTGCTGTGTCCTTGTGCTGGGAGTGGAGGGTGTCCAGGTGTGCTGAGAGGCTGCAGGTGCTCCTCACCTGTCCCTCACGTGGCCCCCTATTTCAGGATGATGTGGTAGCTGTCGTTGGTTTCAGCTGCAAAGGAAGCCAAGGTCAGCTCGCAACAGGTGAGGGAAGGTGGGGGGTGGGGAGATCTGACCCAGGTGTGGCCCTAACACAGAGCCCCAGGTACTCACACACCTTTCATGGTGTCCAGGACGAAGCAGGACTCATCCTGGAAGTTCTGGATCATCTGAAAAAACCCCAAACACCAACTTAGGGCTTTCTGGGAAGGGTTTGGGTTCCAAAGGCCTGCAGGTGCCCAGGTGGGAGCTCAGGTGGGAGCTTTGGAAGCACCAGCCAAAAAGATTTTATTCCTTCCTTGGGTCCTTTCCAACACCTGCCCAGGTGATCCCTGGTGTTCCCCCAGGTGAAACTCCCAGGAGATCCCTCCTGGAGCCCTTCCCTCCTTCCCAGGTGTGTGAGGATCCCTCCTGGAGTCCTTCCCTCCTTCCCAGGTGTGCCCCAGGTGTGTGGGGATCCCTCCTGGAGCCCTTCCCTCCTTCCCAGGTGTGTGGGGATCCCTCCTGGAGTCCTTCCCTCCTTCCCAGGTGTGCCCCAGGTGTGTGGGGATCCCTCCTGGAGCCCTTCCCTCCTTCACAGGTGTGTGAGGATCCCTCCTGGAGCCCTTCCCTCCTTCCCAGGTTTCTCCCAGGTGTGCCTGTGGCCAGGTGGGCACTACCTCGTCGCTGACCAGCACGTGGATGCCGGTGGGTCCCTGTTTGTAAATCTGCTGGATCTGCTGGGCGGGGACACGGAAAAGCTGTGCCAGCTTCTCGGAGAGCTCGGCTGCCGTCAGCTCCTCCAGGTACACAGCGTGGTACACTGAGGGGACAGCACACCTCGCACCTGCACAGGTGTGCCCATACCTCTCACCTGCCCAGGTGTGCCCCCACCTGTCCAGGTGTGCCTCCAAACGTCACACCTGCCCAGGTGTATCCCCACACCCCTAGGGCTGTGCTCAGCTGTGCCTCAGAACAGGGCCTTGCCTGTCACCTGTATCCTGTGCAGGATTTACACACGTGGCCCAAAGATCTCCCAGGATCACCTCAGCAGCCCCACCTGGGCTGTTCCAGGTGAGGTTCACTCCAAGCAGGGTGGGAATGTTGGAAATTGGGAATGCTGGAAATTTAGAATGCTGGGAATGGGAATGCTGGGAATTGGGAATGCTGGGAATTGGGAATGCTGAGCTCCTACCCAGCCATCCCCCATGTACTGAGGGAAGCACTTGGATTCCCACAGGTGTTCCCAATTCTGGCTTTGCACAGGCGAGGTGCCAACACCTGTGAGGTGGCACAGAGGGAAATCTGGGCTTGGGGCATTTTTTGGCACCTTGGCCTGAGGGGAGTGAGCAGGACCCCCAGGTGTACAGAGAGCCCAGGTGAGCTCTGTGCTCACACCTGGGGACACAGGTCAAGGCACAGGTGAGGAGGGATCAGGTGGGGGAGGAGCCCATGTCAGAGCACAGGTGATCTCAGGAGGGGGTGAAGGATGGGGCCATTGGACACTGAGCACCTGTGGGTGGGTACTCTGCTGGAAATGGCTGCCAGCATATCCCTGTTTGCTGAGCCCCCCCAGGTGTGATCCCTGCTCCCCCAGGTGTGATCCCCAGGTATGATCCCTGTTCCCCAGGTGTGATCCTGGATTCCCAATCCTCCCAGATGTGATCCCTGCTCCCCCAGGTGTGACCCCTCACCAAAGAAGGTTCCAGCGCTGCCATCGCCGTCCTCGTGCTCATGCTGGGGGTCCCTCACCTGCTGGGACTCCTGGCACACGTAGATGGTCAGGCGGGGCCGCACCATCCTGTGACAGGTGAGGGTCACCTGGGGTTCCACCCCTGCCAGGTGTCCTCAGGAGGAGCAAGAGAGCCCATCCCAGAGGAAAACCCTTGTGGCTGTCCCCACCTGGCTGAGCCCCAGGGGTAGCCTTTGGGACAGGTGACCCTGGCTCAGTGGGGACAGGTGATCTTGGCTCAGCTCTCTCTGGTGCCATGGACAGGAATTCCCACCTGCCTACCCCTGGAACACCCTCCCCTGTCCAGGTCAGGTACCTGGGATGCTCCCCAGACATTCCCACCTGGACTCTCTGTCCCTCCCAGTCTTCCAAAATGCTCCAGGTGTGTTAAACCTGGGGCAAAGTGTGAGCAACAGCCCCGTTTCGGGAACTGTCTGGGCAGGTAACTCCACCTGTGTGGGTCACAGATGGGGATAGCTCCTGGATCAACAGGAGTACAGGAGTTCCTGTGACTCCAATCCTGGACTCCCAAAGTAAAATAATTCCTGATTCCTAATTCCTGACTCCTCTCTCGCACCCAAAGTTCCTCTAAATTCCTGACTTGGATGGGAAAAGGCAGGGTCAGGTGAGTCCCAGCCCCTCCCAGGTGAGTCCCTGCCCCGTACCTGCCCTTGAGGGCATTGAAGAGCCGGATGCCATCAGCAGGGCCACAGATCTGGATCACGTCCTCACGTGTCAGCTTCAGCAAATCAGCTCCTGCAACCCCAAATCCACCCCAATTCACCCCAAATTCACCCCAAATTGATCCCAAATTCATCCCAAACTCATCCCAAATTCACCCAAATTCCATCCCAAACTCACCCAAATTTCTCCTCCCTCTGCCCAGAATTGGTGTTTTTCACCTGGTTTTCCCCAAAATCAGCCTTTTCCCACCTTTGCTTTCCCCCAGGTTATAATTTTTTGACTTTGTTTTCCCATACTCAGCATTTTTAAACTTTTTTTTCCCCCTACAATCACCACTTTCCATCTTTGCTTTCTCCAAATCTGTTTTCCCGCTCAGTTTTCCCAAAAATCATCACTCTTCACCCCTCCCCCCCCAGTCACCAATCCTCACTTTCACTTTCCCCCAAATCAGCAATTTTCAGCCCAATTTTCCCCAAATTCACCATTTTCCCCCCGTTTCCCCCCTACAACAGCATTTTTCTTGGTTATCCCAAACTTGGCATTTTCCAGCTTTTTCCCCCCAGATCAGCAATTTTTTGCTTTGTTTTTCCCCAAATTGCCATTTTCTGAGTTTGCTTTACACCAAATCAGCATTTTTCACCTCTGTTTCCCACAAAATCAGGGTTTTTTACCTTAATTTTGCCATAATTGGCATTTTTCATCTTTGTTTTCCCCAAAATTAGCATTTTTCACCTTTTGTTTCCTCCCAAAATCGCCATTTTTCAGTTTCATTTTCCTTAAAATCAGCACTTGCCAGCCCGTTTTTGTCTGAATTCAAGATTTTCTACCTCTGTTTTCCCCAAAACTGGCATTTTAAAATTTGTTTTCCCCAAAATGGGCATTTTCAGCTGGTTTTCCCCAAAATTAGCTTTTTCCCCCAAACTCCATTTCTCAGCTTTGTTGTCCCCGGATCATCCATTTTCACCTCCTTTTCCCAAAATTTCCATTTCCAGCTCCATTTCCCCTAAAATCAGCCCCTCCTGTGTTACCTGTGCCAGGTGAGAGGTGGTGACCTGGCCCAGGTGAGAGGTGGTGACCTGGCCAGGTGAGGGGCAGAACTCACCTGAGAAGTTCCTGAAGAGCCGTGAGAAGGTGGAGAAGCGGTTGCGGTGCAGCCACTGCTGCGCCTCCTGCGGGCTCCAGGTGGGCAGCAGCGTCTGGGGGGACACAGGTGCTGCCAGGTGACCTGGCTGGCCAGGTGAGGGAGGTGCAAGTGTTTGCACTTGGGTAGGGGCACAGGTGAGCTTGGAGGGGGAGGTGGGGGGGGAGGTCAGCACAGGTGTGAAATGAACCCCTGAGCAGGTGGGATGAGGTGATGAGCTCAGAGGTGACCTGGAGATGTTTCCAGGTGAGGTGGAAGTGTCTCCACTGAGGCTCAGGTGAACTCAGGGGAGGTCAGCACAGGTGTGAATCCCCCCAGGTGGGATGAGGTGATGACCTGGAGATGTTTCCAGGTGAGGTGGAAGTGTCTCCACTGAGGCTCAGGTGAGCTCAGGGGAGGTCAGCACAGGTGTGAATCCCCCCAGGTGGGATGAGGTGATGACCTGGAGATGTTTCCAGGTGAGGTGGAAGTGTCTCCACTGAGGCTCAGGTGAGCTCAGGGGAGGTCAGCACAGGTGTGAATCCCCCCAGGCGGGCACAGAAGGGTCGTGACCTTCCAGGTGTGTGCAGGTGACCCAAATGTTTCCCTGGGAACCCCCCCAGGTGTATTGGGCAGGTACTCACGTCAGTCAGGGGTGCAGGGGGGTCGGGCTGGTGGCTCGGGGACCCACTGCTGGGGACACAGGAACACGATCACTGGGATACTGGGGACAAAGGGCCACTAGGGGCACTGGGGCACTTGGAGCACTGGGGATACTGGGGACACTGGGGATACTGGGGACAGGGGGGTGTTGGGGGCACTGGGGACACTGCGGACAGAGGGACACGCGTCACTGGGGTACTGGGGATACCGGAGGCACTGGGGGCACTAGGGACACTGGAACTGGACAGTGGGATCACTGGGTACTGGGATACCTGTCCACAGTGTACTGGAGTCACTGGGACAATACTGGGGATCCTGTCACTGGGACACTGGGGTCACTCTCCCAGTGGGACACTGGTGACACTGCCACTGGATGGCACTGGGGTAATACTGGGGTCACTGGGATGGCACTGGGTCATTACTGGGGTTGCTGGGATGGCACTGGGTTGGCACTGGGGTCACTGGGATGGCACTGGGGTGATACTGGGATGGCACTGCTGTCACATGGATTGCATTGGGACGGTACTGGGTGTCACTGGGATGGCACCGGTACCCTCCCTGCTCTGAGCCCAGGCCCCACAGTCCCAATGCCCAAGTGTCCCCAGTCCCTCCAATCCCATTTGTTCCAGTTCCAGTCCCCCCAGTCCCAGTCCTAGTCCCAGTGCCCCCATTCCCCCCAGTCCCAGTCTCAGTCCCTCCAGTCCCAGTCCCCTCAGTGTCCCCAGTGCCAGTGCCCCCAGTCCCAGTCCTAGTCCTCCCAGCCCCAGTGCTCCCAGTCCCCACAATGTCCCCAGTCCCATTCATCCCAGTCCCATTCCCCTCAGTCCTAGTTCCAGTGCACCCCAGTTTCCCCAGTCCCAGTCCCAGTTCCCCCAGTCCCAGTCCCAGTCCCAGTCCCAGTTCCCCCAGTCCCAGTTCCAGTTCCCCAGTCCCAGTTCCAGTTGCACTCACCCATCCCCCAGGGAGAAGCCGCTGTGGGCACTGTTGAAGCCGGGCGAGGGCGCGCTGGGCACGTAGGTGACCTCGGGCCAGGGCGAGCACTGTGGGCACAGCAGGTGAGCACAGGTGTACCTGGGCACACCTGCACACACACCTGGGCACACCTTCACATACCTGCACACACACCTGGGCACACACCTGGGAACACACCTGCACACACATCTGGGGACACCTGGGCACACACCTGGGAACACCTGCACACACACCTGGGCGCACACCTGGGCACACACACCTCGGCACACCTCCACATACACACCTACAACCATGCACACACCTGGGCACACCTGCAGACACACACCTGCAGCCCTGCAAACACCTGCACACACACCCCTGGACTGTACCTGCACACACACCCCTGCAGCCATGCACACACCTGGGGCTGTGCCTGCACACACACACCTGCACACATCTGGACTGTACCTGCACACAGCTGCACTGCATACACCTGAAACCACGCACACACCTGGGATTGCACACCTGCACACAGCTGGACACACCTACACTACACACACACAGCTGCACACACCTGCTCATGCCTGACACACACACCTTCAACCCCACACACCTGGCCCTGCACACACCTGCCCAGCTCAGGTCAGTAATGTCCCCAAAGCCCTTTTACAGGTACAAAAACACCTTCTCTGCCCCCAGGCAGGTATGAACACCTGGAGCAAAGCTCTCCCAGTGTACAGCCCTCCTCCCTGGCAGCCAGGTGAGCTCACCTCAGTGAGGATGGTGGTCTCGTACGAGGGCTGGTACTTCTCCTTCTCGTGGGGCGTTCGCTTCTCCATCTTCTCCCGATCTGTCTTCTGCTTCCGGTCGGCTCCTTTGGGCTGGGAAGGGATAGGCCAGGACAGGTGTGTGGGAAACACACAGGTGACCCTGGTTTCACAGGTGACTCAGCCCTCTTGGTGCTTGACAGAAGGAAAAGGAGCAGTTCTGGGAGAAACTTGTCCTGAGGGCCTCGGCAGGGACAGGGGTTGTGGCCACCTGAATACACCTGTAACCCCCGGAGTACGCCTGTAACCACCTAAAGACACCTGTAATCTTCTGAATACACCTGTAACCACCTGAATACACCTGTAACCCCCTGAGTACACCTGTAACCACCTAAAGACACCTGTAATCTTCTGAAAACACCTGTAACCACCTGAATACACCTGTAATCTTCTGAGTACACCTGTAATCCTCTGAATACACGTGTAACCCGAATACACCTGTAACCCCCTGAGTACACCTGTAAACTCCTGAGTGCACCTGCTACCTCTCTGCACACACCTGTTACTACTCTGCACACACCTGTATGTCCCTGAATACACCTGAGCTGTGTCTTCCCCATCATCAGGGTAGGAGATGGGATTTTGCACCTGGACACGATATCACAGGGTTGGCCTTGACTTCATCACACCTTGAATACCTGGGCCCCTTCTCCACCCAGAATTGGGGGGATTTCACTCTAATCCCATGGCAAGCACTGATGTGGAACCTTCACAGGTATCCAGGTGTTCCTCCTTGCAGATCCCTGAAGAAATTCCCTTAAATTTGGCTGTATCTGCACTCACAGGTGAAGGAATTTGGCCCAGGTGGACCAGGGGAGGGCAGAGCAGGACCCCAAACCCCACTGACCACCCCTAAGATGAACAGGTGAGAAAAGAGGAGCCAAGGTGAAATTGTAGAGTGATCACAGGTGGAGTCACGGGCATGCTGAGGTGTGACCACACCCGCCCATCACCTGCACCACCAGGCTGAGGCTGGGAGGTTCCAGAGGCACCAGCAGCCCCCAGTAAGAACTAGGACAGACTCCCAGGTGAGTGCAGGTGGGAGGGGCTCACAGGTACCTTGAACACCTTGATCTGGCAGCTGGCAGAGTGCAGGTGCTCTGTGTACTCGCCGCTCTCGTTCTCCCTGAAGGTGTCGATCTGCACGCGGAAGGGAACGCCCTTCTCGCCGCCGTGCTTGCGCAGCGTGAACTCTGTGCTGATGCAGTGCACCTGGGGACAGGTGAGCGTCCTGTGGGGCACCACTACCAGCCTGGGCACTGCCCACATGATAGGCACAGCCTGAAGCAGAGCCAGGAACCGTGGGGAAGCACCTGGGATCACCTGTCCCCCGCCTGGATGTGGGGCAGAGCCCACCTGTCCTCACCTGGATGTGGGACAGAGCCCCCTGTCCCTCACCTGGATGTGGGACACTGCCCACCTGTCCCTCACCTGGATGTGGGACAGAGCCCCCTGTCCCTCACCTGGATGTGGGACACTGCCCACCTGTCCCTCACCTGGATATGGGACACTGCCCACCTGTCCCCTACCTGGATGAAGACTGAAGTTCTCTTGGCCGGGTCCCATAGGAACTCCACCGTGTTGAGCTGGGTCGGGTTTGCGCGGGGGTCGATGATCCCCACAGACATTGGGATATCTGTGGGAGGAACAGGTGAGGCCCACCTGGGAACCCCCACCTGCCCCAGCCAGGTGAGACTCACCTATGTCCAGGATCCTGTCCCCAGGTCTGTTCCACCTCCAGCCCTCCAGCTGCTGGTGCTCTGTGTACTGCAGCCGCCGGTCATGGAAAACCACCCGGAAGATGCTCTGAGGATGGGGAAATGTCACCTGGAGCTGCCCTGCCACACCTGGCCAGGTGTGCAGACCTTCCCTGTGCCAAAAAGGAGCAAAGGGAGCCACCCTCCCCCCACAAACAGGTATATCCCCCACTCAGCTGCAGGGCCCTGGAAAGCATCTGGCTGGGATGGGCACACCTGGCCAGGTGTGTAGGGTTGTACCTGTGCTCTCTGCTCACCTTGACCAGCTTCCCGTTGATCTCGGGCAGCTCCCCCAGTTTCCTGTTGTCCAACATCCGGATCTCGTAGGATTGACCTGGGGGCAGGAGAGCACCTGAGGCTTTCTGTCTCCTGTACCTGTCACCTGAGCTCCTCGTTCACTTAGGATCCCACCAACCCAGAGCTTCCAGCTGTACCTGAAAGCAGCAGGTACAGCCTGAATTTGTAACTCCCATCCTGCAGAGCTGTCCAGCACTGACCTGTACACATACACCTTACACACACCTGTACACATACACCTTACACACACCCGTACAGATACACCTTACACACGCACGTACAGATACACCTGTACACATACATCTTACACACATCTGGAACCACCCTGTGCACACCTGTGATCCTCTGCACACATCTGTTACCACCTTCCCACACCTTACCCTGGTGATCCCCCCAGGTGACTCATGCTGCACCTGGGCAGACCACAGCCAGGTGAAGGCACTGCCACTTCCCATTTCCCAACAGGAAAGCCCCAGAAATTGGCAATTTCCTCTGGGAAGAGACTTCCACAGGCGGAACCTTCCTGTTCAGGTGGTTCCTGGAGGTACCTGTGCAGGACACGTGTGGGCTCACCTTGGTTGAGGTAGGTGAGGGTCTCATCGTGCAGTTTGACCGCGGGGGAGGTGGCGGCGCACAGGACGTACTGGAAGGGCAGCAGCTTGTCCTGGTTCTCCGGCGGCAAACTGGACTCCTCCTGCTTGAAGATGGGCAGAGCCAGGACATCGCTGCGGAGACAGGAGAGTCACCTGAGACAGGTGAGCCAAGGGCTGGGGAACAGAGTCAGGGATGCCTTCATTCTCACCTGGGGGAAGAGCCCCACCAGAAACCTGGCTCTGCTTCTGGACCCTGCCTGAGGCCAGGTGTGCCCTGAGCATCTGTCCTCAGGTGCCCCCCACTCACCTGAAATGCACCTGTGGCCATCTGAATACACCTGTAAACACCTGGGGCACACCTGTACACCTGGGGTACACCTGTAAGCACCTGGGGCATACCTGTACACCTGGGGTACACCTGTACATCTGAGATACACCTGTAAGCACGTGGGGTACACCTGTAAACACCTGGGGTGCACCTCTACACCTGGGGCATACCTGTAAGTACCTGGGGCACACCTGTACACCTGGGGCATACCTGTAAGCACGTGGGGTACACCTGTCAGCACTCCTAATCTTGACTCCATCCACAATTCCAAATGTAACTTCACCCCTGCTCCTTCCCTACTCCAACCACAGCTCCTGCTCAACTGCACCCCAAATCCATCCCTACTGCATCCCAGCTCCATCCCAAATCAATCCCTACTGCACCACAGCTCCAGCCCAACTGAATCCCAAATCCATCCCTACTGAATCCCAAATCCATCCCTACTGCATCCCAGCTCCAGCCCAAATCAATCCCTACTGCACCACAGCTCCAGCCCAACTGAATCCCAAATCCATCCCTACTGCACCACAGCTCCAGCCCAACTGAATCCCAAATCCATCCCTACTGCATCCCAAATCCATCCCTACTGCATCCCAAATCCATCCCAACTGAATCCCAAATCCATCCCTACTGCATCCCAAATCCATCCCAACTGAATCCCAAATCCATCCCTACTGCATCCCAAATCCATCCCAACTGAATCCCAAATCCATCCCTACTGCACCACAGCTCCAGCCCAACTGAATCCCAAATCCATCCCTACTGCACCACAGCTCCAGCCCAACTGAATCCCAAATCCATCCCTACTGCATCCCAAATCCATCCCTACTGCATCCCAAATCCATCCCAACTGAATCCCAAATCCATCCCTACTGCATCCCAAATCCATCCCTACTGCATCCCAAATCCATCCCAACTGAATCCCAAATCCATCCCTACTGCATCCCAAATCCACCCCTACTGCATCCCAGCTCCATCCCAACTGAATCCCAAATCCACCCCTACTGCATCCCAAATCCACCCCTACTCCATCCCAAATCCATCCCTACTGCATCCCAGCTCCATCTTAACTGAATCCCAAATCCATCCCTACTGCATCCCAGCTCCATCCCAACTGAATCCCAAATCCATCCCTACTGCATCCCAAATCCACCCCTACTCCATCCCAAATCCATCCCTACTGCATCCCAAATCCATCCCAACTGCATCCCAAATCCACCCCTACTGCATCCCAAATCCATCCCTACTGCATCCCAAATCCATCCCAACTGAATCCCAAATCCACCCCTACTGCATCCCAAATCCACCCCTACTGCATCCCAAATCCATCCCCGCTCCAAACATACTCTGTGCTTTACTTCAGCCACAATTCCAACTATGTCTCCCCCTACTCCATCCCTACTCCTTCCCAACTCCATTCCAGCTCCAATCCCAACGCCCCCATTTCCCCCTTGTTGCACCAACCTTGGCACATTTTGGGGTTCCCCAAGCCCCTGGCACCCCTGCAATTTTGGGGATGCCCAGAGATTTTGGGATCCCTCCCAGAGATTCTGGGGACCTCACAAGGTTTTGGAGTCCCACCAGAGATTCTGGGGACCCCTGGAGGTTTTGGAGACCCCACCAGGGATTTGAGATCCCTCATGGAGAGCCTAGGGAACTGCCAGGATTCTGGGGACCCCTGGAGATTTTGCGGTTTCCCTTGGGGATTTTGGGGGCCCATGGAGATTTCAGGGTGCTTCTGGAGATTCTGGGGTCCCCTCCTGCTGCAGGTGCTGCCCAACGCCTTCAACCTCCAGCTCATTTCAGGGCCCCCCACACCCCACACGGCTCCCGCGTTCCCCGGTATGGAAGTTTTGGGGTGCCCTGTCAGTTTTAGGATCCCCGGTACCTCATGCTGTAGGCGCCAGCGCCGAGCTCCTGCCCGATCCCCGACAGGCTGGCGTCGAAATCCTGCACCAGCCCCGACTCGATCACCTCATCCGCCAGCGGCAGCTTCAGTGCCCACGCCATGGCCCCCGGGGCACCCCAAAAACGGGTCACCCCCAAAAACGGGGGTCGTCACGGTCACCCCCAAGAAAACGGGGTTGTTGTGCTCACTCCAAAAACTGGGGGCCTTGGGGACACCCCAAAAATGGGGGCTCAGGGGCTACTCAAAAATGGGGGTGTCTTGGGGACACGACAAAAGTGGGGGTTTGGGGCACCTGCAAACACGGGGGTCGTTGGGGCCACTCCAAAAAGGGGTTTGCAGGGGTACCCCCAAAACCAGGGGGCCTCACCCCAAAACAAGGTCTTCAGTGTCACCACAAAAACGGGGTTCCTCAAAGTCACCCCCAACCCAGGGGCTCCTAGGGGGCACCTCAACACCTCCCCGTTTTCTGGGGGTACCAAAGCCCCCAAAACCTCTTGAGGACTCTGTCCTGCGGTGACTGATTTGGGAACCCCCAAAACCTGCAACCACAGGGGAATGAACCCCCAAAACCCAACGCTACCCCCGAAGCTGCACCCCCACCCTCGGAGCGCCTCAAAGGGAACACCTCGGGGTGCCCCCAAACCCCAAAACCCGAGAGGCGGCAACCCCGGGGGGCCCCGAGTTCTACGGACCAATCCCAAAGACTGCACCCCCAAAATCCTACACTCCCCTGCAAAGGCTGTGCCTCTCAGGGACCGCCAAAATCCTGTACTCCCCTCCAGAGGCTGCACCAGCGGGATCCCCCCAAAATCCTACACTTCCCTCCAAGGGCTGTGTCCCCCGGGGACCCCCCCAAATCCTACACCGCCCTGGGCACTGCCTCCGGCAAAGACCCCTCGGTCCGGGCAGGGACGCCCCAGTTCTGGCTGAGACCCCCCAATCCCGGCTGGGACCCCCTTATCTGAGCCCGCCCGCCCCAGTCCGGCCCGGCCCCTCCCCCGCTCCGGGCCGGGACCCCCAAACGAGCCGCTCCGCCAAGATGGAGGCGGCGGCCCCGCCCCCGGCGGCGGGAGGGAGGCCACGCCCCTCCGCCGAACTCAGCCAATGGGACCGGGCCGTGCCACCTGATGGACAGCCACAGTAACCAATAGAAAGCGCTGTGTCGGGCAGGCCGCTCGGGGATTGGCTGGGGGGGTGTGGCCGCGGCGGCGCGCGGCGCCGTGTGGCGCCTCTCGCGAGGCCGTAGGTTCGAGTCCCGCTCCCGCCGCAGGCGTGCGCCGAGCTGCGCCTCACGGGGGCGGCTGAGAAGGAGGAAGGATTCCCCCGCCCCCGCAAATCTTGAAAAAAGGGGAAAGGAAAAGAAAAAAGAAAAATACTGTTTATTTCACACCACTACATCAAGTGCATCAGTCTGCCGCGGCCCCAGCGAGCGCCCCGGTGTCCCCCGTGCCCCCCAAACCTCCCCCTCCCATCGCTCCCCGGAGGGGCTGGAGCCCCCCAGGCCCAGGGCAGGGGGAGGTGGAAAAAGGGCGCTGCGTCTGTTTTGGGGTTCACGCCCCCCAAACCCGGAGATGATGTCCCCAAAATCCACCCACGGGACGTCCCCAGGGTGGGGGATCACCCCCAGTAGCCCCTCACGAGGTGGGGAACCCGCAAAACCAGCGTGGGGGTGGGGGTGACATAAATTTGGTGTCACCCCTGGTGAGCCACGACATCGCCTCAGGAACACAGGAAAAAGGGCAAAACCCAGAAAAAGGAAATCACCGATTTTGGGTGGGTGACACTCGGGGTAGGGGGAGGGAGGGGTCTGTCACCACGTGTGCCACAGGTGGGGAAGGTGACATCAACACCCTCGGGTCATGTATGACAAAGAGGGAACGAGAGCACACACAGGCACAGGTGGGCACAGGCACAGGGCAAAGGGACAAAATCCATGGCCAAAGGGATAAAACCAGTGACCAAAGTGCTGATGGCTGGAGGACAAGGCTGGTGGGACACACAGAGGGGATTCCCAGTGCTCCCAGTTCAGTGCACTAAAGGGCACAGTGAGGGTGGGCACAGGGATGGGGCTGGAGGGACAAAGGGCTGGCCAAAGAGACAAAATCAATGGCCAAAGTGCTGATGGCAGGTGGTCGGGGGGGACTGTGACTGGGAACTGAGACGTTCCCAGCGCTCCCGATTCAGATCGTGCGGAAGACGTTGAACGTTGGACACGGGCACAGGTGTGGTGGACACAGATCTGAGTGAGGTGGACACAGGTCTGGCTGTGGTGCTGCAGGAAACCGGTGGCAGAGGGACAGAACCAGTGGCCAAAGTGCTGCTGGCAGGAGGCTGGGGGGACACAGGGGGTGCTCCCAGCGCTCCCAGTTTAGAGCACTGGGAGATGCTGAAGGCGGACACGGGCACGGGCTCGGTGGCAGAGGGACAGACCCAGCCCGGCACTGCTGGCACAGGGCGGCACGGGGCTCAGGGCACATGGAAGACGTTCAGCTTGCTGGTGTTCTTGAGGGTCTGGCGGCGGTTGCAGAACCAGACGCGCACGACCTCGCGCTCGTAGCGCAGCTCCTGCGCGATGCGCGTGATCTCCGCGCCCGTGGGCAGCGCGTTGCGCTCGAAGTGCGCGTTCAGCGCCTCCAGCGCCTGCGGGGTGAAGGACGTGCGGCGTTTGCGCTTCTTGCCCGGCTCGCCCCCTACGAACTCCAGCAGGTGCTGCTGCCCCTCCCGCTGCCGCTGCTCCGCCTCCCGCAGCCACTTCTCCAGCACCGGCTTCAGCTTCTGAGCGCTCTTGGGCGTGATGTCCAGCTTCTCGAACCTGCGGGGACACGGGGACACTCAGGGGGGACACAGGGGACACTCGGGGGGATGTCCAGCTTCTCGAACCTGTGGGGACACGGGGACATTCAGGGGACGCTCAGGGGGGACACAGGGACACTCAGGGGGGATGTCCAGCTTCTCCAACCTGCGGGGACACGGGGACACTCAGGGGGGACACAGGGGGTACACAGGGGACACTCAGGGGGGATGTCCAGCTTCTCCAACCTGCGGGGACATGGGGACACTCAGGGGGGACACAGGGGACACTCGGGGGGATGTCCAGCTTCTCGAACCTGTGGGGACACGGGGACACTCAGGGGAGACACATGGGACACAAGGGACACTCAGAGAACACTCACGGGGACACAGGGAACACTGGGCAGGGATGTCTTGAGGGTGATGTCCATCTTCGCAAAACTGAGGGGATGTGGGGGACATGGGGGACCCTCAGCGATGGGGGACAGGGGGACAGCAGGCTGGCACTGAGGCTGTGACAGTGAGGGAGGAGCAACACCTAACATCCTCCTTTGCCCTTTTTTCTTCCTTTTCTCACTTCCCTCCTTTGCCCTATTTTCCTCTTCTGCCCATTTTCCTTTTTCTCCAGTTCCCTCTTCCTTCACCTTTCCTCCCTTTCCCCAATTTTCCTCCTTTTCTCCACTTTCTTCCCGTTCTCTCCTTCCCCACAATTTTCCTCCTCTTGAAGGAGGAAATTATCTTCCCTCCAACTTCCTTCCTTTCCTCCTGTTTTCCTCCCTTGCTCCAATTCTCCTTTCCCACAATTTTCCATCTTTTCCTTCCCCTCTCCTCCTCCTGTACCTGTACCTGGGCCTACCCCATACCTGGCCCCTGTCACTGTACGTGTCCCCTTACCTGCAGGTGGCCCTGTCCTGTCCCTGTCCCGTCCCTGTCCCCGCCTCTACCTGGCAGATGCAACTGTTCTATCCCCACAGTGTTTACCTGCAAGTTCCACTGTCCCTGTCCCTGTCCCTGCAGGTGACAGGTATTTGCCTGTAGGTGGCCCTGTATGCACAGGTGCCATTACCTGCAGCTGGCCCTCTCCCTGTCCCTAGAGGTAACATTACCTGCAGCTGGCCCTGTCCCTGTCCCCACAGGTGCCATTACCTGCAGATGGCCGACTGGCTGTAGGCAGGACCCTCGGTGGCCGTCAGGGCTTGTCCCACCTGGGTCTGGGTGAGCCCCAGCGAGAGGCGCCGCAGTTTGAAGTTCTTGGCGAATTCCCGGATTTCCTCCAAGTTGATCCCATCCTCCTCTGCACTGGGTGGGGCGGGTGGCTCTGGGGGGGGCACAGGGGGCTGTGAACCCCATTATCCCTGTGCCCAGGAACCCCAGCCCCCGATTTCCCCTCCCAGCCACCCCAGACCCTGTTACCCCTTTTCCCAAGGACCCAGACACAGCGTTCCCTCTCCCCAGTGGTTCCCTGGCACTGTTAATCCCAGTACACCTCAGGCCCTGTTATTCCTCTTCCCAGTTCCCATAATTCCTCAACCCAAGGATTCTAGACCCCCATTACTTCTTTTCCCACAGTACCTCTTCTCTCTTCCCAGGGATTCCAGGCTCTGATATCTTTCTTCCCGACACTTCCCAGACCCCATTATTATCAGGGCACCCTAGTCCCTGTTCCCTCTTCCCAGGGGTCCCAGACCCTCACTATCCCTCCTCCCACAGGATCCCAGTTCCTGCCATCCCTCCTCCCAGACCCTACTATTCCCATGGACCCCACAGCCCATTATCCCTCTCCCAGCCATCCCAGCTGCCGTGACCCCTCTCCCAGTGTTCCCAGTGACTCACTGGACACCAGCTGGCTCACGGTGGGGGTCTCAGAGCAGGTGATGGGCACTGGGGACGGTGACACCTTGGCCACGGGGCTTGTCCCCATGCCGGCCGGAGCTGGCTGGATGGGCTGGACCTGCGGGAGACCCAAGGGTGACCTGGGGGTAACCCGGGCGTGACCTGGGGGGGACCGGCAGCTCCACCCCCTTCCACGGGGCACGCCCCACTGGAAGAGCTGGTGGCACCACGAGGGGGCTGGGGTGACCATAGGACAGTGTTGGGGCAGGAAGGGCCATGGCCTGGGGGTGCTCCTGGGGTCCCAAAGCCATATGGCCAGGAACCAAAGGTGCTCATGTGTCCCCACAGCCAGGTCCCAAAGGTGCTCATGGGCTCCTCAATCCACCTGTCTGGATCCCAAAGTCACATGGCCACAGCCCAAAGGTGCTCATGGGTTCCCAAAGCCACACAGCTGGGTCCCAGGTGTGTCCCCCCCAAACCAACATGGCCAGGTATCAAACGGGCTCAGATCTCCCGTGGCCAGGTCCCAGGAATGGTCGTGGTGTCCCAGAGCCACCTGGCCACGTCCCAAAGGCACTTCTATCCCCCCCAAGGCCGTATGGCTGGGTCCCAAAGCACACGGGGGGTCCCAAAGCTGCAAGAGGGTCCCAAAGACACATGAGGGGTCCCAAAGGCACACGGGGGGGGGGGTCCCAAAGCCGCTCCGCTGCTCCCAAAGCCCCTTGGCTGTGGATGCTGCCCCCCCCCCCCCCCCCATGGCCTCCAGCTGTGACCCACCTCGCTGGCGAGGGGGGAGCTTGGGGGTCTCAGGGGTCTAGAAGCTTCCCTTGTTCTTGGTGGGGCTCAGGGGGTCGAGGTCACTCTTGGTGGGGGTTCAGGGTGATCAGGGTGACCTGGGGGGGGCTCAGGGGGTCCCAGGGGTGTGGGCTCACCTCACTCTTGATGGGGGGCTCAGCAGGCCCATTTTTCTTGCTGGGGGATGGTGCGGGGGGGGCGGTGGCCAGCGTGGCCCCCGTGGTCAGTGTGGCCCCCGTGGCCAGCGTGGCGATGACCTGGCCCTGCGCATTGAGCAGCAGCTGCGGTGTCACCGGTGTCACCTGCAGGCTGGGCGGGGCTGGTGCAGGGGCGGCCGCGGCCACCCCGGAGGGGGCCACGACCCACGGCAGGGTCCCGATCACCTGGGGGGAGGGAGGACACAGTGCTGGGGGACCAAAAAAACCCACCCTGTGAATGTGTGGGTGGACACAACACCGGGAGCAGCCAGGACCCCGTCCCCAGGTGACACAACCCTGTGGTGGGGGGAACAAGGGGACCCCCCCCCCCCCGCGGTACCTGGCCCTGGGTGTTGGTCAGGAGCTGCCCCGGGATCCCCTGGACGCTGGGGAGGGGGTTGGAGATCACGGGGGGGGCACTGAGGGACCCCAGGATCTGTGGCTGCACCCCCAGAGCCGCTGTGAGCTGTGGGATGGAAACGGGGTCAGAGCTGGGGCAGTGGGGGCCACCAGGAACCCCCGGATCGTCCCCCCCTTCCCAGTGGCCACTGGAGTCCCTGGGGGAGGTCCCCAAATCCATCAGTCCATCCCCTGGGAGCTGCAACTTGTTGGGATGGGGAAATTCAGGCTGGGATTATGGTCAGGGAAACTGAGGCTGGGTCTTGACACAGAAAACTGAAACTGCGACCCTGCCTGGGGAAACTGAGTCTGAGATGGTGTCTGGGGAAACTGAGGCCAGGATCTTGCACATAAAAACAGGCTGGGATCCTGCACAGGGAAACTGAGGATGGAATTTTGCCTGGGGAAACTGAGGCAGGGAACCCACTTGGGAAACAGACTGGGATTTATCCTGGGAAACCAAGGCAGGGATCTTCTGCAGGGACACTGAGATCACAACTCCCCCCAGTGGAAACTAAGAGTGGGATCCTGCCTGGGGAAACTGAGGCAGGGATCATGTCTGGGGAAACTGAGGCAGGGATCCTGCCTGGGGAAACTGAGGCAGGGATTGTGCCCAAGGAAACTGAGGCAGGGATCATATCTGGGGAAACTGAGGCAGGGATCCTGCCTGGGGAAACTGAGGCCAGGGTCTTGCATGTAAAAACAGGCTGGGATCCTGCACAGGGAAACTGTGACAGGGATCCTGCCTGGGGAAACTGAGGCAGGGATTGTGCCCAAGGAAACTGAGGCAGGGATCCTGCCTGGGGAAACGGAGGCAGGGATTGTGCCCAAGGAAACTGAGGCAGGGATTGTGCCTGGGGAAGCCGAGGCAGGGATCCTGCCTGGGGAAACTGAGGCGGGGATTGTGCCCAAGGAAACTGAGGCAGGGATCCTGCCTGGGGAAACCGAGGCAGGGATCCTGCCTGGGGAAACTGCTGCCGGGATGCTCAGGAATTCCCGGGGCGCGCCGTGACTGCTGGCCCCGGGATGGGGGGATCAGTCCTTACTATGCCGGGGTTAAAGGCCAGTCCGGTGATCTGGGGCTGCACGGCCATCGGGGGCTGCACGGCCATCGGGGGGTCCTTTGGGGGGGTGGGCGCCGGGGGGGGCTGGGGCAGCAGCGGGGGCTGCCCCGGGGGCGGCGGGGGCGGCCGCGGCGCCGGGACCGCCGGGACGGCCGGGATGGCCGGGCTGAGCACGGCGGCGGCTGCGGAGAGACGAGACACCGTCAGTGGGGTGGGGGCACCGCGGCACCGCGCCCGTGTCCCCTCCCCCGCCCCGCCCGTCCCCTCCCTCACCGGGGCGGGGGTCTCACCTAAACCGCACAGAGCGGGGAACCTAAAATCCCCCCGGACACACCTGGCACAGGTGCAGGGTCCTTAAGAGCCCCCAAGAGTTGAGGTCGATCCCCCCTCTCCCACCTGCAGGTCTGCCCCCTCGCCTGCTGCAGGGGTGTCACACCCGGAGCCTCAAATCTGCACCTGGAGCCCCAAATCTGCAGCCTCAAATCTGCACCCGGAGCCCCAAACCTGCACCCGGAGCCACATCTGGAGCATCAATCTCCACCCGGAGCCTCAAATCTGCACCTGGAGCCACATCTGGAGCCTCAAATCTGCACCTGGAGCCCCAAATCTGCACCTGGAGCCACATCTGGAGCCTCAAATCTGCACCTGGAGCCTCAAATCTGCACCTGGTGTCACACCTGGAGCCTCAAATCTGCACCTGGAGTCCCAAATCTGCACCTCGTGGCACACCTGGAGCCTCAAATCTGCACCTGGAGCTCCAAATCTGCACCTGGAGCCACATCTGGAGCCTCAAATCTGCACCTGGAGCCTCAAATCTGCACCTGGTGTCACACCTGGAGCCTCAAATCTGCACCTGGAGTCCCAAATCTGCACCTCGTGGCACACCTGGAGCCTCAAATCTGCACCTGGAGCCCCAAATCTGCACCTGGAGCCCCAAATCTGCACCTGGAGCCACATCTGGAGCATCAATCTGCACCCGGAGCCTCAAATCTGCACCTGGAGCCCCAAATCTGCACCTGGTGGCACACCTAGAGCCTCAAATCTACACCTTTCATACTCCAATTCCCCAAATTCAAGCCCAATTCAGACCCCTGCAGGTGAACACAACCTGGACTGGGGCTGACCTGGGGGAGAACATACTAAGGAGAGGACAAAGAGAGCCCCAAGGTCACCTGTTTCAGCCGGGTACCACACGTGGAGCCCCAAATCTACAGCAGGTGCCACACCTGGAGCCCCAAATCTGCACCTGGTGTCATACCTGGAGCCCCAAATCTACAGCTTTGATACTCAAATCCCCCAAATTCAAGCCCATTTCAGAGTCCTCTTGCAGCCACAGCTGGAGCCCCAGATCTGCCCCTTTTCCACTCCAGCTCCCCGGTCACAGCCCGGTTCTGCTGCCGGCTGTCCGCTCCCGCGCGTTACCTGCGGTTACCTGTGAGATTGGCTACGGGCGGTTTGAAAATCGCCCCCGCAGGTGCCGCCGGCGTCAGTCCCGGGAGCGCGGCGAGCGTTGCTGTGGGAATTGTCACCAGGGCCAGCGCCTGCTGGCCTGTCACCTGACCTGCAATACTGATGGGGATAAGAAGAGGTTGAGTAACTGTCCCTGCCGGAACCATTACTCCTGTCACACCTGTGGCTAAGCTTTCCTGAGCCAACACCTGCGGAGATAAATGAGATTTGAAAGAGAAACACAAATCAACGCCCTGCTCAGCATCAGGGAAACCCCCACAGGGTCCCCCCCCGCCCCCCCCCCCCCCGGCCTGGGACACCCCCCTGCAGGGAGGGGGCAAACGGGGAGCTCCCAGGTGAATCCCTCTTGTTGGGGCAAAGGGGGAGCCCCCCTGCCTGGTGAACCCCTGGGGGAAGGGGGATCCACGGGGGGCTCCCCGGTGAACCTCTGGGGGATGGCAAAGGGGGAGCACCCCCCTTAGCTGTGAACCCCTCTCCGTGGGGAGATGGGGGAGCTCTGTTAGGTGGGGGGCACTGGGGGGGTCTCTCTGGAGGCTATAAAGGGGTTTCCCCCTTACCACTGACCCCCCCTGTGTAGGGGATGGGGGGTGGAGAGGGGATCCCCTTTACCTTGGGGTCCCCCCTTACACGGAACCCCTTCTCCATAGGGAGACGAGGGGTACCCAGGGCCTTCCTTTCCCCCCAGGTCTGTGGAGACCCCCCATGTGTGGGGACTCAATAGGGGTCCCCTTACCTGGCCACCCCCTGTCTGTGGACACCTCCCCCGGGGCCCCCCCTCGCCCCCCAGCCCCGGGGGACAGTTACCTGTGGCGTGGCCTGCACGGCCAGGTGGGTCACGCCCAGCTGGCACGGGGCGTGGCTCGAGGGGACGGAGGTGGGCGACTCTGCTTTGGCTTTACCTGGGGGAGAAACAGGTGGGGGTGAGGGGTGGAGGGGCACCCAAATCCTGCACACTCAAGGAGTGAACACCCTCCCCCAGGTGTCCCCAGGTGGGGTCAGTGCCCGGGGAGGGGATGCAGGAGGAGCAGTGACTTGGGTCAGCCAGAGCGTAGCCAGTGCGGTGACCACCCACCGACCCTCAGGTGGGGCCTCCCCCTCCCCCCAGCAGAAGAGAGGCTGGGACAGGTGACAGGTGCGCGTGCAGATGCATTTGGGATGCACCTGCGGGAGGATTTGGGGTGCCGGCCAGAAACCAGCGAGGAACAAAGTGGGATCTCCCCAGAACGTGAGTTCCCAGGGAGGGGTGGGGTTGGACCTGCAGCAGGACTGAGGGGCAGCCCAGGTGACCCAACCCAGACACCCCCTGTGCTCCCAGGGGTGACTTGGGGACGGTCCCTGGAAGGAGAGACCCGGGGGACACAGGGGGAAGGGTCCTGGGAAGGGGGTGAGGGGAAATCTCTCACCTGCCACCTCCCCGCCGGACGAGCTCTGGGTGCTGGAGGGAGCGTCCTCCACACCTGGGGGGCCCCCCTGTGCCGGGGACCCCCCCGCTCCCTCCCCGGCCGTTTTGGGGTCCCCATCCACTCCCACCTCCAGCACCCGGATGGTCTCATGGCTGGACATGACAATAACCTGCAAACGGACCCCAAAATCAGCTCCAGGGACGTCACCCCGCGGCCGTGTCCCCTAGGGGCTCCCCCCGCCTCACGGGGCCTGTTCTGGGGTGCAGAGCCCACCTGGGAGAGGAGGGAGGGGTGGGGGAGTTCCAGCCCCCCAACACCTCAACTCCAGGGACACCCCTGGGCGAGACCTCGGGCAGGTGAAATGCTGCCAGTGATGACAGCACCCCCAAATTTACAGCACCCCCGCACCTAAAGCACACCCTTACCTGCAGCACCCCCAAACCTACAGCACCCTCAAACAGAGCCGGTACCCCCAAACCTACAGCAAAACCTTTACAGCTGTAGCAGAAACAGCATCCCTGAACAGAAACAGCACCCCCAACCCTACAGCAGCCCCAAACAGAGATAGCACCCCCAAACCTACAGCAAAACTTATAGAGCTGCAGCACCCCCAAACAGAACCGGCACCTCCAGACAGAGCCGGCACCCCCAGACAGAACCGGCACCCCCAAACAGAACCGGCACCCCCAGACAGAGCCGGCACCCCCAGACAGAGCCGGCACCCCCAAACAGAACCGGCACCCCCAGACAGAGCCGGCACCCCCAGACAGAACCGGCACCCCCAAACAGAACCGGCACCCCCAGACAGAGCCGGCACCCCCAGACAGAACCGGCACCCCCAGACAGAACCGGCACCCCCAGACAGAGCCGGCACCTCCAGACAGAACCGGCACCCCCAGACAGAGCCGGCACCCCCGTACCTGCAGGACCCCGGCAGGGACCGGCACGCTCACGCTCAGTGACCCGAGCCCCGCTGCCATGGTCGGGCCGGAGCCGCTGCGCTGGAGCCGCTCTGAGCCCGGGGAGGAGGGAGGGGTTTGGGCCAGGGAAGGGACAAGGCCCTGAGGAGCAGCCCCCGGGGGTGGGACCGGGTTTCCCATCCTCCTGGACAGTGCCTTTGATCAGGCAGGTCCTGCCTTTCACAACTACAAAACTCCTCCAGAGCCACCCCCGGAGGTGTTGGACCATTCCCATTCCCATTCCCAAGGGCCATTCCCATTCCCAAAGGACATTTCCAATCCCAAAGGGACATTCCTACTCCCGAGTGTGGCCCTGAAGGAGTAAAGGGGGTCCTGGAAGAGAAAGAGGATCCTCAGGGAATAAATGGGGCCCTGGAAGGGTAAACGGCTTTCTAAAGGGTAAATGGGGTTCTGAAGTGTAAATGTGTCCCTAAAAGGGAAATGGGGTTCTGAAATGGTCAGTGATGTCCTGAGGGGTAAATGGGGCCATGAGATGGAAAATGGGGTCATGGAAGAATCAATGGGGTTCAGGGAGGGACGTTCCCACTCCTGCTGGGGCAGAGCTGGCTCAGCCCCTCAGAGGGAGCGTGGGGTCCCAGCAGGGCCAGGAACCCTCAAAGCCCCCAAAATGTCCCCAGCCTCATTTCTGGGCCTGGGGGGGACCCCGGGGTTACATCACAGAGGGCAAAACTCCCCCCAGGAGGTTCCTGGGTGTTCACCTGAGCCCACCCTTCCTTCCTTCCTTCCTTCCTTCCTTCCTTCCTTCCTTCCTTCCTTCCTTCCTTCCTTCCTTCCTTCCTTCCTTCCTTCCTTCCCTCCTTCCTCCCTCCCTCCCTCCCTCCCTTCCTTCCTTCTTTCCTCTTGTGTATTTTCTTGTGTTAGTTTTTGTTTCCATATTAGTGTAGGTGAGAACAACCCAAACAGCTCCAAAACTGCTCCCCATTGCAACTAAATTGTTCTAAACCACATCCTACATATATGTTTATATTTATATACCCAGATCATTCAGTGTCATTTCACTCTAATTCACCCCAAGGGTTCCATTAACAACACCCTGGGAATATTTTACTGGTGCCAGGGACAGGATCACTCAGGGAATCCAGAGGTTTTCCCATGGGATAACGGCAGACAGAAGGTTGGACGAGGCAGAAATGACAGAAATCTCCAGCAGGAGCTGGAGGCAGCTGGGGAAGGTGATTTTCACTGCTCCCCACTGCTCCAATCTCTCCTCTCACTATGACCTGGGCACATTAGGCCCACTGAGGTTTTCTGGGGTGCCCCAGACCTCTGGGAGGTTTTCTCCCTGAGAAAGCCCAGCTGACCCTCAGGGAGGGTTAATGGGGAGAAAAACACCAACCCTCAGAGGGTCCGTTGAATCGAGGGTCTAGAAGAATTAAAAGGGTTAAGAGTTTAGCTAAAAGGATAGAAGCAATGTATACTGATTAAGAGTTTAGCAAGAAGAATAGAACCAAAGTAGAAGGGTTAATTATTAGCAGATGGAACTAGGTAGAGCTAAGACAATATGTCATTTGCTTGACTTTGTTGAATTTGTAGAAGCAGGATGGGAAGACAGGGCATTGTAAAGATGAAGAAACCGTAACTGCACCTGGGCCCCAAAACCAGCCAGAACCAGGCTGGGGAGCTTGGACTATGGCCAAGGGAGCAGAGGGCCTGCCAACAAGGCAAAGGTGAAAAGTTTAATGTGAGGAAGACTCCTTGACTTCATCTTCGGAGCACGCTGACCCATTTCAGGACCCATTTTGGGCAAGGACTGTGCAAGCCTGGAAAGACTTGGAGCTCATTTTAATGCAGAGCGGGGGTGGGTGGGGTTAGGTAATGCATATGTATGAAGTGTTGGGTAATTCTATGAATATGTAAGATTTTTGGGAATAAATGGGGAGCTGGAGCTCTGTGAATTTTGCACACGGCTTTGGGAGGTGACTCCCCGGGTGCCCGGCGCTGTCAATACACACAGCACTTTTTAATTAATTGGAGAGTTCTTTCTGTGCTTCACCATCACTGCCTGCTCCTGAACCTCCTGACAATCAGGGCTCTCTGCCAGGCCCAGAGCAAACCCAGCTCTTTACCAAACCCAGCACAAATCCATCTCTTACCTTAAACCCAGTGTAAATCCAGCTCTCCCCCTAAACCCAGTGTAAATCCAACTGTTACCCTAAACCCAGTGTAAATCCAGCTCTCCCCCTAAACCCAGTGTAAATCCAACTGTTACCCTAAACCCAGTGTAAATCCAGCTCTCCCCCTAAACCCAGTGTAAATCCAACTCCTCCCCCTAAGCCTGCTGAGCTGGCAGGGCAATTTCAGGGTTCCTTGGGTGGGGTGCAGTGGTCAGTGATGGTCCCTCGGGGGGGTGCAGTGGTCAGTGATGGTCCCTCGGGGGGTGCAGTGGTCAGTGATGGTCCCTGGGGGGGGGGTGCAGTGGTCAGTGAGGGTCCCTCGGGGGGTGCAGTGGTCAGTGATGGTCCCTGGGGGGGGGGTGCAGTGGTCAGTGAGGGTCCCTCGGGGGGTGCAGTGGTCAGTGATGGTCCCTGGGGGGGGGTGCAGTGGTCAGTGAGGGTCCCTCGGGGGGTGCAGTGGTCAGTGATGGTCCCTGGGGGGGTGCAGTGGTCAGAGAGGGTCCCTGGGGGGGTGCAGTGGTCAGTGAGGGTCCCTCGGGGGGGGGTGCAGTGGTCAGTGATGGTCCCTGGGGGGGGGTGCAGTGGTCAGTGATGGTCCCTGGGGGGGGGGTGCAGTGGTCAGTGATGGTCCCTCGGGGGGGGGTGCAGTGGTCAGTGATGGTCACTCGGGGGGTGCAGTGGTCAGTGAGGGTCCCTCGGGGGGGGTGCAGTGGTCAGAGAGGGTCCCTGGGGGGGTGCAGTGGTCAGTGATGGTCCCTGGGGGGGGGTGCAGTGGTCAGTGATGGTCCCTCGGGGGGTGCAGTGGTCAGTGAGGGTCCCTCGGGGGGTGCAGTGGTCAGTGAGGGTCCCTCGGGGGGGGGTGCAGTGGTCAGAGAGGGTCCCTGGGGGGGTGCCGTGGTCAGAGAGGGTCCCTCGGGGGGTGCAGTGGTCAGTGAGGGTCCCTGGGGGGGTGCAGTGGTCAGTGATGGTCCCTGGGGGGGGGTGCAGTGGTCAGTGAGGGTCCCTCGGGGGGTGCAGTGGTCAGAGAGGGTCCCTGGGGGGGTGCAGTGGTCAGTGATGGTCCCTGGGGGGGGGTGCAGTGGTCAGTGAGGGTCCCTCGGGGGGTGCAGTGGTCAGAGAGGGTCCCTGGGGGGGTGCAGTGGTCAGTGATGGTCCCTCGGGGGGGGGTGCAGTGGTCAGTGATGGTCCCTCGGGGGGGGGTGCAGTGGTCAGTGAGGGTCCCTCGGGGGGTGCAGTGGTCAGAGAGGGTCCCTGGGGGGGTGCAGTGGTCAGTGATGGTCCCTCGGGGGGGGGTGCAGTGGTCAGTGAGGGTCCCTCGGGGGGTGCAGTGGTCAGTGAGGGTCCCTGGGGGGGGTGCAGTGGTCAGTGATGGTCCCTCGGGGGGGGGTGCAGTGGTCAGTGAGGGTCCCTCGGGGGTTGCAGTGCTCAGTGATGGTCCCTGGGGGGGGGTGCAGTGGTCAGTGAGGGTCCCTGGGGGGGGGTGCAGTGGTCAGTGAGGGTCCCTCGGGGGGTGCAGTGGTCAGAGAGGGTCCCTGGGGGGGTGCAGTGGTCAGTGATGGTCCCTCGGGGGGGGGTGCAGTGGTCAGTGAGGGTCCCTCGGGGGGTGCAGTGGTCAGTGAGGGTCCCTCGGGGGGGGGTGCAGTGGTCAGTGAGGGTCCCTCGGGGGGGGGGTGCAGTGGTCAGTGAGGGTCCCTCGGGGGGGGGTGCAGTGGTCAGTGATGGTCCCTGGGGGGGGTGCAGTGGTCAGAGAGGGTCCCTCGGGGGGGGGGTGCAGTGGTCAGTGAGGGTCCCTCGGGGGGGGGTGCAGTGGTCAGTGATGGTCCCTGGGGGGGGTGCAGTGGTCAGTGAGGGTCCCTCGGGGGGTGCAGTGGTCAGTGAGGGTCCCTCGGGGGGTGCAGTGGTCAGTGATGGTCCCTCGGGGGGGGGTGCAGTGGTCAGTGATGGTCCCTGGGGGGGGTGCAGTGGTCAGTGAGGGTCCCTCGGGGGGTGCAGTGGTCAGTGATGGTCCCTGGGGGGGGTGCAGTGGTCAGTGATGGTCCCTCGGGGGGCGCAGTGGTCACCGAGGGTTCCTTGGGTGGGATCACTGAGGTCCAGCACTGGTGTTGGGGTTCCTGGTGTGCCCCAGACCTGCTGTGAGGTTTCCCTGGCACCAAGCCCAGCTGACCCCCAGGGAGGCTCTGTGGGCAGCAGGACCCTGACCCTCAGTGGGTCACTGAGGGTCCACCCCGAGGGTCACTCAGTGGTCACCGTCCCCTCTGACCAATGATCATTTTCCTGCCCCACTCTGAGCTGGGCTGACCATTCCTGACCCCCCCAGGGTGGTGGAACTGCAATTCCTGCAGGACAGAAACCTGGCAAAGGGGGTTGGTGCCCTTAGGGCAGCAGGAAAAGAGGGAAAATCAGAATTGCTGGAGTGAAAGGATGAGATTTCCACAAGGTCCTTGGGCACTGGGGGTGGTCCCACACCCCCCTTCCAACTCCCACCAGGAGCCTGGACTGCCCAGTTTGACCAGTCCTGAGTGGGGAGGGCACTGGGTTCACAGGGAGGGCTCTCAAATTACCCCAAGATTTGAGGATTACCCCAGAATTTGGGGATTACCCCAGGATTTGGGGATTACCCCAGAATTTGGGGTGGTCACTCACCAGTGCCAGAGTTTCACCCTGGAACTGCCAGAGGAGAAAAGGAAATGGGAATTGAATCAACACTCCTGCTTTTTAATAACTGGGCTGAATTTTCCCTTTTTATAGGATCTGACCGAGCTGTGTGGGACCAATTAAACTTTTAACTATCCCCAAAATAACCGCCTGTACTATCAATTTAATAATAACTGTTGATTTGTTTTTATTGTGAGCAACTTGTTGGGCAACTCAACATTACTGGGATTATCTAAACCAGACTATTTTATGTGCTGTCAGTTTGATTTTTTGCTAAGTTAATTTTTTCCTTTTTTTTTACTGGAAAAAAAGAATGGTGTGGGAAAAGCTCTTATTTTTCTCTTTGGTTAAATGTACCTTATGTATAAATTTGCATCAATAAATTGTATAAATGGTATAATTGAAAATCAGGGAGTTGAACCAAATTAAACCTGGGAGCTGGTACAAGCATTAATGATTATTTGGAGTCATCCAATAGAAGGAATTTGTATCAGTTTTTCCTTGGAAGATTTAGATTTATGATTATTTGGCTGAAATTTTCAGAGGTATGAAAAAGGGAATAAAACAATTTTGCCAAAACACAAGAAAATGTCCCGAGGGCCCATCCCAGAGCAGAAGGAGGGACAGGACTGCGAAGGGAACAGGGATTAAACACAAGGAAATCTCTTCTCAGCTCCCACCCAACCTTTCCTGAACCATTTGCAAACTGCCTCTGTGTTGGCAGCTTCCATAATTAATTGTTTTAATTAACTTTTCTAATTAATGGCTTTTATTAATCACAAGCAATGCCACGTTCCACTGCAGCCAGCACTTAGCAAGGTTTGTCACGAGCTGCTATTTTGGGAGCCCAGTTTGGGAAAATCGCTGAAACTTTTGAGTTTTGTTGAACCAACCTTGATACTTTTCAATAAACAAAGCCTGGGAGAGGGAAATGTTTTTGCTGGAATTGGACGTGAGGAATGCAGGATTTATAGATCACAAGGACATTCTGCAGAACCCAGAGATAAAGAAGAGACACAGACAGTCTACAGCTGAACTGAAACTCTCCCTAGCTGGGAAAAAGACAATTATGAGACTGACAATGGGGACTAAGCAGCGTAAAAAGAGAAATAAATAACCAATAACCTGATAATTAATGACAACTCTGTAATTTATAGCCAATGGGCATTCTTTGTTTGCTAAAATGTAGAAATAGTGTAAAGTTGTGGAAGGGTGTGGTGGGGTGAGTTTGGGGAGTGAATAAAGCGGTGCTGTTTTCTAGGACTAAAAATAGTGTTAGAGTTTGATTTATCCCACTTTTTTTGGCAGTAGGAGAAAGTGAGATGAACCCACAGAAACCTGGAATATCTCAGAGCTGGGAACTGTTATCAAGGCTATGTCGGATCACCCCAATCCCAGAACTTTTCTCCAGGACACGTTGGGTTATCCCATCTGGGGATGTCCATAGAGGTCACACCTGATGGGGCTGTTCTGAGCCATTCCCATCACTTAGGGCCTGGAATTCCAGGGAAAAGGCACAGGATAGCCCCATCTCTGAGCCCCATCAGGTGTGACCTCTGTGGACATCCCCAGATGGGATGAGGTGTCCCTGAGGTGACCTGGATCCTTCACCAGCCAAATATTCCAAGAGGAACAGTCTGGGTGTGCCCGGATGGGAAAATTCCTTCCCAGCTGTCCACATGTGATGAGGCTGGATCCAAGGGAATGTTTGGGTTCCCACCAGGTGTCCTGGGAGGATTTGTGACTTCATTTCACCTCAGGAGGTGCAGGGGACTGGATGGATCCCAATGGGCTGGGCATGGAATCCATGGAATCCTGACAGGGGGGAGATGGAAGCGTCTCCAATGCTAGAGAACACATTTAACCTCAGGAGACACCGATTTATTCTGGAAAGCATCACCTGGTCCATGCCTGTCTCACAACACTGGACTGGCTGTGCCTTGGGGGAATTAAACCCCATGCCCAGCAGCTCCCAAACCTGGCCCTACAAAACCAGTCTGCTGTGGATCTGCTGTGAGAAGAGCCTGGAATGTGTGGGGGGCTCAGTGTGACTGCAGGGCAGAGCTGAGGCACCAGGGAAAGGCCAGCAGGCCTGCAGGAGGAGGAGGAGGAGGTCCCTGACCATACCAGAGAACGCTCCAAGCAAAGCACGGTTCAAAGGATGGACCCCAGGCTCTGGTTTTTCCTGTCCCAGGTGAGTGGGAATGGAATTACCATCTCTTCCTGGTTTTGTTTTCAAAGACTGCAGTGGTTCTGGGGCACCTCCCATCCCCTCTTCCCGCTCTCCTCTCTTCCCTCCTTCTCTCCCCTCGGTGAAAATCAGCCCCATACAGGAAGTTCAGGCTGTTTTGAGCCAGGAGGAGCTGGGAGAGAGGGGAATGTTCAGGATTAATGGTTTGCACCCCCTGCCCAGCCGGGGGGGGCAGGATGGGGTTGTGCTGGGGTGTGAGCCAGAGAAGGGAGAAGAGGCCATGAGGAGCAGCCACTATGGGGCTGGGACCGGGGTCCTGATCCCACTGGGTTCGGGGTCCTGAACCCACTGGGACTGGGGTTCTGAACCCGCTGGGACTGGGGTCCTGAACCCGCTGGGACTGGGGTCCTGAACCCACTGGGACTGGGGTCCTGATCCCGCTGGGACTGGGGTCCTGATCCCGCTGGGATCGGGGTCCTGAACCCGCTGGGACTGGGGTCCTGATCCCACTGGGACTGGGGTCCTGATCCCACTGGGATCGGGGTCCTGAACCCGCTGGGACTGGGGTCCTGAACCCACTGGGACTGGGGTCCTGGTCCCACTGGGACTGGGGTCCTGATCCCGCTGGGATCGGGGTCCTGAACCCGCTGGGACTGGGGTCCTGAACCCACTGGGATCGGAGTCCTGAACCCGCTGGGACTGGGGTCCTGAACCCGCTGGGACTGGGGTCCTGAACCCGCTGGGATCGGGGTCCTGAACCCGCTGGGACTGGGGTCCTGAACCCACTGGGATCGGGGTCCTGATCCCACTGGGACTGGGGTCCTGATCCCGCTGGGATCGGGGTCCTGAACCCGCTGGGACCGGGGTCCTGATCCCGCTGGGATCGGGGTCCTGATCCCACTGGGACTGGGGTCCTGATCCCGCTGGGATCGGGGTCCTGAACCCGCTGGGATCGGGGTCCTGAACCCGCTGGGACTGGGGTCCTGAACCCACTGGGACTGGGGTCCTGATCCCACTGGGATCGGGGTCCTGAATCTGCTGGGACTGGGGTCCTGATCCCACTGGGATCGGGGTCCTGAACCCGCTGGGATCAGGGTCCTGATCCCACTGGGACTGGGGTCCTGATCCCGCTGGGATCGGGGTCCTGAACCCGCTGGGATCGGGGTCCTGAACCCGCTGGGACTGGGGTCCTGATCCCGCTGGGATCGAGGTCCTGAATCCGCTGGGACTGGGGTCCTGAACCCACTGGGATCGGGGTCCTGATCCCGCTGGGACTGGGGTCCTGATCCCACTGGGACTGGGGTCCTGATCCCGCTGGGACTGGGGTCCTGATCCCGCTGGGATCAGGCTATTTATCAAGCAGGTCCTGCCTTTCACAACTACAAAACTCCTCCAGAGCCACCCCCGGAGGTGTTGGACCATTCCCATTCCCATTCCCAAGGGCCATTCCCATTCCCAAAGGACATTTCCAATCCCAAAGGGACATTCCTACTCCCGAGTGTGGCCCTGAAGGAGTAAAGGGGGTCCTGGAAGAGAAAGAGGATCCTCAGGGAATAAATGGGGCCCTGGAAGGGTAAACGGCTTTCTAAAGGGTAAATGGGGTTCTGAAGTGTAAATGTGTCCCTAAAAGGGAAATGGGGTTCTGAAATGGTCAGTGATGTCCTGAGGGGTAAATGGGGCCATGAGATGGAAAATGGGGTCATGGAAGAATCAATGGGGTTCAGGGAGGGACGTTCCCACTCCTGCTGGGGCAGAGCTGGCTCAGCCCCTCAGAGGGAGCGTGGGGTCCCAGCAGGGCCAGGAACCCTCAGAGCCCCCAAAATGTCCCCAGCCTCATTTCTGGGCCTGGGGGGGACCCCGGGGTTACATCACAGAGGGCAAAACTCCCCTCAGCGGGAATTAATTAATGATTAATTAAAGCTGGCTGTTCCACCTGAGTCTGTATTAACTGATCGAGCTGGTACCCCCACACCTGCAGCACCCCCAAACCTGCATCATCCCCAGACCCACAGCACCCAAAACTAACAGCATGCCAAAACAGATCCAGCACCCCTCACCTGCAGTGTCCCCTCCTGCCCCACAGGTGTGGAGCAGGCCCAGGTGAGCCCTGCAGGTGTTTCACACACTGGGGTCCCGTCCCCCAGCCCAGTTTTGGGGGGCAGGGTGGCCCTACCTGCTCGTTGACCGTCAGCAGGGCCTCCTGGGGCTGCCCCGGACACGGCTCCATGGTCACCTGGCACAGGTGGGGAGGGTCACACCTGCCACATGCTGCAAGAGGGGACAAGGAGGGGCTGTCACCACCTGGGGGTTCCCGGGGGATGTCTGGGATCCGCTCTCAGCCCCTCTGAAGCCCTAAAAACTAGGGATAGGCCAGGTGAAACCACTTCTCTGGAGCCCAAAGCTGGTCCCCAAATCTCCAGGTGACACCTGGCTGCTCTCCCAAGTCTCTGGTACTTCCCGCCCAGATTTGGGGACACTTCCTTCAGCAGGTGACAGGAGTCACGGAGGGGGAGGGCTCGGGATTCACCCCCCAGGTGGGATTCACCTGCCCCAGGAACCTGCCAGGGATCTGGGGGAGCCCCTCCTGCTCCCCTGAGTGACATCCCAAAGTCCTGTGGCAGTTTTTTCCTACACCTGAGGCTGGAGAAGGTGGGAAAGCTCCTGCCCCTACCTGTTCCAGGTGGGATCACCATCCCTTCCCCTGTGTCCTCACCTGTCAGACAGGGGGGCTTCAAGGCCAAACTGGGACCCCAAACGGGAAGGGAAAAGGGGAATGGGAAGGAAGGGAATTCCATGGGGTTCTGGGGGTCCCAGGTACTCACCCACTGCTTGCTCTGGGGTGAGGGACCCTCCTGGCTGGACACGGGGCTGGAAGTGGCTCCTGCCCCCGGGAGGGGCTGCTGGGCCCAGGGGCTCCAGGGGTTCTGGGATCTCTGATTTCAGGGCTCTGTGTCTCTGCTGTCCTGGCTGCAGCTCTCTGGAATTCTGTGCTCTGGCTCTCCGGGTTTTGGGGTGTCCGGGCTCTGTCTCTGCAGGATTTGGGGTGTCTGGGCTCTGGCTCTCTGGGGTTCTGCCTCTTCTGGTTTTAGGGTTCCAGCTCCCTGGGCTCCTCTGAGTTTTGGGGTCCCTGGAGGGACACAAAACCCAGAGCTGTTCCCCTGCCCAGCTCTGGCTACTCCCGCGTGCCAAAACCATGAGGAGCCCCAGGATTCCCCCACTTCCTCCCTTCCCACTCCCAAAGGCTGGAAGAGTTTTGGGAAAAGACAGCTCAGTAAAGAAAAACAGAAAATTCATAGACGTGTGGGATTTTTGGGACTCTGGGGACACAGAACCTCCCCATTATCCATCCTTGGCCATCCCAGTCCAAGACAAGCAGCCTAACTGGATTTATTCCAGCTCAACTGGAGCAGCAAAAGGCTGAGCAGGGCACAAGATCCCCAAAATCCTTGGATTTCTCTCCCTGCTGCTGGTGGGAGGAGACACAAACAACGCGAGAGGGAAGGTGGTGGGGGGAGAGACTAATTAATGAGACAGTTAATCAGACATTTGTAATTCCAGGCTGGATGCAGGTGGGCATCCAGCTCCAGATTTGGGAGTGGGATCCTTTCCCTATCCTGGATTCCGTTTTTCACACTTCTGGGGGTTTTTTTTGGCATTTAATGCAACAAAAAAATTATCCAGATGGTGGCGAGGGCAGGCAGGGAGGAGCAGCCACGGAGCAACAGATGGAGGGAAGGCAAGGAAGTGCATAAAATAATAATAAAAATATTAAAAAGTTAAGAAAGAGGGAAAAAAGGTGAGAGAAGGATATTTAGGATGCTCCTAGGCTCCATGATTTAATTTCCATGTTAATTAAGTGGTGATGAGGCAGAGATAGATCCAAATTGGGTGGAAAATTGAGTTTGCCCAGGTGAGAAAGGATGTGTTAAACTTGAGCAAGGGAGACTCTAGACTCACAAACTCCTCACTGCTGTTATCCTGGATTCATTCCTGGAGGGAATAATTCCCCCCCAAATTCTTCCTTACCATTAAATTTGACATCTTCTATGGTTTTATGCCATTTACAGATGGAGAAGCTGAGGCAGGGGATGAGAGGTTGCCCCAAAAATACCCCAAATCCATCCACCTCCAACAAGGTTCACGTCTGGAAACCCCCATATTGGGGCTGGGGCAGCCAAATTCCAGGGGAAAATATGGGAAAATTCATTTACTGCCCTAAAATCTTCCAAATCCAGGGAAAAGGGGCAGCCCAGAAAAAAAGGGGAGATTCTGGGGGGGGCTGACATAATTAAGCAAAGTTGTTGAGCCAGCTGTGTGGCCATAGGGTGCCAGCATCCTGAGCCCCCAAAATCCAGGGAATAATACTATTTATATTATTTAAATATAAGATACGATTTAAATTATTATATTTATATAATGTTAACAATAATGCTAATGATACATAATAAATACATAATATATAAAATATATAAAGATATCTCATCAAATATATAGAATATAGAATACAGAATAATATTTAAATGTATTATTTAAATATAACAATAATAGTATCACTCCATCAGAGAGGAAATGCCCTGTGGAGAGGCCCCAAAACTGCTGGAGAACAGGGAAAACCCTAAAGCAGCAAAGGCTTCTTTCCAGTTTGGCAGTTGAACCTCAGTGTTCCAAAAATCCTTGTACCATTAAAAAGGAACAATTTTCCCTGTTTTTGCCACATTTTTCCCAAATAACATGAGGGGACCAGCACGTGGCTCTGGGCTTGTGGCTGAGGTGGAAATCCTTGATTTCCTTCCCATTTCCACGGGGGTTTTGGGGGCAGAACACCGATCCCAAATCAACCCTGAAGCATTTCTGGGGGTGTTGAGGTGCCCCTGGCCCTGCTGCCTGTTGGGAATGTGAACCCCTGGCACTGGCAGCAGCAGGATCAGCTTGCACTGACTTTCCAGGAATTTTTATTCCCGGGATGACAATCTCCTGCTAAGGCCAGGAGCAGAGCTTGCCCCACCCAAAATAGAACCTGGAGCATCGATCCCATATAATGAGGTGGCCCTGAGGGCACAGGACAGCCTGGAGGGACAGCACGGGGGGTTGGGGTACATGGGAACTCCCTGGACCTACATCCCATGGGATGGGATGGGATGGGATGGGATGGGATGGGATGGGATGGGATGGGATGGGATGGGATGGGATGGGATAATGGGATGGGATAATGGGATGGGATAATGGGATAGGATAATGGGATAGGATAATGGGATAGGATAATGGGATGGGATAATGGGATGGGATGAACAGAATCAATAGGATGGGATGATGGGATGGGATGGCACTGTTGTGCCCCCATTGCTCCTTTGGGGGGTTCATGTGGGGCGCAGGGGTTGAAGAAGCAGAGTCACCCTGAGATGGCCACGGATGGAGGTGCTGAGGTTTGGGGGGACATGGGACAACACAGCCCCACCCCCTTCCTCCCCCCCAAAGGCGAGGGCCCCCCATGTCCCCCCATCCCTGCGCAGCACCCAGGGAAGGTCCCCCCACCCCAAACCTGCCAAATGAGGGGCTCAGGGGGGCTGTGGGGGCAGCCCTGGGACAATGACCCCCTTTAAGGGGTGCTCAGTCCCCCCCAAACTCTCACAGTCCCCTTTCCCTTGCTGTACCCCAAAATGCCCTTGAACCCCCCCATCCACCTTCCTTTGCCCCTCAAACCCTGGTACCCTCCTTAAATTCCCCTGCCCTGCCTTTCCCCCGAACCCCACTGCCTCCCCTGTGGTCCCAACAGGTCCCCAAGAACGTCCTGCCCCCCTGCCCTGTTTCTCATCTCCTGCACCCCAAAACTCATCCCCGAATTCCTTCTGCTCCCCCCACCCCAGGCACTCACAACCCTTTCCCCTCTCCAGCCCCTCTTCCTCCTTCTCTGGACCCCAAAATTGAGGGGTGTCCCCAGGGACCCCCACTTAGCCGAGGTCCCCCTGGCACCCCTCAATCCCCATTTGTGCCCCCAACACGTGGTGTCCCCCCAGTTTCCCCCACAAACCCAGCGCCCCACTCCAAGCCCTTTTCCCCACAGCCCCCAAATCTGTCTGTCCCCCCAAATCCACCTTTGCCCCCCTCCAAGACCCAAACCATGTCCTGCCCCCCTCAGCACTGTTTCTGCTCTCCTACACCCCAAAATCCATCCCCCCCCCCCAGATTTCCTCCTGTCCCACCCAGGGCAGTCACCCCCCTTCCCTGCCCCGAGTTCTCCAATCCCCCCCCTTCATGGACCCCCCCCCCCAATTCCGGGGTGCCCCTAGGGATCCTCCTTGTGTGAGGTCCCCCGGGCATCCGCCCACCCTCAACTCTGGTGCCCCTGCTCCCTCTGCCCCCCCAGAGCATTCGTGTACCCCCAGTTTCCACCCCCAGACCCAGTGCCCCCACCGAGCCCCTCTCCCGACCCCCCCTTTGCACCCTAAATCCCGCTGCCCCCTCACCTCCCTCCCCTGACGTCTCTGCCCTCCCCTGGCAGGACCCCAAAGCTGTCCCCCTCCCGGCCGTGTGTCTCCTGTCCTGCACCCCAAACCGCACCTCCCGCACCCCCAAATCCTCCCGCCCCACCCCCCCTTTACCCCCCCGGCAGTCCCCCCTCCCCCCATTTCCCTGCCCCGGGGCTCTCCAGCCCCCCTACCCTGTCCCCCACCCCCCCCCAATTCCGGGGCTCCCCCAAGGACGCCCCCAAAGCCGAGCTCCCCCTGGCACCCCCAATCCTCCCCTCTCCCTCCCCGGTGCCTGCGCGTTTCTCCCCAGTTCCTCCCAGTTCTACCCAGTTCTACCCCCGGCCCCTCCGATCCCCTCTGCCCCCCAGACCTCTCCTGACCCCCCTCTCCCCCCCAAATCCCTCTGCCCCCCCCGTCCCCCGTTTTCCGCCGTTTTCTGCCTTCCCCGCCCCCCCCCCCGCTCTTTATCATAAATATATAAATTATGCTAATTACGCCATTGCATATTCACCGCGCCCGGCCCGCCGCCCCCCGCCCGTCCCGGCCCCGCACTCACCGAGCCGGGGGTCGGGGGTCCGGGGGGGCCCCGGGGGGGCCCGGGGGGTCCCCGCCGCTCGCGCCGCTCCCGCGATCGCTGCGGTCGCGACGGCGGCGGCGGCACAAAGGGGCGGGGGGCGGCGGGGGGGCGGCGGAGGAGCGGCCCCGGGACCCCGGCCCGGGCCCGAGCCCCCGGAGGGAGCGGCGGGGGGGGGGGGGGAGGGGGGCGGCTTATGGGGGGCTCGGTGCCGCGGGGGTCCCGGGAGGGGATTTTTGGCTCTTCCCGGGGTTTTGGGGCTGCTGCGTCATGAACATAATTTATGCGCAGGCCGCTGCCGCAGGGGCGCTCCCGCCCGTGACCGCTGGGGGCGCTGCGAGCGCCGCTGCAGAGAGCCCGGGACCCCCGGGACAGAGACCCCAAAACCCCCGAGACCCCCGGGACAGAGACCCTAAAACCCCCTGGACCCCCGGGACAGACACCCCAAAACCACCGGAACCCCCGGGACAGAGACCCCAAAATCCCCGAGATCCCCGGCACAGAGACCCCAAAACCCCCGAGACAGAGAGCCCGGGACAGGGAACCCGGGACAGAGAGCCTAAAACCCCCGAGACAGAGACCCCAAAATCCCCGGCACAGAGACCCCGGAGAGCCCCCAGACCCACCCCCCCACTCGGATAGAGACCCCCGACGCTCCCAGACATCCCCTGAAACCCCCGGGCCAGAGAGACCCCAGAGGCAGAGACCCCTCCGGACACCCCCTAAGAGCCAGAGGCTCCCGAGCTGCCCCAGGACGCCCGAGCCAGAGACCTCACCCCCAGCAGAGGGACACCCCAAACCCAGAGCCCCCCCGAATCCGAGGCACCAGGGACGCCCTCAGAACCAGAAACTCCCTGAAACCAGAGACCCCCCAGCTGCAGAGGCTTCCTCAGCCCTGGGACCCCAAACCCTCCCCGGCAGCTGAACAAGAACCCCCTCCAGGCCCAAGACCCCCAAATCAGAGCTTCCCAGCCCAGAAACCCCCCAAAACCCCCGAAGTGCCAGGACCCCCCATCCAAACCCCAGATCCCCAATCTAGGACCGCCCCCCCCAAAACCCCAGACCATCAATCCCGGATCCCCCCAAACGAGAGGGGACAAAGGGGACAAGGGACAGTGGGGGGGGGAGGGGGGTCAGGGCCAAATATTAATGACCCCACAGCCAGACCGACCCCTCCTCATTAATAATCATTAATATTCATTAATATTCTGATTAGCCCAGGTGCACCTGTTATTGGCGGCCGCGGCCCAGTTCTGTCGAGTTCATTTGCATATACGCTGCCGTGGTTATGAATATTTAATACGAATCGTTAAATACCTACAGCTAGTTAAACCCCAGGCTCATTTGCATACATTTGCATAGCGCTAATTGATTGCATACGGGGAAAGGAAAACAGCTCGGGTGGGGGGGCGGATTTTAATTAACAAAGACTCAGCTGAGGGTGGGCTGGATGGGAGGGGTATCCCTAAAGGGGTCTGGGGGACTGGAGGGGGGGAATGAAGGGGTCCCTAAGCGGGGTTTGGGGGTCTCTAAGCGGGGCGTAGGGTGAAGAGGGAAGGTGTTAAGTGGGTCCGGGGGTCCCTAACTGAGTCTGGGGATAGAAGGGGTCCCTAAAGAAGGTCCGAGGGTCCCAGGTGGGGTCTGGAGGGGATGGGGGTCCCTAAGTGGGTCTGGGCCCCCTAAGCGGGGTCGGGGCCAGGCTTGAGGGCACAGGAGTCTCCAAGGAAAGGTCTGGGGGTCCGCGAGCGGGGTCTGGTCTCACTTGGAAGATAAATTAAGTTTACCCATTTCTGTGCGTTTTGAAGGTGAGGCACATTTCCCCTCATGAATTATTCATGAGCACACCCCGCCAGCCGGAGGTCATTTGCATATTCATGAAGCGGCTGCTGCATTATTCATGAGCGGCTCGCGCGGGTTTGGAGATGGAGCTGGATGAAAATGGGGCGGAAAAGGAGACATTTGAGTCCTGAAAATGGGGGCGAAATGAAGGGAGAAGGAGCGCGAAAATCACCCCAGAAATGGAAATTTTAGACTTTCAGGGGGCATTTTACAATTCAAGGGGATCATTTATATATAGCTTTACATGTGTGATATGCATTATATGTATTTTATGCATTATATATTCTCTTATCAGTATTTGTAGAATTTTTTAGATATTATACTATCATGATATATATTGTGTATTTATATAAATATTTATTGGGATAGCTGCATATTATATTGTATATTATTCTCTATTTAAATATTAATGTATAACTATATTGTTTGTTACTACTATATTTTTGTATTCATTAATGTTTTATTTAATAATGCTTGTTAATATTTATTCCTACATGTTATACATTATTATATTAATATTTTGTAATATCTATTATTCACTATTTTTATATATTACTATAGTATGCATTATATATCTCTAAAGATTTATAGGTATTTTATAAATACTTTGTAGTTATTTATTTTAACCCTATTTTATATTAAGTTCTTATCTATTAATGCACAAATATAGAACGCTATTATTTTATTCCAAGTATTTTCTATTATTCTCTATATTTGAGATCTAATTGAATTTAACACTTTATTTCAAATAAAATATTTTTTTCTGCAGCTGGACCAGGCGAGCCCCTCCCAGTCCCACCTGGGCCAGGTGTTTTTCACCCCAAAAAGGTTTGGGTTCCCTCCGTCCAGGCCCTCCTTAGTGGCTCCCTCACCTCTAAACCCGGCTTAGGACGACCCCAGACCCCGCTTAGGGACTCTCCCCCTCCAGACCCCCTTAGTGACCCCCAGACCCCGTTTAGGGATCCCCTCCTCCCCACTGTGACCCCCAGACCCTGTTTAGGGACCCTTCCCCTCCGGCGCCCCCATTGGGACACTCCCTCACCCACCCCCCCCACCATATCCCGCGGGCCCTTTAAGGGCACGAGGCCCCGCCCCGAGCGCAATGACGTCACGACGTTAGCTTCCTGCCCCGTCCCTCACCCTCCCCCACGGGCCGCCCCCGCCTCCTCCTCCTCCTCCTCCTCCTCCTCCTCCCCCCGCCGTGACTCCGGGAGCCGCCGCCGCCATGAACGGCAAAGGCAAGGCCGGGCCGGGGCCCCTCGGTCCCGTTTTACCGGGACCCCCGCCCCCATCCGCCAGCGCCGCCCCGGCCGCGCGGCGCCTTTAAGGGCGCGTGAGGGCGCGGCATAGGCGGGGCCGGGTTGCCATAGAGACGCTTGCTCAGCCTCGCTTTGACCCGGGGGGCGGGGCTGGAGTGGAGAGATACCATGGGAGGGGGCGCGGGGGGAGCTGAGGTTTTGGGGGAGGTACCATGGAAGGGGGCGTAGGGGGGGGCACTGTGGGAGCTCCGGGGGGGACAGGGATACAGGGGAATGGGGGGAATGATGCCAAGGGGGACCAGGGCCGATGCCTTTTCCTGGCAGGGTGATTTTCGGCCCGGTCCCGAAGCCCTAGACCCCTCGGTCCCGGCCCTCCTGACCCGTTTCTTTCCCCCAGGGCCGTTCCCAGGCCAGCCCTCGTTCCCTGGCCCGGCCCCCCCCGGGTACCCCCAGACTCTGCCGCTGCCGCCCCCCTACCTTGACCCTGCACCTGCATACCCAGAGGTAGGTGGGACACCTGTCCAGAGGGGCGTTTACCTCTGGGACCCCTCTTGTCCATGGCCCAGGGGGAATCCTAGAGCTCACCTGGTTCCCTTGGACAGGGACCCCTCCTGCCCACAGCCCACGTGACCCAAAAACCCCCATTAAAGCCCAGGGATGAATTCCAGGTGATTCCCTGCTCCCGCAGGCAGGTGAGTTCCCCTGGGTGCTGGATGCGCACCTGGATGTGGGATAACACCTGTCTGACCTTGCTGACTTGGTGTTTTTCCAGCTCTATCGTCTCAGTTTCATCCCCCTGGGTGCTGCTGGCATCCCCCCCGTGTCCCCAACGTACCCAGGTGCTTCCCTGTACCTGCCCTTGGCCCCACCCCTGCCCGTGGGGGCTCTGGGCTCCCCCGTGGCCTATTTCCCCCTGGGCCAGGTGTATCCACCGGGATCCACAGTGCTGCTGGAAGCGGGGTTTGACACCGGAGCCAGGCTGGGGACAGGTGGCACCAACAGCATGCCGGTGAGTGTAGGTGGATCTGTGGGATTTGGGATTGGGTGGGAAGGTTTGGGACAGGTGGTACTGGCAGCATCCTGGTGAGTGCTGGTGGATCCACAGAATCGGGGGATTTGAGTGGGGAGGGACCAGAAGATCACCTGTCCTTGGCCCAAGTGAGTCCCAGCTCCATCCCACCTGGCCTTGAGCACTTCCAGGTGGGATTGGGGATTGCAGGTGGCTCTGGTTCACAGCCAGGCTTCATGTGGCCAGTGCTGCCCAAATCTGGCCTGGGGGGAGCAGGGCAAGTGGGGCCTTGGCCACCTGGGCCTGGCACTTCCTGTGAACTGGGGGAGGGTCCTGCTCGCCTGGTCCCTGCTTCCCCAAACCCTCTTGGCTCCCCTTCCTCCCCTTCCCTGGAACCTGAGAGGTTCCTGCTCCCCTGGACTTCCCACCTGTAGCTCATGGACAGGTGGAGAGCGTCCCTCAGGTGGGAACACAGGTGGCAGTGTGTCCCTCAGGTGGCAGTGTGTGCCCCACCTGGCCCAGGTGCCACAGGTGTCAGGGCTGAGGACAGAACGTGTCCCACCCCTGCCGCTGTCTCTCAGAGGGGGTTGGGGACATTTCTGTGTCCCCACAGCCCACAGGGGCTTCGTGCCCACCCCAGGTGCGATGCCAACCTCGGCTGTCCCCTCTTGTGCAGTGACCTTGTCCACCCCCGTGTCACACAGCCTTGACGCTGACATGGGCTGTCCTGGCCTGTCGTGACAGTGACCTGGGCTGTCCCCTTGTGGTGACACTGACCTGTCTCTCCCTTTGTGTCTTGCAGCCACTGCCTGCCGGGTGCCCCCCAGGTGCCCCCCCAGTGCCCGTCCTGCCCGGAGCCACCGTCCTGCTGCCCCCACGCAAGGGGGGATTCCTGGGGGGGGCTGGGGCTGGATTCAGCCTCTGGTGAGGGGGGGCCGGGTTTGGGGGCTCCCCTGCCCATCAGCACCTCCCCCCGGGTACCTACACCAGGCCTGGGGAGCCCCAAAGGCTGGGGAGGGACCCCACCCTGCAGGTGACACGAGTGGGTGACAGGGGAGGGGTTTAGTTAACTGGGGGGTCCCGGGGGGGGGGGTCTTCATTCACAAATAGGGGTGAACTCAGCCCCACCCCATCCTCATTTACATGCAGCTCTAATTAGTTAATGGCCTAATTATGTCCTGGGGCAGGGTTTCCCCTTCTGCCAACTTCATTCCCCTGCTGGACCCATCCAGGTTTCCCTTCTTTTAGAGAAAGGTGGATTTTGGGTAGAAAGCAGGCAAAAATCTCCTCTCCAGAGGCAAAGTTCCCTTCCCAAAAGCAAAAATCTCCTTCCCAGCAGTGGGAAGGATACCTGAGCCCTTCCCAGCCTGACTCCCTCACCCACTCCCACCTTTCTACTCCAGAAACTGTCCTGGGATTTTTTTAACCCACTCCGAGTAACGTTGGATTGTTTGCACTTCAGCTCTAATCAAAGCCATGATCGGTGCCAGGGCCGTGCTGCAGCTCCCGTGGGATCCTCCCATTCCAGCTAGAACAAGGTTTAACCGATGCTTAATTAGCAAGAGCTTGATTTTAACTCAGATCTGGTGTTTTTGCACCCAAATCCCTTAAACCTGAGAGGCAGGATTCCATATGTGGGAACTGTCAGGGAACAGAGAAACCCCTTGGATCACGGGATGCTTTGGGGGGGGGGGCGCTTATCAATGGGTTTATCAATGAGCTGTTTATTGGAGGGTTTATGAATGAGTTTATGAATGGGATATTTATAGACAGATTTTTGTGAATGGGGTGCTTGTGAACGGGTTGATCAATGTGTTTATCAGTGACTCATGCCTGTATTGATAACTAAACCTCCACAAAGCTTGGGAGGAGCATTTCAGGGATCCTCAATCGGGTCTTTTTCTTCTTTTTGGTTGTTATTTGATGAAGAAAGAGCTCAGATTTGACTCTATTTTATTTTAATATTTCACTTTAATCTGAATCTGTGTCCTTTGTGTGTGTGACCATCCCTGACTGTTCCCGAGCTTGGCTCTCGGACTCTCTGTGCTGCACTGAACTTGTGGAGTTTTTGTACTAAAAACCAAAAATAAAGATTATTTTGAAAATTTAAATGAACTAACAGATTTCTGTTGGGCCTCTGAGAGCCCTCTCAGCTGCTGCCAGCCGGGGGTTTCCTCACTTCTTTTCCTCTTTCCTGCTGAGTTGGGAACTTCCTCTTTTGGGGTTATTATTTTTTGGGGAGTATTTAGGTTTTGTCCTGCACTGGGGTACCCACATATTCCTTCCATGGTTGGCTTCATAAATTAAGGGGGGAAAAAAAGCCCAACCCAAACAAAATCAGCCGGCAGAACCCCAGCTCCAGGGAATATAGGTAGGTTGCAAACTCCAGGAGATTCAGGCAGATCCCAGCTCCAGGATATTTAGGCAGAAACTCAACCCCAGGGAATTTAGGCAGGTTTCCAATTTAGGTGGAGCCCCAAATCCAGGGAATTTAGGCAGATTCCCAATTCAGGAAGATCCCCCACCTCTGAGAAATTTTGACAGATCCTCAACTCCAAGATATTTAGGTGCACCCCCAGCTCCAGGCAATTTGGGCACATCTCCAGTGTCAGGGAATTCAGGTAGCATCCTAACTCCTGAAAATTTATGTAGACCCCCAACTCCAGGGAATTTAGGGACCTGTGTGGATCCCAGGTGTGTCCTTAGATAAAATATTCCTCCTTGTCCTTGGGCGGAGCCTCCTCCCGCGGGGCCGTGTCCGGCTCCGGCTGCTCGTAGGTGCGGTAGGAGCCCTGGTTCCGGTACAAGTAAATCCCGATCACCACCAGCACCGTCAGCAGGGTGAGGAACACCAGAGTTATCACCACTGCGGGGGGAAGCACAGCGAAGAACTGCCGTGAGAAGATCATTTGCTACTGGTTTCCTCTTAATTTTGAGGTTAATTATTTTTGCAAGAAACAGTATTTAATCAAATGTTAATGGTAACTTTAAAAAGTCTGAATTCAGTGGTACATCAGAGCTCTGTGTCACATCTCTGTCCAGCAGCAAAAGTCACTAGTGCCTGCCAAAATCTAAAGCTCCAAGTCACTTCACAGGTATTTAGGGCAGGTGTTTAGTGAAAGCCAAGTACCCTTCTATAGCCAATGCAGAGCATTAGCTAATTCCAGAGGTGCATTCATTTTACACTTAAAAGCACACAGCTTCCTAAAATAAGGTGGAAAGTTTTGCAAAGGCAAAGATTTCCTTTGAGGACAACCCCTGGACAAGGTGGTCACCTGGAAGCAGCTTGTGGCCCTGAGCATCAGAGCATGAACTGTTTTTGTACCTCTGAATTTATCAAAAATTGTTTTTTATCTGATGTGTTAGCCTGGTCTCCTGACAACTGAATGAAGGTGGAAAATACTATTTTGTAGAAATTACGGTAGTTTGTGCTCCTTTACTCTCCTGGAATTAGGACAGGAGCAGGAGCCTCACCTGCGATGATGGCGGTGTCGGCGTCCTCATGGCCAGGGGGGGTGGGAGCCTTCCTCAGGTACGGGGTCGTCATGTCTTCCTCGGGACAGGGGAGAGAGGGAGGTGAGGGAGGGGGTGAGCCAGGTGGAGATTGTGGGAAGAGCCCAGAAAAGCAGCTCCAGGTGCTCACCTGCGCTCAGGTGGGGCTGATCTCCCTCCATGGCATCTGCTCCTTCCAGGTGAATGCTTGAGGTCCTTCAGAGCTGCCAAAAATAGCGATAAAAGCGGTGAATTCCCACTCCTCGTCACCTGCGCTCAGGTGGGGCTGAGAGCCCTCCTTCCAGGGGAGGCTCCGGGTTCCTTCGGATCTGCCAAAACTGGGGATAAAAGTAGTGAATTCCCATGGATCGCCCCTAAAGACTCTGCGCGAGGCGGGTGCTGCGGCACCAGTAACGCACTGGTAGTACTGGGGCTGGGGTCGGAGCCGCAGCAGGGAAGAACCAGCCCCTGATTGGATTCACTCTTAAATTTTGAGATCTTCAAAGCGCCTGAAAGTCCTTGAAAATGCCCTAAGTCTGGGACTGGAGGTCCATGCCGCAGCCGGGACGTGGAATTGCCGGACCCACCTTGGCTGTGCCCGATGGGGATTCCCGGGACCCCCAAAAGGGTCCCGGTGGTGGCTCCGGGGCTCGGGGCCGGGTGGCTCCGGGGCTCGGGATTCCGTGACTCAGCGCGGTAGGGAGCGAATCAAATCTCATTTGTTGGGGGTTTTAAAAAAAAAAAGAGGAAATCGCGCGGCGGGAGCGGGGCGTGGTGAGGGCTGGGCCAGGAGCCGGGAATTGGGGCTGGGGGTGGAATTTGGGCTGGGGGAGAGTCGGAAATTGGGGCTGGAGGAGGGAGTCGGTAATTGGGGCTGGGGGAGAGTGGGGAATTTGGGCTGGGGGTGGAATTGGGGCTGGGGGAGATTCGGGAACTGGGGCTGGGGGAGGGGGTCGGGAATTGGGGCTGGAATTGGGGCTGGGGGAGGGAGTCGGGAATTGGGGCTGGGGGAGAGTCGGGAATTGGGGCTGGGATTGGGGCTGGGGGAGAGGGTCGGGAATTGGGGCTGGAATTGGGGCTGGGGGAGGGAGTCGGGAATTGGGGCTGGGGGTGGAATTGGGGCTGGGGGAGGGAGTCGGGAATTGGGGCTGGGGGTGGAATTGGGGCTGGGAATTTAAACCCAGCTTTGCTTTAAAACTGGTTTTACTGTAAGACCAGTTCTGCTTTAAAACTAGTTCTGCAACAAACCTTGCTTTGTTTTAATCCAGTTTTAATTTAAACTTTGTTTTGCTTTAAATCCAGCTTTGCTTGAAACCAAATTCTGCATTAATCCCAGCTTTGGTCCAAACCTGGTTTTGCCTGAAATGCAGCTTTGTTTTTAAACCCAGCTTTGCATTAACCCGATTTTATTTCCAGCACAATTTTGCTTTAAGCCTGGTTTTGCTTTAGTCCAGTTTTATGTTAAACCCAGTTTTTTTTTTTTTTAAATTTGGTTTTGCTTTAAACCCAACTTCACTTTAAATCCATCTTTTCATTACACCTAGCTTTGAATTAAACCTGATTTTGCCTTAAAACCAGCTTTCCTTTAAACACAGTTTGCTTTAGATATGATTTTGCTTTAAACACAGTTTTGCATTAAATCCAGCGTTGCTTTAATCCCAGCTTTGTTTTAAACTCGGTTTTGCTTTAAACCCAACTTTGAATTAAACCAAATTTTGCTTTAAATTCGGTTTTGCTTTAAGTCCGGTTTTGCTTTAACCCAACCCTTCATTAAACCCAGCTTTGCTGTGAAGCTCCCCCAGCAGCGCTCTCGGGGCTCTGGGCCTTTCCCAAAGCCATCCACGACCTTCCCATGGAGCAGCTGCTGCTCCCGGGTGGCTCCGAAGCAAAAACTGGGTCTAATTTCCCCAAGAGTGGGATTGAAGAGGAGGGGAGGAAAAGGTGCTGCTGGGTGGAACGGCAGCTGCTCCGAGCCTTAGGGAGGGGTTCTTGGGAAGAGTCCGGCATTGCCAGTGGGAAACACGAGCCGCTTCTGTGCCCCAGCACCAAGAAATGGAATCCTGGGACTCGCCAAAGGTTCAAACCGAGTTTTATCTGAGGGGAAGGTTCGATTTCCATCAAACCGTGCACGGCCGTGGAAAAGGAGCTCCTCGCGCTCTCTCCCGGGGCAGGGATGCTCCATGGATCCCCTCCCTGCTCCCGCTCTGGGATCGTGGGAAGGAGCTCGCTGCAGCCGAGCGGGGAGGATCCGGCGCTTCCCGGTGCGGAAACCCACGGGATTTTTGGCAGTGCCAGGCCGGGCTCCAGCCCGGAAGAGGGGGGCTGAATCATTCCCAGCCCGCTGCATCCCGCTGGATTTCCAAGTGTTTTTAAAGCAGGGTTGTGAAAACCCCTTATCTTCCTCATTCCTGTGCTCCGGCCGACTGGCTCCAGAGCAATTCCCAAGGGAAACCCAGCCCCGCTCCGCTGCTCTGATCCCAAAAACTCCTTCGAGGAGGACTGGGGATGCAGCCCTGCTATCTCCGTCCCCATTCCTGTCCCCATCCCCACTCCCGTGCCCGTTCCCAGTGCCTGGAGGAGGGGAGGAGCAAACCATCCCCACGGGGATTTTTTAGGGGTGCTTGGCAGTGCCTTCACAGCCCCCCCCATTCCCATCCCACTTCCATTCCCATTCCCGGCGGATGGAAGATGGGATCAGCAAACCAACCCCACAGGCTTCTTTTGGGGGTGCTCAGCAGCCCGTTCCCAGCCCCCATTCCCCTCCCCGGCAGGTGGAGGGCAGGATTTGCTGCTCACCCTCGTTTCTTCTCCGTCACCTTGGGATGATCCCCTGGGATCAGCGTTTTGCTCCCCCTGTTTCCCCCTCAGCTTTCCTGCCGGATTTCCTTCTTTCAGCCTCTCCCTGTGGCAGGATCCGGCCTTTTCCCTCCCCTCCCACCCCAAATCCAGCTGGAACAGCCCAGCTGAGCCCCAACATTCCAGCTTCAGCCCAGACCAGCTGCACGTCCCATCCCTCACTGCAGGGCTCCGGTGCCTCTGTGTCCAAATCCCTGCGCCTGGAGCAGCCACCCTGAAGCCCTCCAGAGAACGGGAATTTCGGGGGGGGGAGCATCCCGGGATCCAGGTCTCACTCGTGCAGCTCTTACCTGCCGGCACCATGTGCGGCTCCAGGTGAAGGCCTTGCCCAGGTGAAGGCGTTGCCCTTTTCCTACCTCACCTTTCCAGTTCGGCTGGAACGAGGATCAACCCCCAGGATTCCTCCCCCGTTAACCCCTCGCTGTCTGCGGGGACAACACCAGCCGGGAGACTGGGAATGGGGGAATTCTGGATCACGGGAGGGGAAAATTGGCTTGTTCGGGGTTTTTTGGCATGACAGCGCATTTTCCGGGAGCTGGTGGAACAGACTCGACGCCTTTTCCCTGAGTCGCGGGTGTTGTAGGAGGGGAGAGAGTGACAACCCCCAACCTGCCCCCCCCCCCTCCACCCAACAGCCACCCCAAATCTGCCGGTGGGGATCCCCCGGGACCCCTCTGCAGTCCAAAATGGAGAGTTGGGATTTTGCCACCTTTTCCATCTTTATTTTTGGGGGGGGGGGAAGGGGAGTAGGGGCTGGGAAATGCACTCTGGAGAGTGAATTTGGGGAAGCCGCATTTCCCGCGGGATCACAGGGTGCTGAGGAACTCGGGGGGATCCTGGGGCGGGTCTGCAGCACCTGAGGGGTCCTGGCTCGTGTCCTGCTCCGGTGTCCCGGAACAGTCCTGGGAGGGACACGGGGCTGACACCGGCACCTCGTGATTCCCTTAAATCCCACCCAAAAGGCACCGGGTCCCCCGCGCGTTGCGCCCGCCTGGATCGGGGATCCGGAGGGGGCCGGCCCCGCGGGGAGGGGCAGCTCCAGCCCCACACGCAGCAGAGGGTGTCCCACGGGCTGGGTTTGTCCCCCAGGCTGGCCTGGTGTCCTCACATCCTGCCCGGGTGCCCCCCCCCAGCCAGGAATCCCCCCCTGTGTGTTCCCCGCTGCCACCCCTGGCGTCTCCCAGAACGAAATTTCGCACCTGAGTTTTGCGCACCTCTGGCTCGACATCCGTCACCTCCGCGCTGTCCTCGGTGTCACCGCGCTGTCTCGGGTCACCGCCGAGCTGGCACGGCTCCCGGGGACACTCCGGTGCCGCCGCCACGGGACCGAGGGCACGGCCGGGGACGCCGGTGGGGGACGGCGGCACCGCGGGACGTGCCCCACGCTCAGCGCTGCTGGCCGTGCTGTCCCCAGCCGGGTCCGTGGCTTTTCCCGGCTCTGGTGACAAGGTGCCGGTGGCCTGAGCAATGGCCTCGGATAAAATCAGTGATGCCAGGGAGGTGGCGATGCCCTCGGCTCCCTCCCGCTCCCCGCTGGCACCCCCCGGCTCCGCGGCTGTTGCCGATGTCTCCTGACCAGGGGACAAAGAGCCGGGGTCGGAGATGGGCTCCGGGGTCTCCTCGCTGGACACGGACGCTGTCACCGATGTCCCCTGCTCATTAAGGTGGCCGGGGCCGGGCTCCGGGGTCTCCTCGCTGGACACGGACGCTGTCACCGATGTCCCCTGCTCATTAACGTGGCCGGGGCCGGGCTCCGGGGTCTCCTCGCTGGACACGGACGCCGTGTCCAGGGAGCCCGCGCTGGCGGGCGAAGCCGGGGGGGGCCCGGGGGAAACAGCCCCCAGGTCCCCGTTGGTATCGGGGGCAGCGCTGTCCCCGCCGGGGGACCCCGGTGTCACCTCCGCGTCCACCGCGGGCGCCTTGTCCGGGCAGGGGAACATGGCCGGGGGGCTCACGGGCGCGGAGATGACCAGCGAGCGGCGGTTACTGGGGATGGGGAACAGAGGGATTCAGCTTGGGGTGTCCCCAACATCCTTGGGGTGTCGCCATCTGAGCTTGCAGGTGACGCTTCCCCTTCCAGCAGGACCCCGATCAATTCCCCAGGCCCACCAAAAAACACCTTCAGCCCATCTTTGGCAGAGCCCACCGCCCCAGGATTTTGGTCCGGAGCCTCCATCATATTTGTGGGGGTTGGGGACCTAATTGTCCACTTAAACTCTGCTGTCCCGTCATCTCCCCCAGGTGTTACCTGGCAACACCTTTGATGATGAACACTTTGCTCGAGTGCTGCTTCTCCAGTTTGCTCATCACCTCGTACAGGTCCCGGTTGAGCTGGGGAGGGGGGACAGAGGAACACTTCAGGGGGGGCCCCCAGGTGCGCCCCGTCAACCGGGGACACCCCAAACACCCTCGGGCTGCTCTGAACGAATTAATTAAATGAAGAGCAAGGACTCTGGTGGGGTGGGGGACAACACCGGTGTAGCCACCTGGGGACACCTGGGGACACCTGGTGCTGCCGGAGGCGGGGGAGGTGTTTTGGGGTGCCCCTCCCCACCTTGCTCATCTCCTTGTAGAAGACATCCCGGAGGTTGGAGATGTTCTGGAAAACGGTGACGTAACAGGCGATGCGGCTGCGGGGAACGCCGGAGGGGTCTGGGGATGCCCACGATGTCCCCACGGAGGGGACACCGCAGGGACCGGGGTGCTCAGCCACGTCTCACCCGCTGAGTCCCCAGCTCCGCGGACCCCGCACAGAAGGAGAATGTCCCCACCAGATCCATCCCATGGATGCCGTGGAGTTGCCACCTCCCACTGTCACAGGCCCCCGTGACCGATGTCCCCCAGGACCCCCGATATGTCGCTAGGGTGGATTTTGAGGGGAGAGCCACGCAAGTTCTTCCTTGCCACGGGGGGACCTCACCCCCCCCATGGCACCTATGCCTGTGTCCCCCAGCCCCACAGTGTCCCCCATCCGTGACGTCCCCAAAGCCCTTGCGATGTCTCCCAGCCCCATGATGTCCCCAAATCCCTGTGGTGCCCCCCAGCTCCCTGAATGTCCCCGAGCCCCCGCGGTGTCCGCAGCCGCTGTGACAGCCCCGTACCTGCCGTACAGGACCGGCAGCTCCTCCCGCAGGTCCCTGTTCAGCTCCTCAAACACGGCCTGGGCTTTATTGAACTCCTCTTCAGCCTGCGGGGAGGGACACGGTGGGGCCGTGGCTTTGTCCCCACGGCCGGGGGACTGTCCCCACATGGGGACTGTGCAGGGGCGTCGCGGGAGTCCCAACCTTGGCGATTTTGGCCTCGTCCTTTTTCTTGGCGCTCTGCAGAGCCTCCAGGTGGTGCCGGGCACTGTCGTAGTCCACGAGCTTTCGGCCCCGCTTGGCGATGCGCTCCTGGGGGGGGACAGGTGAGCCAGAACCCTCCCGCGTCCCCCCTGTCCCCAGCCCCGCCCGACCGCGCAGGGGGGCACCTTGAAGTCCCCGAACTGAGCCAGGTAATTCTCCATGAGCCGCAGGGCTTGGTCGGCCAACTTCGCCTCGTAGTCATCCCACAGGAGGTCATTGCTCTGGGGGGGACAGGGACAGGGACAGGGACGGAGGTGACGCCCGGGACCCTCCAACCCCCCCGGGCCTCGAAGGGACCCCTGGGGCACCCAGGGCTCACGTCGGCGATGGCTCGGAGCTCCCCGTGCCCGTCCCACTCAGGGCTGTAAATCTCCTGCAGCGTCTCGGCCACTTTGCGGGAGCTCTCGTGCATCACTGCGGGCACAGGAACACCTTGTTAGCCACTATCATTTATTAATTTATTAATTTAATTTATTCCTTGCTATTATTATTTTATTCACTGTTATCTGCTGTTGTTTATTAGCCCGGGTGTGTTATTTTAAGTGATTTATTGTCTCTTATTCCATATACAGCATATATATCTGACAGATAATACATGTACTGTTTTCCTATTTAATATATAATATATGTCCTATATATATTTATTATTTATTATCCCACATACAGTATTTATATAGTTATTTTATCTTAAATATATCTTTAATATATATTATTTTAATATCTTCATTATCTCGATTGCTTTTATTTCTTCATTATCTCTCTATTATTTTATCTCTTTATTATCCCATATGTATTTAATACATTATGAGATATAAAAATATATATTGCATATGTCATATGTGTAAGACATATAATATATATCTCATATATAATAGATTATCTATTATCCCACGTATAGCATATTTATTATCTATTTTCTCTTTATTGTCCATTTGTAGCTTACAATCTATTTGTTCTCAATATTTACTTTTATTTATTCTTTCTTTTGATTTAATACTGATTTTTAATTAATAATCTATTTATTATATGTATGATTACTTTCCTCTGTTATTCCTTATTTATTATCCCGGCTCCGCCCCGAGCCCCTCCCTGTTCCCGGGTTTTCCTGGGACATTCCGCAGCGGTTCCGCACCTCTCACGGCTCCCACGAACCCTTTGAGGTCCTTGTAGAGTTTGTGACCCTCGTTCTGCAAAACAGGGCGGCGCGGGGGTTCAGGGCTGTCCCCGGGGTAGGGGCGGGCAGGACCCCCGGGGGTCGGGGTGTCCCCAATGTCCCTGCCATGTCCCCGGTGTCCCCCGTCACCTGCTGCAGCTGAAAGTTGTAGGCGCTCTGCTCGAACTGCTCGTCTTTGGTTTCCACTGTTTTGCCCAATTTTTGCAAAACCTGTGATGGGGAGAGAGGGGAAGGGCTCCCCCCACACGCCGAGGTCACCGGGCTGTGCCCCCCGGGCGCCCCAAAACTCCCCTGAGGGGCTGCGAGGATCTGGCAGGGCAGGGTTTCTGCCAAAATGCAAAATTTCTCTGCGGCCCCCAGTGCTTTTATTTTTCTCAGGAAAACGGTGAATGTTGGGTGCCAACCCACCTCCCACCCTAAACCCTGTGGGTGCAACCCTGTGCACCCCAAAACACCCCGAGCCCCGACTGGGGGGCACAGGGGACACTGTGAGGAGGATGAGGAGGGTCTGAGGCTGAAGGAGAGCAGAGAGGCTGGTCTGGGTGGGGGAGATTTGGGGTGTCCAGGCTGAACGTCCCGTAAAGAGGCTGAGTTTGGACTGGGGCAGTTTTAGGGTGTCCAGGAAGAGACTGAGATCCCCTGGGAACAGGCTGGGGCCTCAGACATAGAGGAGTTTTGGGGTGTCCACGAAGGGGGTGACCCTCTGGAAAACGACTGAAGCAGGTGTGGAAAATTCAAGGTGTCCAGGAAGAGGCTGGGGCCAGGCAAGAGGGACTTTTGTGGTGTCCACAAACAGCTTGACCACCACAGGAAGAGGCCAGGGCTGGGAGCAGGGAGCTTTGGAGTGTCCAGGAAGAGGCTGGGGCTGGGTCAGAGAGAGATTTGGGATGTCCAGGAAGAGGTTGGGCCCCCTGGGAAGAGGCCGGGACCAGCTGGGAGGGAGATTTGCTGCATGCAGGAAGCTGCCAGAGCCTGCCCAAGGGTGATTGAGCCGTGGGAAAGTTGAATTTAGCACCAAGCCACAGCCAGGAAACCCGGGAGGGTGAGGGTTTGAGGGGGTCTTTGTGTCACCTCCAAAAGGGGAGTCACAGCTGCTTTTAGGGGGGAGGAAAAGAAAGAGCCCCCCCCAAAGAGCCCCAAAGCAGTTGAGGATCACCCTGCTCGTGCCGCTTCCGCAGCCCTTCCCCCTCGCTTCCTGTGGGGCCGGTGCCGACCTCACCAACATTCCTGGGACCACCGGCCAAGCTGGGTCCTGCTGGGGACCCCCAGTGCCAGCCAGCCCAGGGACCCTCTGCCACCACCCTACAGCCCCCCAAAACCTCTGCAAGGCGTTGTGGGTGGAAAACCCCCTAAGATTAGAGAAGCCGAAGGATCTTGGGGAGCTTTGGGAGATGCCATCCTCCAAAGCCTTGGAGCAAGGATGACGCTGACCCAGAAACCCCCAAATTCCCACCCTCTGAGCACCCAAAGGTGCTGAGCTGTGCCTTTTGGGCCACCCTGGGAGCACTGTGGTGGACAAGAAGGACAAATCCAGGCAAATCTGGAATTTGGGGGCGGGTGGCACCTCCGTACCTTCTCCTGAGCGCGGCTGAAGCGCTTCTGGACCTGCCTGGCGAAGAGCCCGGCGCTTCCACTCCTGCCCTCAGCCATGGCCCTGGCCCCGCCCGCGGCCCCCGAGCTGTTGTTGGAGGCTTTTGATGGAGGAAGTTGGAGGCGAGGCCAGGCAGCATCCGCTGCGCACCCCGGAACCCCCAGAACCCCCAAAAGGCTCCGCTGGCACCCGGCACAGGCCTGGGCCACAGGGCTGGAGGGCCATGGAGGATCCAGAGCTGGGAGGGACCCACAAGGATCATCGAGGCAGATCCTAGCCCTGCACAGGACAACCCCAAAAGTCCACTGATGACAAAATCCCAATGTTCAAGATTGTTGTCAAAAAAGTTCCTGACCTCTCAGGTTATGGAATAACCAGAGGTGGAAGGGACCTGCAAGGATCATAAAGGTCACCTGTTCGTTCTACAAAGGCCAGCACCAAAGATTCCCAAAATCCAAGAGTGTGGTCCAAGTGTCCAGACTCACAAAATCATGGATATCCTGATATGGAAGGGACCCACTGGGAACAAGGAATTGTAGAACGATTGAAGTTGGACAGAACAAAAATTCCATCTATATCTTGGCCCTGCAAAGAACAACCCCAAAAATTCATTAATACAAACCCCCCACATTTTTACCCCCAAAATGAGTTTACAGCTCTTTGTGCCACAGCTGGGGGATCTGCTTTGGATTGGGGTGTCCCTGTGTGGGGTGGAGCCATTGCTGCTGTCCCTGGCCGCGAGCCCTTGGTGCTGACAGAACAAACATGCTGATCCCAAATGTGGGGTTCTGTGATGCTGACAGAACGAACTGTGAAATCTCATGTTTTCCTTGCAGATAAGGGCGGAACTGCAGCAGGTGCAGTTCTTCGTTTCTGTTCCTTCATTTCCTTCATTTCTGTTGACCCGGGCCACCCCATAACCCCCGTCATCCCAAACGCTGTGTTGCCGATGCCTGTGCCTCGAGGGCCAAAATTACCCCCCAGCCCCCAACCCCCCCCAGAAACAGCCTCGATTTGGAGTTGAAGGAGTAAAAACCAGTATCGTTTTGGCCAAAATTCCAGGGTGTCTTCCAAACCATGTCCCTGCTTCGTTGTGCCCCAAACTCAAGCCCCGGGGAGGCCGAGCCCCGGCCCTGCCCCAGCGCTGCCTGTGCCGGGGGCTTGGAGAGGGGGTGAAGGTCGTGCCCTGCTTGTGCCTCCGTTCCCCCAGCCCAGCGCCGAAGCGGCTCCAGGCACTGTTGGCTCGAGATCTCGGGACCATGGCACAAAGCAAGGCCACGGAGAGCTACGGCCGAGGCCCCTGGGGCCGAGAGCGGGACAAGCTCGCGCCACCGCCCCGGGGCACGGGAGCAGGAGGTGCCGGCGCAGCAGGGCAGCATCTCCCTGGGCTGCAGAGCCGAGGGACGCTCGGGGCGTCCCCGGGGTGCCTCGGCCTCGGCGCCGTGTGTGCTTTGGCACGGGGGCCAAGGCCGCCGGCCGCGGCACCTGGGTCCCTTCCCGCGCCTCCTCCCGCGGCCCCGTTAAAGCTCCCGCGGGGCAGCCCCTGGCTCCCACCGCCGACACCGCGCTCCGGGATGATGCTGCAGCTCGTGCTCCTCGCCGCGCTCGCCCTGTGCGGTGAGTCCCGCCCGGAGCCTTCGGCCTCCCTTGGCACCTCCTGAAACCCCCCCTGGACCCGCGACCCGCCCCCCGCCCCCCACCCGTGGCGACTCACGCCGTCCCTCTGTCCCCAGGGCGCTGCTCCGAGCTGGATCTCGATGGGATGCAGCGGGTGGTCGGCGGGACCGAGGCGCGCTCGCACGCCTGGCCCTACCAGGTGGGTCCTGCCGGGGTCCCGCGGCCGATCCCGGGGCTCTCCTCGCGCCGGGACCCTGCGCTGAGCTCCCCCCCGTGTCTCGCCCCCTTCCCCAGATCTCCCTCCAGTATTACTCCGGGGGCGGCTGGTACCACACCTGCGGAGGCTCCCTCATCCAGAGGAACTGGGTGATGACCGCCGCCCACTGCGTGAACAAGTGAGCAAGGCCGGGACCCGTCCTGCCTGTCGGCAGGGCTCCTTTCCCCCGACAGCCTTTCCAAGGAGAAATTCTGGCTGCCCCTCCCGGCAGAGCGGCCGCCCTTGGGGGGCTTCTGGGCTCCTCAGGGAGGGGCTCCGTGGGGTTTCTCTGGGAGCATCCTCTCCCCGCTCTGACCCTCCCGGATCAGCGCACGCTCGGAGTGAGCGCAGTTTGGGGCTGACCGCGTGTTTCTGCACCTTGCCGGCAGTAACTTCAACTACCGTGTGGTGGCCGGCGAGCACAACCTCAACACGAACGATGGCAGCGAGCAGATCTTCAGCGTCAGCAAGATCATCGTCCATCCCTACTGGAACAGCAACAACGTGGCCGGGGGGTAACGCTCGCGGCAGGGTCACCTGGGGGGAGCCCAGCCCCTGGGGATTTGGGGAGGTCCTTGTAACGTCCTCTCCCTTCCCCCGGCAGCTACGACATCGCCCTGTTCCGCCTGAGCGGCTACGCCACCCTGAACAGCGCCGTGCAGCTGGCGGTGCTGCCCCAGGAGGGCTCCATCCTGCCCAACAACTACCCCTGCTACATCACGGGCTGGGGCCTGACCCGCAGTGAGTGACGGCCCCCCCCCGCCCCCAACTGCCCCGAGAGCGGACAGCGCCGGCGGCCGCGGGAGCTCTCGGAGCCCTCGGCGGCCTCAGGACGCTTCGCTCGGGGCTTCGCTCGGGGCACGCGGGTGCCCAGCGCCGGGCGGGGCCGTGCCGAGCTTTGGGGGGACGGACGGGGCCAGAGGGGCTCGGCGGGGACCGCGGGCTCTGCTTGGGCCGGGCCGTCGCGGCTCCAAGGCGGCTCCGAGGCGGCGCTGACCGGCGCCGGCTCCGTGCAGGCAACGGGCAGCTGTCCAGCGTCCTGCTCCAGGCCTACCTGCCCGTCGTGGACTACCAGACCTGCTCCAGCGCGTCTTACTGGGGCTCCACCGTCAAGAACACCATGGTGTGCGCCGGCGGCGACGGCGTGCGCTCCGGCTGCCAGGTCCGGCCGCGGGGCCCCCGTGCCCCCCTGTGCCCCCCTGTGCCCCCCTGTGCCCCCCTGTGCCCCCCTGTGCCCCCCTGTGCCCCGGCTCACGCCTCTCCTCGCTCCGCAGGGCGATTCCGGCGGTCCCCTGCACTGCGCCGTCAATGGGCAGTACCAGGTGCACGGCGTCACCAGCTTCGTGTCCAGCCAGGGCTGCAACGTCGTCCGCAAACCCACCGTGTTCACCCGCGTGTCCGCCTACATCTCCTGGATCAACAGCGTAAGGCGGCCGGGCCGGGCTCAGCCCCGGCGCTCTCGGGCACCGCTGCGCCGGCCCCGGCCCCGCGCGGCTCAGCCCGGCCCTTCCTCCCTTCCAGGTGATCGCCCAGAACTGAGCGCAGCGGGACAAGCGCTCGCTGCCCCTCGCCCACGGACATCCCCTGACCCTCCCCCGCCGCGCTCCGGGCTTCTCGCCCCCGAGCCGGCCGCAATAAAATCTCTCCTCCCGTCTCTGTGCCTCCGTGCTGCCTTGGCCCGCGTCCGCCGATCCTTCCTCCTCCGGCCCGACATCCTCCTCTCCTCACAGCTCCGGCACCAGACCTTCCCCGCCGCCTCCTCCTCCTCCTCCTCCTCCTCCTCCTCCTCCTCCGTCCCGGCGAGCAGGAGCTGGCTCCGAGCTGTCGGGGCAGCCCGAACCTCCGTGGGATGCTGGAAAAGGGGGCGATGCTGCAAATCCGCTTCTTGGTCAGCAAGGCGGGTCCTTGGGAATATGGGGGGCACACAGAGGATTCGGGGCGATCCCATCAGGATTTTCCCTGCCACTTGCTCCATTTCCCTCCCCAAACTGACCTCCCTGGCCATGAGAGGTGTCACACTCCGGGACTGCCACCTCCTCGTCCCTCAGCTGCATCCTGCGCCTGTGCCACAACCCCCCAGCCTGGTGACAAACCGCCAGCACCAGCGTGCCCCAAACACCAGTTCACACCCAGAACAGACACTGCTGCATGGATCCAGCGGCCACCGGGGGCTCCTCTCACCCACCCCTCGGTCGTGTCCTGCTGAACAAAATACCCGAGGACGACAAGATGGCTCTCCCAGCACTGCGGTGGCCACGGGAGCAGTGGCTGCACCTGGCACTGCTGGAGCCACTCGGGGGCTGTGTCCAGTTCTGCCCCTCCCATCAAGGAAAACACGGAGGGGCTGGAGCGTGTCCAGAGATGGGAACAGAGCTGGGGAAGGGGCTGGAGCAGCTAAGGGAGCCGGGGAGGCTCAGCCTGGAGAAAAGGATGCTCTGGGAGGAACCTTCTGCCTCTCCACAGCTCCCTGAGAGGACAGGGCAGGTAGCTGGGGTCGGGCTCTGCTCCCAGGGAACAGGGACAGGAGGAGAGGGAAGAGTCTCAAGCTGGGCCAGGGGAGGGAGGCTCAGGGTGGACACCACCAGGAATTTCTCCATGGAAAGGGTGGTCGGGCATTTGCTGGGGCTGTCCAGGGATGTATGGAGTGACATCTCTGGAGGTGTCCAAGCAAGGACTGGATGTGGCACTCAGTGCTCTGGGCTGGTGGTGGGGTGGGGATTGGGCACAGCTTGGACTTGATGAACTTGGACTTGGTCTGGGAGGGCTTTTCCCAGCTCAGGGATTCTGGGATTCTGTGCTTGGTGCGTCAAGGAACCCAGCTGGAGCAGTAGCTAGGTTTGTGATTGAGATGAAAGTTGAGCTCTGGGTGGTAGAAGAGGCCATGAACTGCTGACCCCTGTCTGACCTTTGGAGCAGTGGCATAGCCAGGTGGGTGGACACTGGGAGCAATGGGAGGAGACAAAGTTTAGGGAGGAAGAGCGAAACTTGCAGTCTTGGACTGTAAGGGGATAAACCCGAGAGGTTCCTGCTCAGGGCTGTGTCCATGTCACTGCACTGGGAATCAATGGCCTTGTGGAACAGCACATCTGACACTGCCCTGGGGATCCAGTGGGGCTTGTTGGATCACTGGAGCCACTGCTGTAAAAGGGCTCTGGTCCCTACAGTGAAAATCGCTGGAGGTGGGAGTGTGGGAGCCAGAGAGCCTTAAGAACGGTCAGACTGGGAAGTTTCCTTAACAAGGGCACCAGGCCTGGAAGCACAGCCAGTCAAGGGAGGGAAATGTGACAATCTCCTGATGTCCACCCTGAGCCTCCCTCCCCTGGCCCAGCTTGAGACTCTTCCCTCTCCTCCTGTCCCTGTTCCCTGGGAGCAGAGCCCGACCCCAGCTGCCTGCCCTGTCCTCTCAGGGAGCTGTGGAGAGGCAGAAGGTTCCTCCCAGAGCATCCTTTTCTCCAGGCTGAGCCTCCCCGGCTCCCTTAGCTGCTCCAGCCCCTTCCCCAGCTCTGTTCCCATCTCTGGACACGCTCCAGCCCCTCCGTGTTTTCCTTGATGGGAGGGGCAGAACTGGACACAGCCCCCGAGTGGCTCCAGCAGTGCCAGGTGCAGCCACTGCTCCCGTGGCCACCGCAGTGCTGGGAGAGCCATCTTGTCGTCCTCGGGTATTTTGTTCAGCAGGACACGACCGAGGGGTGGGTGAGAGGAGCCCCCGGTGGCCGCTGGATCCATGCAGCAGTGTCTGTTCTGGGTGTGAACTGGTGTTTGGGGCACGCTGGTGCTGGCGGTTTGTCACCAGGCTGGGGGGTTGTGGCACAGGCGCAGGATGCAGCTGAGGGACGAGGAGGTGGCAGTCCCGGAGTGTGACACCTCTCATGGCCAGGGAGGTCAGTTTGGGGAGGGAAATGGAGCAAGTGGCAGGGAAAATCCTGATGGGATCGCCCCGAATCCTCTGTGTGCCCCCCATATTCCCAAGGACCCGCCTTGCTGACCAAGAAGCGGATTTGCAGCATCGCCCCCTTTTCCAGCATCCCACGGAGGTTCGGGCTGCCCCGACAGCTCGGAGCCAGCTCCTGCTCGCCGGGACGGAGGAGGAGGAGGAGGAGGAGGAGGAGGAGGAGGAGGCGGCGGGGAAGGTCTGGTGCCGGAGCTGTGAGGAGAGGAGGATGTCGGGCCGGAGGAGGAAGGATCGGCGGACGCGGGCCAAGGCAGCACGGAGGCACAGAGACGGGAGGAGAGATTTTATTGCGGCCGGCTCGGGGGCGAGAAGCCCGGAGCGCGGCGGGGGAGGGTCAGGGGATGTCCGTGGGCGAGGGGCAGCGAGCGCTTGTCCCGCTGCGCTCAGTTCTGGGCGATCACCTGGAAGGGAGGAAGGGCCGGGCTGAGCCGCGCGGGGCCGGGGCCGGCGCAGCGGTGCCCGAGAGCGCCGGGGCTGAGCCCGGCCCGGCCGCCTTACGCTGTTGATCCAGGAGATGTAGGCGGACACGCGGGTGAACACGGTGGGTTTGCGGACGACGTTGCAGCCCTGGCTGGACACGAAGCTGGTGACGCCGTGCACCTGGTACTGCCCATTGACGGCGCAGTGCAGGGGACCGCCGGAATCGCCCTGCGGAGCGAGGAGAGGCGTGAGCCGGGGCACAGGGGGGCACAGGGGGGCACAGGGGGGCACAGGGGGGCACAGGGGGGCACGGGGGCCCCGCGGCCGGACCTGGCAGCCGGAGCGCACGCCGTCGCCGCCGGCGCACACCATGGTGTTCTTGACGGTGGAGCCCCAGTAAGACGCGCTGGAGCAGGTCTGGTAGTCCACGACGGGCAGGTAGGCCTGGAGCAGGACGCTGGACAGCTGCCCGTTGCCTGCACGGAGCCGGCGCCGGTCAGCGCCGCCTCGGAGCCGCCTTGGAGCCGCGACGGCCCGGCCCAAGCAGAGCCCGCGGTCCCCGCCGAGCCCCTCTGGCCCCGTCCGTCCCCCCAAAGCTCGGCACGGCCCCGCCCGGCGCTGGGCACCCGCGTGCCCCGAGCGAAGCCCCGAGCGAAGCGTCCTGAGGCCGCCGAGGGCTCCGAGAGCTCCCGCGGCCGCCGGCGCTGTCCGCTCTCGGGGCAGTTGGGGGCGGGGGGGGGCCCGTCACTCACTGCGGGTCAGGCCCCAGCCCGTGATGTAGCAGGGGTAGTTGTTGGGCAGGATGGAGCCCTCCTGGGGCAGCACCGCCAGCTGCACGGCGCTGTTCAGGGTGGCGTAGCCGCTCAGGCGGAACAGGGCGATGTCGTAGCTGCCGGGGGAAGGGAGAGGACGTTACAAGGACCTCCCCAAATCCCCAGGGGCTGGGCTCCCCCCAGGTGACCCTGCCGCGAGCGTTACCCCCCGGCCACGTTGTTGCTGTTCCAGTAGGGATGGACGATGATCTTGCTGACGCTGAAGATCTGCTCGCTGCCATCGTTCGTGTTGAGGTTGTGCTCGCCGGCCACCACACGGTAGTTGAAGTTACTGCCGGCAAGGTGCAGAAACACGCGGTCAGCCCCAAACTGCGCTCACTCCGAGCGTGCGCTGATCCGGGAGGGTCAGAGCGGGGAGAGGATGCTCCCAGAGAAACCCCACGGAGCCCCTCCCTGAGGAGCCCAGAAGCCCCCCAAGGGCGGCCGCTCTGCCGGGAGGGGCAGCCAGAATTTCTCCTTGGAAAGGCTGTCGGGGGAAAGGAGCCCTGCCGACAGGCAGGACGGGTCCCGGCCTTGCTCACTTGTTCACGCAGTGGGCGGCGGTCATCACCCAGTTCCTCTGGATGAGGGAGCCTCCGCAGGTGTGGTACCAGCCGCCCCCGGAGTAATACTGGAGGGAGATCTGGGGAAGGGGGCGAGACACGGGGGGGAGCTCAGCGCAGGGTCCCGGCGCGAGGAGAGCCCCGGGATCGGCCGCGGGACCCCGGCAGGACCCACCTGGTAGGGCCAGGCGTGCGAGCGCGCCTCGGTCCCGCCGACCACCCGCTGCATCCCATCGAGATCCAGCTCGGAGCAGCGCCCTGGGGACAGAGGGACGGCGTGAGTCGCCACGGGTGGGGGGCGGGGGGCGGGTCGCGGGTCCAGGGGGGGTTTCAGGAGGTGCCAAGGGAGGCCGAAGGCTCCGGGCGGGACTCACCGCACAGGGCGAGCGCGGCGAGGAGCACGAGCTGCAGCATCATCCCGGAGCGCGGTGTCGGCGGTGGGAGCCAGGGGCTGCCCCGCGGGAGCTTTAACGGGGCCGCGGGAGGAGGCGCGGGAAGGGACCCAGGTGCCGCGGCCGGCGGCCTTGGCCCCCGTGCCAAAGCACACACGGCGCCGAGGCCGAGGCACCCCGGGGACGCCCCGAGCGTCCCTCGGCTCTGCAGCCCAGGGAGATGCTGCCCTGCTGCGCCGGCACCTCCTGCTCCCGTGCCCCGGGGCGGTGGCGCGAGCTTGTCCCGCTCTCGGCCCCAGGGGCCTCGGCCGTAGCTCTCCGTGGCCTTGCTTTGTGCCATGGTCCCGAGATCTCGAGCCAACAGTGCCTGGAGCCGCTTCGGCGCTGGGCTGGGGGAACGGAGGCACAAGCAGGGCACGACCTTCACCCCCTCTCCAAGCCCCCGGCACAGGCAGCGCTGGGGCAGGGCCGGGGCTCGGCCTCCCCGGGGCTTGAGTTTGGGGCACAACGAAGCAGGGACATGGTTTGGAAGACACCCTGGAATTTTGGCCAAAACGATACTGGTTTTTACTCCTTCAACTCCAAATCGAGGCTGTTTCTGGGGGGGGTTGGGGGCTGGGGGGTAATTTTGGCCCTCGAGGCACAGGCATCGGCAACACAGCGTTTGGGATGACGGGGGTTATGGGGTGGCCCGGGTCAACAGAAATGAAGGAAATGAAGGAACAGAAACGAAGAACTGCACCTGCTGCAGTTCCGCCCTTATCTGCAAGGAAAACATGAGATTTCACAGTTCGTTCTGTCAGCATCACAGAACCCCACATTTGGGATCAGCATGTTTGTTCTGTCAGCACCAAGGGCTCGCGGCCAGGGACAGCAGCAATGGCTCCACCCCACACAGGGACACCCCAATCCAAAGCAGATCCCCCAGCTGTGGCACAAAGAGCTGTAAACTCATTTTGGGGGTAAAAATGTGGAGTTTGTAGAATAAGAGGAGGGCGGGATATTAAATGAGTGCAGGGAGTTCAGCAGGGCCAGAGACAGGATTTGTGTAAAATAAATCATCTCTTTATTTGAGGTTGTGTGTCTAGGACAGGTTCTCCCCTCCCCTGTCATGTCCAGGAAGATTTCCCCCCCACTATGAATGTAATGGCAACAAAAATGGCAGCTACATGAGTTGTGATAGAGAAAAAATCTGGATCAGAGTTGTGCCACCTGGGACCTTCTTCAGAGGGATTATGTGGTTACATCCAGGGAAAACTCTTCCTGCCCAGCACAAGCAGAATCGCACCAAGTAATAATTATCATTTAACAATAACAATAATAATAATAAAAATATCCAACTTCCTCCCCCCACCAAATCCCGCTTAAGGCACGGATCCCAACTCCTCCCGTTGCCCGCCAGGGGCCACCGCAATCCACGATCCCCTCCCGAAGGGAAGAGCCCCACGGTCACCATCCTCATCCTCGCCGGATTTTCCTGCCCCGATTCCACATCTGGGCAGGCGCATCCGCGTTTTTAATTGCCGATATGAACTGAAGAGTCTCTGGCTGGAGCCGGGATGGGGAGGACGAGCAGCGGCTTCCGAGGAGCATCCGCAGGATCGTCCCCGCCACGACCGCTGAGGTTTGGGGTCCGTGGGGCTCCTCGGCAGCGCACGGCTCCAAAGGCACGGGGTTCAGTTCAAGGTAACCACGAAATGCAGCATATTTAAGGCTTTCACGTCTTAAATTAAAGCGAACAAGGAAGTTTTTTGGATCCTGGTTTCCTGAGCGTGGCCGGGGCCGGCCGGGGGCTGCGCTCCCTTTTAGGTGAAAGACCAGAGCTGGTGCGGGTCCGTGAGGTCGCAGGGAACCAGCGCCGGGTGCTTCCCCCGGGCCGTCAGACACATCCCCGAGGCCAAATTCTTGATCAGCCGGTTCTGCCGAGAAACAGCCCAAGCGATCAATGAGCGGCCACGGGGGGAGCACGGGATGCGAGCGAGGGGAAACAGCGCCGGGGGAGCAGCACAGCGCCTGGCACGGTGCCGCCGTGCCCAGAGGCGATTCCAGGGACGGAGGGGTCTCCTCACCTGTGTCATGTCCCACTCCTCGCTGGCGGGCACCCGGCCGGGCTTCCCTCGGAACTGGCACTCGCCCAGCTCGGCCGCGCCCGCGCCCGCGCCCGCTCGCAGGCACAGCTCCTTGCCGATGTTGTGGCGCAGCTCCCGCTGGCTCGTGTACTCAAAGTACTGCGGGGAGAGCCAAGCGGGGCCGTCAGTGCCGCGCCCCGGGAGCTGACCCCAGGGGAAAACCGGGGGAGGAAAGAGGGGGAAATGTTGGGGGTGGTTTGGGGTCCCACCTGGTTGCCCCCCAGCCCGTGGCAGGGGTACATGATGAGAGGTTTCCCACCGTGGTTGTTCTCCCCGACGTCCAGGCAGCTCTTGGTGCCCTCATTTCTTATCTGTGCCGTGGGGGGAAGAGAGGTGGTGGGAGGGGAAAAGAGGTGGTGGGCAAAAGAGCGAGGAGAAAAAAGAAAGGGGAAGGAGAGGGGATAAGGAGCGGGGAAGGGGGTGAGGAGAGGAGGAGAGGGGGGAGAAAAAGACGAGGCAGGAGTGAGGAAAAATGTGGGGGGAGTGGAGGAAAGAAGGACTCAAAGGAGCCGGGGTTTGGCTGCGCAGGGCTCTGGGCTATGGCTGTGCGAACACGATCCCGGCACGCAGCGCCGGGTCCGGGTCCCGTGTCCTTTCCAGGACGCGAGGAACGGCCGAGCCGTCGCCTCCGGCACGTGGAGCCAAAGGAAAGCCGCCCTGGCTGAGGTTTCAGGAAATAATGGTGAATGAAAAAAGCTGGATGTGAGCCAGCACCCGGCACCTGGCCCGGCTGTCACTCGGCCGTGCCTGCTGCTGTCACATCACCCTGGCTGAGCAGGGGCGGACTCAGGATCCGACGCCCAGTTTGAGGGAAAGAGCTTTTCCAGCAGCTCCATCCGCAGGAATGGAGCCGGAGTTCCCATCCTGCCTGTCCCAACTCACTCAGGGATGGAGCCGGAGCCCCTCACCCTGCCCGTCCTCAGTCCCTTGGGGATGCAGACAGAGCTCCGTGTCCTTCTGTCCCCAGCTCCCTCAGGGACGGGGCCAGCCCTCCACATCCTGCCTGTCTCCACTTCTCTGTGGATGGGTGGCTGCACATGGGGTCCTGCATCCCGCCCGTCCCCAGATTCCTTCGGGATGGAGCTGGAGCTCCACATCCCATCCCCAGCTCAGGTTTTCCAGACCTCCCTGCGCCAGGACTGTGTTTGGGGCTCAGGGAACTTTTCGGCTCTTCTTCCGAGTTTAACCTAAATTCACGTCCCTGGATTCACCACTCTAGAACTCACCCCAAACCCGCTCTGCCGGATTCCAGCTTAGCCGGAGCCCAAATCGGTGACAGATGAGGTGGCAGAGAGACACGGTGAGCGGTGACAGACGCCGTGACAGGCGCAGTGACCGGTGACAAACGTGGCAGCACTAACTCCCGGCCCCGGTTTAATGCAAAGCCCCCAAACCCAACCTTCGGGCACTTCCCCTCCTCGCTGCTCCCAGCCCAAGCCCCCGGGTGCTGCGGCCACCCCGGCACTCACCGCTCCGTAGAACATGGGGGTCAGGTCAGGCACGAACATCTCGGGGTAGACGTTCTGCAGGTACCAGGTGAAGTTCCTGCAGTGCAGCCGCTCCCGCAGCCTGCGCCGCTCGGTGATGTCACCAAACGTCTTCTATTGTCAAAGTCACGGGAGAAAATTGAACTCACTTCAGAAAACAGCAGGGAAAAACCCCAAAAGAACCCTTCCGAGCTGGGGCTCAGAGCTGGGAGTCACCCCAGCTTTGTCATCATCCCTCATGGTGTGACCAGCACCGAGACAAGTGTTGTGGGAGGACACCTGGCAGGTCACAGGCTCCACCAAAAGCTCAGAGATATTTTGGCACAAAGTTTTAGTGTTGTGAGAAAAGAAAAAGAAATCATGCCCCCCGATGTTTTCTTACTAGGAAACATTCTGGCCAGAGGGGAAGAGAAAAAAAAAAAGGCTTTTGGCTACTTTCTGTCCACCTGTGTGTGGTTTCCCACCCTCTCCCCCTGCTCAGGTGGAGCTCCCAGGAGCACCAGCAGTCCCACAGCGTGTCCAGTACCTCTCTGGCCATCTGCGAGGCTTGTTGGTTCCGGCGGTAGAAAATCTCCTTGTAGTCATCCATCCAGACCTCGGCCAGGCGCACCTGGTTTCGGGAGATCACCTGGGTGCCCTTGGGGAAGGTGTGGGGGCTCTTGGAGCGAAACACGTGGCCCACGACGGAGCAGGGGATGATCTCGACCTGTCCCCCGCACTGCCACACCTGTGGGGAAGCCACACCTGAGGGGGGTGGGTCCAGCCCCCGGGCCCCTCGACAGGGAACTCCCTGGAGGTGCCTTTGAAAGCAACCCCCCATCCTTACCCTGAAGGACATTTCCACGTTCTCACCCCCCCAAATCTCCATCTGGTCGTCATAGGAGCCGATGTGCTCGAAGTAGGACCTGGAGATGGCAAAGAGGCCACCTGCAAAGGTCGGGGATCTGCGGGGGAAAAAGAAGGGGTAAAAAAAAAACAAGCAGAAATCTGAGTTTTGGGATATTACAGCCCCAAAACCAGAGTCCCTCTCCATCCAGCTGTGGTGGCTTTGGTGGACAGGCTGGGCCCAGCTGCTGGGAGGAGATAGAGGTGACAGCATGACAGGGAGGGGCCTCAATGCCGGCTGGATTCAAAGTGAAAAGAGGATATTGTTACCAAAAACATGTCGCTAAAAAGAGGGGGAGGCCAGAGCTTGGTGCCCCAATCCCTCCTCTCGCTTCTCTAATCTTTTCCATCTGAGGCTGGAACAGAACTTCGCTTTTATTCAGGAAAAATAATAAACCCCAAGGATTCTCTGAGCTGCTGGAGACGAGGCCCTGCCGGGAGCCAAGTGCCCGGCTGGAGGTGAAAGGGGCCTTTATTGGGAAAGGAGCGTCTCCCAGGTGACCTGTGCACAAAGCCAGCCCCGCGGCCGGGTGGGGACAAGGCCAGGCGGGGTGTCCGGTGTCTCCCAGTGGGAGCACCCGGCTTATCCTGGGGCACCAGCAGAGAGGTGGGGAAACCACTCAGGCTCTCTCTGCATGTAAAACAGAGGGATGAAAAGAAGGATTTTGGTGCAGCCTGATCCACATGTGACTTGTTCTGTGCAGGGGCACCTGGGCATCCCAGAGTGAGAAGGTACAGACAGCAATTAAATCCTTAATGAGCAACTCTGCCAGAGCAAGAGGCGATTCCGAGGTCTGTTGTGGCCCCGTGTTCCCCAAGCCCCAGGTGAGGTTTGTCCTCCACCATCCCCACAGCTCTCACCATGCCAAGGGGGCACAAACTCCCTGAGATCCCCCATGCCAAGAATCCCAGGGGAGAACCCCGCTGGGAAGGGGCAGCGCCACCCACCCAGATGCACCAAAACCTAGGACGCCATCAATTTATTGGAAAAAAGAGCAAACCCAGCTGGACCAAGGGCCCCGTGCTGGGCTTACTTGATGGGGAAGGTCTCATCCTTCCTGCGCTGCCTCTCCCGTGCGGGAATGACCTCCCAGCCGAAAGTCAGGCTCCAGTCGAAATTGCCCCGGCTGTGCTGCTTTCCGTTCTGCACGGGCTTGGAGAACTCGAAGGTGTTGAGGTCAATGGTGGCGATGTCGGGGCTCACGACGGCCGTGGGCTCCTCGGCGATGCGGGACAGGAGTGGCTCCAGCCACCCATGGAAACACTCGCCTGGGACACGGAGCAGGGTTGGAGTGGGGACAGCACCGCTCACAGCACCCGGGGGGCACCCAGGGGTGTCACAGGGTGGACACTCACAGTGGGCATCCAGGAAGGTCAGCACCTCCCCGCTGGCCACGCTGGCCCCCAGCAGCCGTGCCGTGATGAGCCCCTTGCGTTCCCGCTGCCTCACCACGCGCACGATCTGCAGCTGCTCCACGTAGCGATCCAGCTCCTCCTTTAGGTACTCTGAGGGTGGGAAGAAGATCCGGGCCCATCAGAGAGGCAGCTGCCAGTCCCTACAGCCCACCAGCCCATCCTGCTGCCCACTATCCCATCCCATCTCACCTGCTGATGCTCAGACCCTGCAGCTAGGTTTGGGTTCAGGGACACCTGAGCGTTTGCCCCAAACCCAAGTGTATTTTCTGCTAAATGAAATTAGTTTTATAATGATCTAATCCCTCTCTGGAGAGGGACTGGGAGACTGACAGGGTGAGGAGGTCACATCCCTGCACTTGAAGTGTCACCAGACCAAGCTGTTACTGAGGACAGTGAATGCGGGGCCACCAGAGGAGCCCGGGATTTCTTGGCAGATGCAGCCAAGCCAGGAGCTGGGAATGGCCAATTGAGAGCTGGGACTCCCAGAAATCCATCCTGGGAAGGGGACTTGAGCCCAACCCACGTCCAGCCACAGTGGGAATCGAGTTCTGGGGCAATGAAGCCCTGGGGCACTGTGAGGTTCCTGCTCCTCGGGAGCCCTTGGGTGGAAAGAGAGAATTTATCTGGGACAGGGGCAGAGTCCGCTCCTCCCAGCGCCCCGACACTGAACCCCGGGTTAATTAGCTCTGGGTGCTAATTAACGAGAGTTGCAGCTGGCTGAGGGTGGAGGTTTGTGGGGAACCTGGTTTGTCCCCAGGGCTGGGTTAACAGTGGTGCTGGGGAAGGGAAAATCCCACGGGTGCTCTGGGAGCGGCTGTTCGGAGATCCCCGGACCTTGGGAACATCAGCCGCTTCTCCAAGTGCCTCAGAGCTGCTGCTTCCGGGCTTGGAAAGGGGCTTGGTATCCCCTGCATCCTGCCAGGGTTTCTGCACCCTTCTGATCCCACATCCTGCCAGGGATCCTGCCTCCCTCTGGGCCCCAAATCCCCCCACCGTGCCCTCACAGCTCCCTGCGGCTCCTGCATCCCTCTTGCTCCCAGATCCCACCACAGCTTGTCCTACTTCCCTCTGGCATCCACATCCCTCATGGCTCCAGCATCCCTCTGTCCCACATCCCATCCTGGTTCCTTCCTCCCTCTGCCCCCTGTGGTCCCCACCCACCGTCCGTGCTGGCATCATCCACCAGGATGACCTCTCGGAGCAGCCGAGCTGGGGACGAGTGCAGGACGCTGTAGACTGTCCGGAGCAGGGTGGACCAAGCCTCGTTGTGGAACACGATGATCACGCTGGTGGTGGGGAGGGGAGGGCAGCGTTTGAACTTCTGGTCGATGCACCTGGGGGGCAGAATGGGGGGCAGGGGGTGAAGGGCGAGGCACGACTGGAGTGATCCCCCAGTTCTCCCCCCCCTTAAACCCTACAGCAGGGGAGCAGCTCTGGCCCCTCTGGAACTCATCCCTGCTTTGATTCCCATTGATTTTGGTTGAGCGAGTCCCATTCCCAGCCTCTGTGTCACCGCTTTGTCACCGCTACACCTGCTAAGCACGGATAATCGCCTGCCAGCGCGGGGGGCTGGATTCCTCCATCCTTTCAAGGCTTTTTCCATGTCTCCCCCATCCCACCGCCCCCCCGCTCCCCGCGGGCAGGGCCCGCTTTAATCCGGCAGCCCCTGGCCGAGGGCAGGCAGTGAAATCTCTGGAGTTTCCCGATTTGCCTCCCCCCCCACCCCAGCGGGGTCCGAAGCTGTTCCACTCGGCTAAGAAAAGAAAAAGTCTGAGCGCTGGAGCCGCTGGAATAAAGGAGGGAGAGGAGGGAAAGGCGGGGAGGTGTGGGAGCCGCCAAGCAGGTACAGGAAGACACAGAGAGCCTGTTGCCATTAAACCTGCCCCCAAGGGGCCAAAATTAGGGAGAAATAATAATAAATTAATTCTTTTTTTCCCCAGCTCTGTCTCCATTCAACCCTCTGCTAGTGCAGGGTCATTTCCAGGCCTCAATCTGCATTAATTTCCTCTGAAATATAAGGGAACGAGTGGCCAGATTTGAAGGAGCGAGTGGCTGGATTTGAGGGAGTCGGTGGCCATTTGAAGCGAGTCAGCGGCCCCGGTGGGTTCTGAGGCCGGCTCTCACTCGGGGGGGCGGCTGTCGGGGCCCAGCGCCCGCTGCAGGGAGATGCGGTCGCTGGCGAAGGCATTGAAGCAATGCTTCTCATAGCCCCGCTCCTTCTCCTTCGTCTCCTCGGGCGTCCAGTGATCCTTCTTGAAGGCTTTTCCGTCGGCCCCGGGGCTGGCGGGGTCCTGGGGGGGTCTTTCCATCAGCGGCCGCAGCTCGGCCGCGGTGTAGACACCGGGCAGGCAGGAGCGGGCGCTGGGCAGCGGCTCCGGCGGCGGCTCCGGGGCCCCGATCTGCAGCCGCGGCATCGAGTCCCGCAGGTCCCGCACGGCGCCCAGCATCAGGTCCAGCATCTGGCCCTTGCCCTGCACGATGTTCCGCAGCCACGGCTCCTCGCCCGGGTCCTTGCTCCCCGCGTCCTTCTGGAGGATGAAGAGGAAGAGGACGAAGACGGCGCCCGCCAAGGCCACCTTCAAGGGGCTGTAGCGGCGGCGGAACAGCCTCATTTTGGGGTTCTGAGGGGTTTTCGGAGGGTTCTCCGGGCTGGGCTTGGGGATTCAGGAATCTGGGGGCTCGGGGTGCATCACGGTGTCCTGACTGGCTCCTGTAACCTGGGGAAGGAGAAACACCTGCAGTTAATTCCCGGGCTGGAGGCGCCTCGAGTGCATTCCCTTGATGTCAAAATAGAAATAGAATGCATTGTATTTAAAATAGATTATATTGTACCTCAAACAGAATATAAAAATATAATCAAGCAATGGAATATTTTTGTTAAGGACCTTAAAGATCATCCAGTCCAACCCCCTGGCACGGGCAGGGAACCTCCCACTAACCAGGCTAATAACGAATAATGACTTAATAATACAATAACAACATAATACATTCATATATCGACATAATAAAGTAATATTAGCAACATTAACGTATCGATATTGCAATGCAGTGTTACTAATGTACTAATATAACAATATAATATTAGCAACATATTAATATAAAATTTGGCACAAGCGACACCTGTAAAATTCATTCCCTCCCAGCCCCTAAATCCATCCCAAAATTAAAACATCAGGAAAAGTGCGGGTTAATAAATGCCGGAGGATGTGTCACCCCCCCACCACCACACACAGGACCCCCCAAAAGTTTTTTCTGGGACTGATCCGGAGGCTGCAGCCTCTCCTCGCCACCGCCCCTCGCACGCCGAAGTAAAAAGAGAGCCAAAAAATTGCCAAAATATTTTTTGCCGCTGGGAAAAAGCCTTTTCCTGGGCATTTTCCTGCCTGCCAAGGAAAACTCGAGCAGACCATGCAGCGCTCCGGGTTCGGCTGAGGTTCGGTGTCCGGTGCCGTGTCCGATGCTGCGGCCACCGGGAGCTCGGCGCCAGCTCCCGAATTTGCCCCAGGATCCGCCGGAGGCTCTGAGCTTCCCAGCACCACCAAACTTCCCGCGGCTCCTCTTTGTGAGCCGCGGCCGCCGGAGCATGGACGAGCCCGGCGGGATCCATTCACCGCCATCTCCTCCTCCTCCTCCTCCACTTCGGGGTCCCCCCGCCTTCCCTTGATTCCTTTTTTCCCCTTTTCTTTTCATTCTCTTGGAAATGGGGCGGGGAAGGGCACCTGCCACAATTTCAAGGGCGAGGAAGTTTGGGCTGGGGAGGAGGAGGCTCCCCGGGGTCCCCGCTTTGAGCGGCGCGGGATCAAAGCTGGACCACGCTTCACTGCCAAGGGCGCCCGGCCCCATCCACGGAAAAGCAGAATCGGGGAAAAAAAAACCATCAATTCCTTCGCGTTTCCTGCCATTTCCTCGGAATTCCTGCCCGAAGCTGAGCGAAGGTGCCCCCAGGCACCGAGGTTCTCATCGCACCGCGCTGCCGTACAAGGAGGGGGAGGGAAAAACAACGGGCTTTGGGGGACAAAACCCCCGTTTTTATCAACCCCACAACTCTGAGCTTCGTTCCTGCCACGTTGCTAACGAAGCTCGTTAGGTGTCGGTGTTAATTAACCCCAGAGGGACACTCAGGTGTGCGGGGGGGGCACGGGTCGTGCACAACAAGAGCTGCCGCTCCCGGGGGGCCCCAACCCCCTCCACAAACCCTCCCGCAAAAGGGCCAAAAAGCCAAATACAAATAAAAATTTCCCCCCGAAAGACTGGGGTGGATTTGTCATAGAGCTCCTGGTGCACCTGCGCTCTCTGCTACCTGCTCTTCAAACTCCCAGCTGAATTCTGCTCCATCCAACCCATCCCGAAAATCCCGTGTTGCGACGGGGCTGACCCTGCACCCTGGAAAAACATCAAAATGACCCAGTGGAGCCTGGGGTCAGAAAAAGGGGAAAAGGATTCGGTGGGAATTCGAGGAGCAGCCCCTGTGATGTGGGAGGAAGGGATGGTGGGAAGAGGTGGAAACAGAGATATATTAGTGGAGGAAAAATAGGAAAATAAATAAAATACAAGTGAATTGACACCGACACTGCCGCAAGCGAGGTGGCCACCGGCTCCACGTGGCAGGGAGCCACGATGACATCGGGAGGGGCAGGACTAGGAAAAGCCAAGAGCGGGAAGTGGGGTGCACCAGGGGAAAGCGGGATCGTTCCCGGTGGGATTCAGTTTCAGTGGGAAGAACTGGACGTTCTGGGGAGTGCGAGGGGTGGGAGCTCAGAGGAAGCAGGTTCCTGTCGGGCTCCCCCCGTGCAGGTACTGCCCTCATCCCTCGGGATGAGCCCAGGGGGTCCTGGAGCCGCTCCCGGGGCTGTGTGAGGGTCTCTGGTGCCCCACGGGGGTGTCGGGGGCTGGGTCCTCCCGCTGCCCTGCCCGGAACTGCCGCAGCCCCTGGAGCCGCTGGGCTGCTCCGGGGGCTCCATCCAGAGCCCCCGGCCCCGGGGCTCTATCCCAGGACCACCTGAATCCCTTTCCATGGAGGGGACTCCCAGCACCCAACCCCGGGGGGGGCCCTCCCCAGGACCACCCTGTTCCCCCTTCCGCCGGGCCGAGGGCTCCCCACCGGGAACCTCTTGTCTCCTTGTGGAGGGGGGATCCGCACCAGGACCTCCAGACCCCCTTACCGCGGCGGGGGGCTCCTCACCGGGATCCCCGGACCCCCTTTCCCTGGGGCGAGGGCTGCGCACCGGGACTCCACGACCCCCTTTACCCCGGCAAGAGCTCGGCACGGGGACCCCCAGACCCCCTTACAGCTGAGGGGGGCTCAGCAGCGGGACCCCCGTCCTCTCCCCTCTCACCGGCTCCACAGCGGCTGCGGGGCCGCGGGTGCGTCCGGGTGGGGCGGGGCCACCTGCGCTACCTGTTCCCCGCCCCCCGAGGCAGGTGCAGGGGGCGGGGCCGCCGCGTTCCTAAAGCCGCTGGCCCAGGAGAAACGCTGGGTCCTAGAGGTGCCTGCCCGTCCCGGGAAAAACGCTGTGTCCCGGGGTCACACACCGGGCCCACGCCTGATACGGCAGTGCTGTGATGGCACCAGTAAGGGACTGGTACTGGGGACACTGGGAACCTCAGGCAGTCACAGGATGTGAGCCCAGGTGTGCTGGAACCAGTAAGGGACTGGCACTGGGGACGCTGGGAACCTCAGGGATTTATGGACATCCCAAGGTCATGACCCTGGGTGTGCTGGGACCAGTAAGCGCCTAGCACTGGGCGTGATGGGAGAAGCAGGATGGGCGCGGGCAAACCCCGGAGGGACGGGCCCGGGCCGGCTCCATCACCCAGCCGAGGATTTTCCTTTGGCACCGGCGCTGTGCGGAGGATTTGAGAGATTTGAGCTGGAGCAGAGCGAGGATTAATCGAGATTCTTGGGATATTGGTGGGAATATTAGCTGGTTTACAGGGATGAAGTCTCCGGGGCACAAATACCTATCAGCCCCAAATTAAAGCGCTAACGAGCTGGAATAAAGTGTGAGGGGGAACTGAGGCACCGATTGGAGCCGACCCTCGCCCCACGACCTCCCCGGGGCTTTTCCGAGTTCACTTCGAGGCCGCTCTCGCCCATTTAGTTTCCTGCTTCGGAGGTTTCGCTCTTCGCTGAAAACCCGAAGGGGAAATTCCCTCCCCCAAATTTGCTGCTGCTCGACTCTCAGGCGGCAGCCACTCTCAGCTCGACGTCACCGCGGCCACCGGGCAGGGCCGGCACGGTCCTCAGCACGGTAAATCACTTTTGGGGGGAAGAGGAGGGTTTTGGGGTCCGCAGGTGGGATTTTGGGCGCCCTGAACCCGCCCCGTTCCCCCGCGCCGGGTTCTGCCCCTCGGAGCCGCCGTACCAACCCCGAAAACGAGAGTTCTGCGCTGCCAAATTGCTGTTTTTAATTGTACTTTGGGAGAGGCTTTTTTGGGACAAAAAAAAAAAAAAAATCTCCTGCAGCTTCGTCCTGGTGGCACCCGTTTGGGGGAAATGAGGAGTCGAGACTCAAAAAGCCCCAGCAGGGATGGAATGAAATCCATAACAAAATCTTTCCAGCCTTGTTGGGGAGTGCCGGCTCCGTGGCACACTCCAATTAATAATTAATTGGCGTCTTTATAGACATCTCTTAGGCAAAGCAGAACTTGAATTAGAGGCTGAGTTGGCTGCCTGGGGGAGGGCAGTGAAAATTGTTTACTTTTAAGGTTTTAAGGAGCAGAGGGACCCAAAGAACCAAAATTGGGGTGAAGTTACCCTTCGGTGCGGGGCGAGCACAGCAATTCCCTGCGCTGGGAGCAAACCTTACCATTGCCTCGGAGGTTTTCCCTGCTCCAGGTGCATTTCCTTCAGGATTTCTGCCCTTCATCCCTGCCGGGGAATCCACAGCATCGGAGGCGGCTCCATCCAGCCCTCCAGCCAAACCCCTAATTTGAGCCAGAGCTTAAATTTAACGCCTAGCTGAAACTGGTAGTGCTGAGCGGCAGCAAACCTGGAGGAGTTGACAGGAAGCCAGGCTGATTTTGCGTATTTACGAACCTTTCAGATCCCCTTTGCGGATGGCTGGCAGATTTGTGCCCAGCTTTGGGTTTATTTGTTATTTTTTTCGCTCAGTAATAATTGGTGCAAGATGGGAAAACTGGGAAGTTTAATCCATAATACAGCTGTTAAAGAGGGGACAAATGTGGGGAACACAGTTTTCTTCCATAATGCCAATATTGGTTAATTACTACTGGGTGGTGCTTTCTGGGGTATTTTTGGGAGGAGAAGGGGCTGAGCAGCTAAAAAAAAAGGGAATTGTGTCCCCACCCATGGACATCATTCCTTGGATGGGTTTGTAGTTGGGAGTTATTCACTCTCATACCCAAAAAATTCGATCCTTTAGTACTGAGTTAGAATCACAACTTTTCCAGGTATTTTTTTTTTAATAAATGGGATTTTTGGGTTGTTTTGGAGCTTGTGGCAAAGCCCAGCTTGGCTCCTCTTAGGAAGATTCTTTTTTTTTCTTTTCTTTTTTTTTTTTTTCCTGTGTTAATGATGAGAGAACTGGGAATGCTTCTCTGTACAATCCCACATACCTGCAGCACCTGATCTTCACCATCCCAGCAGCTCCTCCCTGCCTTTGGATAGCAGCACTTAGCAGTGGGTGATTATTAATATACTGTCATTGCTATCACCAGGTGATTCCCAGTCCCCTGCCCTGCCCAGGTGTGATGGAGATGGAGGAGGTGCTCCTGCAGCTCTGGGGGGAGGTGGCCAGGCTGCAGGAGCTGTGCTCGGAGCAGGGGAGGCTCCTCCAGAGGCTGAGGGCCAGGAAGGGGCCGGCCCTGGGTGAGTACGGGGTCCCCAGACTGCACATTTGGGTCATTCCCACTTTTATCCTGGCAGGGTCATTCCCACCCTTATCCCTCAGCGAGTTCCTCTGGTGAGGTGAAGGGGCTTCAAGCAGGAGCGTGCCCTGAGCCCATGGTGGCTTTTGGGTGTCGCTGCCAGGGCCACTCCTGGTCCTGGGACCATCAACTGGAGAGGGTAGGAGCAGGGGTGAGGGGGATCTACAGCCCAGAAAACACCCAGAAACTCTCTGGTTTTCCAAGGATTCCCCCTCTCTGTACTATCCTCTCCCCTCAAACACTCACATCACTCCCACGGGGTCTGGCACCCTTTCCCCAACCCTAAAATGGGAATTTTGTGGCCAGGAGGGATTGGTTTGGGCAAAGCTGTGCTGGGAAGCTGCAGCCTCCCTGCCCTGGGGCTCCTGCCCTTCCAGCTGTGTCCTTTCAGGACTTAAACCAAAGCCTTTCCTGGGATGCGCCTGGAGTTTGGGGACACAGGGATGTCCCAGTCTCCTGAGGGAGCTGATGCTCCTCCAACCCTCAGCCCTCCCTGTTTGTCCTCAGTGTCCTTCCTCTGCTGGCCCAGACTCCAGAGGGGACAGGTGAGCTCCGCCAGCCCAGGGGTTCCCCAAGCCCAGCAGGAAAATAGAACAATGGGAAGGGAAATAAAACCCCCTGGAATTCCCAGGAATGATACCTCTGCCTTGCTCTCTCCCAAAGACATCCCGGTGTCGCTGCCTGTCCAGTGCACAGAGGATGTGGTGACAGGGGATGGGCAAAGGTCACCTGAGAGCTGCCAAAAACACCCAGGCACTCTGACATGCTCCACATCTCACCTGGAGGGCTCTGCTTATCCTGTGGAACAGCCCCAGGCCACCTACAGGTTCCCCCCGAGCCCTGGGAGCAGCGCTGGAACTGGAGGAGCCACAGCTTTTGGCAGCACCGAGGGGGAAAAGGGGGATGTGCTCACCTGGATGAGACCCTGGATCCTCCCTGTCCCCTGGGAAGGAGGGAGAGCTCCCTGCAGCACTCCAGAGCTGGAGACACTGAACCCAGGGGCTGGGGGCTCCTTCCCAAATCTTCTGGATCTCTACCAAGTCCCGGAGGTGCTTGAGAGGGAAGATGCTCCCAGGGACGTGGTTCTCCCTGGGGAGGCTCTGGTGGAGATCCGAGGGCCTGTGAAGGTAATTTGGGAGCCTGGCAGACAATTTGGTCCATGCTGGAGTTATGGCATCAGAGACCCTTCACCCTCAGCCCTGGACACACGGGAGGTGTGGCAGAGTGGGGTTATTTCCTTAAAAATCTCTGGGCACCCAAATTTCTGGTTCCCAGGGGGATTGGGTACATGAAAGCCCCTGAGGTCCGGCTGTCCAGTCAGGACATCCCTCCTGTGGATTCCTTGGAGGAGTCAGTGGGGGGAAAGTTCTCTCGGCCTCCTTCAAATCTTCCACTTTAACAACTTCAAACTATTTCCTTCATTCTCTCTGATCTCCATGCCCCATAACGCATTTCAAAATCATTCCAAATTATTCCAGTCATTCTGAAAGGATTTCTAAAGACCTCTCTGAGCTCTGGCCCCTCAGGTCTCCTGGTGAAGCTTCACCCCAGTCCTGGCCTTCACACCCAGGGTCCCTGGGTTGCCAAATCCCTTTCCTTTCATCCTTTTTCCTAAGGGAAGCCCTTAAAAATTGTTTCATGGCTTCAGGGGCTGCGCATTCCCACGGATAACTCCTGATTTTGGGCTGTATTTGGGAGGGAGTTTTTCAAGGAGAAGGGGGAAGTGGGGTTGTGTCTGTCTGGGAGGCCCCAAAGGGCTGTGTCAGCACTCAAATGACAATGGCACAGGGACATGTGACAAATGTGCTGCTCAAAGCTGGTTTTCCTCCTGGTTTGGAGGAGGGAAATTTAGAGGAGGCTTGGGAGCCACGGGCACATGGGATTGTCCAGTGGGATTTATGGAGGATGGGGTGAGGGGCAGCTCGAGCTCCCCCAGGTTCCAGCCCAACCCTTTTTGGGCACAAAAAGGTGGAGTCAAGTTTTGGGGGCTGACCCAGGTCAGTCCTGAGAGTCTCTCTGTCCCAAAATCCCTCTTTTTCTCACAGACGTGTTGGACTCCAGGCTGGGTGCTGGAGGAGGGGACATTGGGGACTGGCCCCACCTGTGAGGCTGCTCCAGCCTGTGACCTGTGCCAGGAGATTTTCCCCTCGGATGCAGCGGAACACGCAGAATATTTGAACCATGTTCTGGCCCATCTGGAGTAGGACTTGTTTTCCCAATGGGAAATCCATGGATTTGCACCCTGACCCACAGGACAGACTCTGGACATTGCCAAGCTGGACTTGATGGCCTCAGAGGCTCTTCCAGCCCTGTGGCTCTGTGGTTGGTGAGGATTCTGGGATCCTGCTGCTGGTTCGGACTGGGAGCAGTTCCCACGTTCCCCATCCTTCTCCATGCTGAATGACCTCTCAGACTTGGATTACCCTGGATGTGTTTTGGGTTATTGATCTCTGTGGATATTGATGACGATCCCATCCCAGGGTCTCGAGGTGTGAGGGGGAGCTGCAACTCCTGGGAAAAGGGAATTCCTCAAAATTTGCCTTTGAGTGGAAATGAATCTTCCATAAATAGTTAGGGATGTTTGGGAAGGCACGTTGGCTTTTTCTGGGAGATTGGAAGGTTGGGTGGAGAATCTAAAGGCTTTCAGGGTCGCTAAGAATTATCTTAATTCATTAACAGTAATTTGAGTGTTTTATAGCACTTCCATCAGTGATATCCAGTGGGATTCCCAAAGGAATTTGCAGGGGCAGTGGGGAAACTGAAGCACAAATCATAGATCAGCTCTAAATCCCACTTTTCTTTCAGAAAAAATCTCATCTTGGGCTTTTATGTTTTGCAAATTTCTCCCAAAGTGGATTTGATGTCTCCTGTTTGAGGAAACTTGTGTTGAAATGGAGAACCAGGCTCTCCTGCAATTCCAGCAATCAGGAAGAATTGGCATCTCCAGCTCCAACATCTCTCTGGCAGCACAGAAAAGTCAGGAGTGAAGTTTCTTTCCCAAAACAGAGCCACATTAATGGATTTACTTGTGCCAAACTTCTGTGCATCCCCAGGGTCCCTGGAACCATTTTCCAAGACAAATCTCACAACTTATTTTTATCTGGATCTGCATCTTTGACCTTGGATTCTCCATCCACGTAGATATTCCAGCCCTGGGTAGAGCCAGGGCTTTTATTTAACTGAAAATGGATTTTCTCAGGATTTTCTTGGGGTTTTCTCCACATCACAACGAACTTTCCCACCACCCTCTTCTGAACCAAGACTCATCCTGTGGCTCCTCAGATTAATTGGGATTATTTGATAGGGATTTATGCTTTTCTTAGGGGAGAAACTGTCATTTCCCAGGTGAATCTCTGGAAACTGCAGACCCAAAGCTGGAACAAGGATTCCATCAATTTATTCCCATTGATTGACACCAAATTGCTGAAGTTGGCCAGAAGGAGGAACCCAGCTGGGCACTGCTCACCTGGGAAACTGAATTCCCAAAGCAGAAGCACAGATTTGTCAAGAGTCAAAGTCCCTGTTGTGGGGCTGGTGCAGCTCTGCAATGCCCAAAATTCCATGGAAAATCCCCCTGGCAGCATTTGGGGGCAGCCATGAGGGAATTTTGCATTGATCCTCCATCCCTGGTGAGCCAGGAAGTACAGCAGTGGCAGCTCCACAGACCTGGCCTCTCTCGAGGACATTTTTAGCTGTGGGGTTAATTAATCCCCCCCTCCCAGATGGGCCCCAGGGACACTGAGTTTCCTTTTTGGATCCAGCCTTTTCCAGGGCAGGAACGTGGCTCTGTCCCTGAAATAACTTTAATTACAGGGTGCTGGTGGGGCCCGTGGGTGGGGGGTGGTTCTTGGGGCCAGGTTGGGCCCCAGGAGGGTGGGAGTCATTTTGGGAAAGGCAGGAGCCGGGAGAGGGCAGATTCCTGCCAGAAGAAGTGGGAAAATCAGGATTGGGTGAAACCTGTGCCAGGAGAACTTGGGGATAAGGGTGCCCCACTCTTGTTTTCCAGGCAGGGATGCAGTTGGTGATGATGCTCCTGGGGAAACCACGGTAGAAAAAAAAAGCAGCTGGAAATGGGACTTTGTGTGAAAAATGTTCATTTTTGAGGGTTTCTTTTTCAGGGTCTGGGCTGTGGGAGGGGGAAGGGGCGGTCCTGGTTCTGGGGGTGTCCTGACACTGAGCTCCGGGAACTAATCTGTGCTTAAACACTCCCGAATTCCAACATCTTTTGGGGCCACGTGTTCAGAGGAGACAAAAGAGATGAGGGGTGGGGCAGGGCAGTGTTTCATCCCTCTGATGGGAGAGTGAGGTAAAAGGGAAATTTCCTGCCCAGGACCAGCATTTCTTTAAGGAAAGACTCTCTGACTGCTGTGGTTGTCCCAAGTCTCCTGAATTCCCATCGGAAATGAGGGATGGAGGGAATAATCTCTCCCCCCATTTGCAGCAGGAGCCCATCTGTGCCACCAGCAAGGATGGGAAGTCATTAATGCCTCTGTTAATTAATAACTGACCCTCGATTTTCATCCCTCATTAAGGGAAGGGAAATGTTCCGTGATCCTGTTGTGTTTGGACATGAGCTTGAGGAAGCAGAGGCTGGAAAATGGGACAAAAAAAATGTACATTTCCAAGCAGTTCAGTGACTTCCAAGTGTCGTTTTTGGAAGAGTTGTAGGTGACAATTGAGCCCTCCCCAATTTCTGATCTTTTCCTGCTGGGACAAGGGGATTTTTGAAGAGCAAAGGGCCGGGTTTGGCCTCAGCTGAAGGGTGAAGGGGGGTGGGAGATGGTGGAGCATGCCGGGAGGGGTCACAGGGGGGTCTGGAGGGAGATTCTCGAGGGGATGAGAGTGAGTGAGGAGGTCAGGAGATTTGGGGGGCTGCTGGGGGAAGCTGGAGAGGGGCTGGGGGGTTCTGAGGGGGTTTGGCAGTGCCACTGGAGAGGATCCGAGTGGGACACTGGAGGGGATCAAGGGATGGTGCTGAAGTAGAGTCGGGATGACGCTGGGGAGGATGAGGATGATGCTGGGGGCACAGAGGGTGGGTGATGGTTCTGGAGAGGGGACCCTGAAATGCCAGAGGGGAGGGGGGAGGATGGGGTGAGAGGGGAATCAGGGAGATACTGGGGAGGAGGATAACGGGGGTGCTGCTGCAGGGAACCTGGGAGGGGGGGGGCAATTCTGGAGGGGGGCGCTGAGATGCTGAGGGGAAGGGGGAGCTGGGGGGCAGCTGCGGGCAGGGGCTGGAGGGAAGATGGGGGCGAGGCTGGGGTCCATTTGAAAGCAGAGGGGTCGCTGCGATGCTGGGGGGAATCGGGGGAGGCGGGGCGGGGGTGCTGCCCGAACGCGGCCGCAGGAAACCCGGCGGGCATCGCCCCCCCGGCCCTGCCTCCAGCCCCCGCCTTCCTCCTCCTCCTCCTCCTCCTCCTCCCGCCGGCCCTGGGCGGGGTTTGGCCCCGGCGCCGGGCGATGCCGGAGCCGGTGTGAGCGGCACCGGGGCTGCAGCCGGCGGCGGCCCCCCCTGGCCCCCACCCCGGGGGGTGCCCGGGCCCCCGGCCCAGCCATGCCCGCCGGCAGCAACGAGCCCGATGGGATCCTCAGTTACCAGGTGGGGGGCGGCGGGGGGATGCTCGGTCCCCCCGGTGCGGCCGGAGGATGCTCCGTGCCTGCTTCACTGCGGCATTTCCGACCGGGGGGGGGGGGGGGGAAGGAAACTGCAAGGGGGGGTGAAGGGCATCGGCGAGGAAGGAGGTGTCCGTGAATTGGGATGCCGGGGGTGTGGGAGCGGGAGTCCGGCCTCTGAAACGGGGTGGCGGGGCGGGGGGCGCAAAGGGGAGGGCGAGAGGGGCTCAAGGTGGGCGCAGGAGGGAGGGGAAGGGGGGGAAGGGCACCTGCGTGGTGCCTGCTGGGGACTGCCCCCCCACCCATCGTCTCCTCCACTGCCTCCTGTCCCTCCTGCTCCCCCGTCGGCCCCCGGGAGAGGGGACAAAGGCCACTGTCCCCGCAGAGCCCCGCGTCCCCCCCTCGCTATCCCCCCGTCACTGCCCCACAGTCCGGGGGGCTCCTCCGCTGGGGAGGGGGGCAGGGGACAGGTGACTGTGTTCCCCCATTTCAGCGTCTCCTTGTCCCTGTCCCCCCCCCGCCCCAAACTCAAGGGACCGGCTGGAGCTGCTCTGGGTGACCGCGGCAGGCGGGGAATTAATTAATGAGAGGTTGGGAATTAATTAATCTGCCCGGTAATTACTGCATGAAGGGAGTTTCTGTCCCCCCCTGCTCTGGTGACTGTCGTGTTCTGGTGTGACCGGTGTGTCCCTCCTCAGCCCCATTTTGGGGGTCCAGAGACCTGTCCCCTCTCCCGTTTCCAGTTGGGTCCAGTCCTAGTCCCAGCTCAGATCCCGGCCCGGGAGGGGTCCCTGGGGTGACACGGTCCAAAGGACCCCAGGGATGGCTTTGTCGAGCAGGAGGGAGATGGAGAGGGGTGAGGTGAGGTCTCTGCTCTGTCACTTCAGCAGCCCCCAGGTAGCTCCTGCTGCCCTCATCCCATGAGAACAGTGGGTCAGTTTAATTAATTATTAATTGCACCTCGAGGGAGGTGAGTGACATCAATCCTCCCAGTGCTGCTGGTGGCTACTCCTGGTGTGCCCTGGGCTGGGGACCAGGATGGCTCAAGGCTGGTCCTGAGCCTCTGCTTGGGGCTTTTCCTCATTTTCAGTTACCCCAAAACGTCCTCACAGCAGGAGATTTTCTTTCCTAATCTGAGGAGTTGCATGGAGTCAGGGAAACTGAAGCAGAACCCCCCAAAATCCCTCTGGGTGACGTGAAATCCCAACAAAATATAAATTTGGAGAGGGGGACAGGACACACCAAGCTCATGACATGGAGGAGGATTGAAATGGGTTTTCTTGCTTTGCTCCAGCCATTCCCCCTTCTATTCCTAGTAGTAACAATTCCTTCCAGTATCCAAAAAGAAAACCAAAAAAACCCAAAAAACCCCCCAAACAACAAAACAAACCAACCAAACAAAAAACAAACAAAAAACAAAAAACAAACCATAAAAAAACAAAACAAAAAAAAACCCCAAAACAACTTCCAGGCAGTCAAATTGAGTTTTTCCTTAGAAAACAGCAAATCAAACCAACTCTGGCTGCTCTGGAACCCCAGGGTGAGCGATGCTGAGCTCGGCATCCTCTTTCCAGCCCAGTTTGGATGGTTTGATGGTTCCAGGCTGTTGGCAGAGGAGGAGGATGGAGAGGGAAGGCTGATTCCATCCAGCTGTCCTGGGGTGACTCATGCTTTGGAGCCATCCCTCCTTCCTGCTCCATCCCATCCCAAACCCCCAGCTCCACAGCCACAAAGTCCTGCAATCCCCCCGAATTTCCTCAGAGGAACATTCCTCCCAGTCCATCTGAGGAGCCGACTTGCACTGGGACAGTCTGGAAATTGTTCCCCATTTCCTTCAGTGGCATGTCCATGTGATTTTGGGGATGCTGCTGTGCCCAGGGAAGGGCGATGGGATGTCAGAGCATCCGTGGACCCACAGGTGCCCACCTGCTCCTCCTAAAGCTCCTGGAGCTCCAATCCTGGTTAATAACCCTGCAGTGGGCTCTGTGCTTGGATCCCGGCGGGATTTTCTCTGCTCAGCCCTCGGTGTCGCCTTCCCTGGCAGGGTCATTTTACAGCCGGGTCACCTTTCCGGGCAGGTGACCTTTGAGTCCAGCGGCGCCAGGGAGTGAGCTCATTAGGGCTAACGAGTCTGGAGGATGGAGATGCTGGATTAGTTAATCTTGGGAAGTCAGGCAGAGCTGGAGAGTGAGGAGAGGAAAAATGGGGCTGATTTGGAGCCTCTGTCCTGCAGCAGGACTGGCTCTGGCTGATGAGGATCCCCAAGGGATGGGGCTTGTACCAAAGCGAGGCCTTCCTGGAATTCCCTGACTTTCTGCAGGAAATTTTGATGGAAATCAGCCCTACCCATGATGTTTCTTTTCCTGACAGTTTGTACCTCACTTGTTCTTGGGGAATTTGGGTTTGCAATCCACCCAAACGCTGATTGTCCTTCCCCTGGCAGGATGCGGTCTTCTCGCCCAATTCTGCGGAGTTTTCCTTAGAACAGAGCTGGGTTCTTTCCCTCCACTGTTTTCCAAATGGGCACAGTTTTGGGGAATGTGGCTGCAAATAATCCCTGATTTGGCACCACAGATTCTGATTCTATTCCTTTTTGTCTCTGGAACTGAGGGGCACAAGGTGCCACCTCCTCCTGGGGGTATCTGACCCCCTGATCCATCTGGAGTCCCCCAAAACTGGGGAGTGACATGAGGATGAACGGGAATGGGATATCCTGAATGGGAAGCAACCCACAAGGTCCTGGCAGTGACCAAGTGACCCTTTCTGGGAGACCCTGAGGAGCACGGCCGGGGCTCTGCTGGGCTGCATCCCCCAATGGAGGCAAAACTCCCCCAAATCCTGCCGGAGTTTCCCTGGAGTGCAGGAAGGGAGTTTTGACAAAGTGTTTTGGGGGACAAAGAGGCTTCCTGTGTCACCCGTGGGAGGTTTGAATCTGCCACTCCCAACTCCCTCCATTTACTCCCACTACCACTTTTTTAGAATTCCCATTTTTAATTGCGATTCATTGAGCCCTTTCACCCCGTGCCTTTTCCCAGGTCGGATTTTGGTCCCTTTTGGCAGCTCTGGAGGGAGCAGGGTGGTAGGAAGGGCAGGAGGATGGCGATAGATGTCACTGGAGTGAGGATGGAAAAACCACTGGCGCAGGAAAATCTGGCTGCTGGGCAACCTGGGCAAGCCTGGGAGTGATGGCGGGGGAGCAACAGTGAACTCTGGAACTGGTACTCAGGGACCAGCAACTCATTCCCAATGGGAAGGTTTCTTCCTCTTCCTCTTTCTCATCAAGCTCACCAGTAATTGGGACCCGAAGGTTTTCTACCCATTGGTTAAAGCAGGAATTTGGGGATTAAGAGCAGATTCCCTGTTGTTTTCTAGCTGAAATCATAATCCATTTTTTATTCTCCATTTTCCAGTAACCTCACAGTCAGGGTATCATTATCAACACAAGGGCAGCATCTGCCCAAAGGCGTTGGAAATTTTCTTTACAAATTCCAGCTGTGGTTGCTCTAAGCTGGTTCCCAGGGAATGGGGGAGCTGTTGCTCCTGGAATTTCATCCAGCAGCCCTGCCAGTTCCCCCAGTTCCCTCAGGATTTTGCTCCTTTTCTACCTTCAGTTTTAGGATTTAAAGTGTGGGTGTCATTTTTGTTGTTTTAATAGTTTTCAGTCACCACATTAAAATCAACATGAGGATGAATCTCATCCACTCAGTCATTCCAAACCTTCCCTTTGAGCCTTTAAATGAGGAATAACTGGGGAACTGATAGAAAATAAAGGTGGTTGGGCATTGCAGGGTGTTTGTTTGCACAAGTGATGGGATTTTGGTTTTCTTGGATTGTCCAGGGGGACAAGGAAGGGGAAGGTGAGCAGTGGTGATGTCTTTCCTTTAGAATTTGAGACATAAAAGAATCATGGAATGGTTTGGGTTGGAAAACCATTGGATCATCCTGCTCCACCCCTCTGCCATGGATACAGGGATACTCCCCACAACCCCAGGTCACTCAGAAATCTCAATTAAAAGATGGAAAATGCAGTTTTCCATGCAGAACTCGCACCAAGGGGAACCTGAGCCTTACTGGGATGAAGAGTCACCTCTGCAGGACCTTGAGGGCTTTTGAAGGTCATTGGTGGCCACGTCCTGTGGCCAAGAGCCACCCAGGGAGTCCTGCAAGGAACCACCCTGAGACCACAAGTGGCTCTTTCTCCCCAGCTTGGAAATCCCTGTGTGTTTTTTCTTTTTTAAGAAAGGAACCACAGAAACAAAGCAGGCAGTTGGTTTTTTTTAGGTCTGAAATGCCCAGATTTGGGTCTGAAGTCCCTCTCCACCTGTAGTGGACTCCCATTATGTACTACATGGACGGGTTTATTTGGGAATGGGAAAAGAACCTTCCTTGTTTCTTGGGCTGTGTCTGGAGGAGAAGCTGTGGTCCTCATGGACTGGTGGATGGACAGGGAGGTTGGAGAGAGTTCCACAGACCCATCCCCAAATTATCCCTTCTTCTCCTTGTTAGAGACATGATGAGGAGGCTGTGATTGATCAGGGCAGGACGAGCAACGTGGTCAACATCCACTATGAGAAGGAGGAGCTGGAAGGTGAGATCCTGCTGGGATCCTGCTGGACGGGCTACCTGGGAAAAAGTCCCTGCAATGCCCCTTGCCCATTGTCACATCATGAGCAGTAAAACCTGTTGTGGTCCTTGATTAAACAACAAATTATTGATTTATTTTTTAATGCGATGGCTTTTAAAGCCCTGGTGGAAGCCCAGGCGTGAATTGTGTCCGTAGGGTTGGATAATTCCCATCCGTTTTTCCCACAGTAGCTGCTCCTGGCTTGGAGAGGGCAGGAGAATCATTTGATGTGGTGCTGATTCCCTGTTTTCCCCCTGGAATTCATCGTCATGGGACTCCTTTGATCTTTTCTTGTCACCTTCTACTATAAATTATTTCAAAACTATAATTATTGTATTATCTCCTGCTTAATGAGCGAATCTGAGGGCTGTGGGTGGTGGCGTTGTCCAGCCCAAACTGGAATTTGAGAAGGGTTTTGGCACTTTCAAGGCACATTTAGGTGACCCCAAACCATCCCTTGGTGTGAAGCTCGAGTAAAACAGGCTTGGAAAAAAGGACAAGTCTGGGAAAGTCAGGGATCCACTGAAATTTGCACGAAGGGAAGTCAGCATGGGTTTTTTGGGGTGTCCTGTGTGGGGCCTTGATGATCCTTGTGGGTCACCTCGCACTGAAGAGCTTCCATGACTGTGGGTTCCTCCTGGGGTGGCTGCACTGGCTGAGCCACCAACCGTTCCCAACATCCCCGTTTTCCCAGGCCACCGGACCCTGTACGTGGGCGTGCGAATGCCGCTGGTGCGCCAGAGCCACCGGCACCACCGCGCCCACAGCCAGAAACACCGGAAACGGGAGCGGGAGAAGGACACGGTCCCCGCCGAGCCGGGATACCACTGTGAGTCCTGCTGGGGTGGCCACCAGGGGACTTTCCAAACAGGTCCCTGTGGATACTTTGTGTGGCTGTTTTACCAAGGAGAAGTTTTTTTTTTTTTTTTAGCAAGACTTCCCTCTTCTCAAACTTTTCTCAGGCTTTGGAGTTAAATCCATAATGTGTTTAGGGATTCTGGTGTAAAACTGGAGGTGTGGGGAAGGAAAGCAGCCTATCCTAATGGAGTGTGGGATGGAGGCTCCGGGCTCTGTGAGAGCCTGGAGATAGCTGTGGGAGAGGGGCCAGCCCAGCATTTATGGCTGGACTGGTCCCACTGTGATGCCACTGGAATGTGAGCATGCTGGGATGGATCCAGGCTCAGTAACGGGATAGGGAATCTCCTCCTGTCCCCAGACACCCCATCCCAGCGGGTCCAGTTCATCCTGGGCACAGAAGAGGACGAGCAGCACGTCCCCCATGACTTGTTCACGGAGCTGGATGAGATCTGCGTGAAGGAGGGGGAGGATGCCGAGTGGAAGGAGACGGCCAGGTAAATCCCTGGGCTTTGGGAATGGCAGGAAGCTGTCTTAGGAGGGGTTTAGGTTGGGTACTGGGAAAAGGTTCTTCCCCTACTGGAACAGCTCCCCAGGGAATGGTCACAGCCCCAAGGCTGCCAGAGGTCCAGGAGCATTTGTACAAAGCTCTCTGGGACAGGGTGGGATTTTGGGGTGTCTGGGCAGGGCCAGGGACTGGACTTGATCCTTGTGGGTCCCTTCCCACTCAGGAGATCCCATGGTTCTAGAGGTCAGGGAATGGTTGGACATTGGGGTTTGGGGGTTAGTGGGATTTTTGGGGTTGTCCTGGGCCAGAAGTTGGACTTGATGGTCCTTGTGGGTCCCTTCTAATTCCAGAGTTTCCATGATCCTGTGATCCTCATAGGTCCCTTCCATCTCTGGATATTCCACGATTCCCTGATTCCAGAGCTCAGGGTCAATGCTCTCAGTGCAGTTGTTGGGGTGTCCTGCACAGGGCCAGGGGTTGCACTCTGTGACCCTTGTGGGTCCCTTCCAGCTGAGGATATTCCATGATCCTGCTGCCAGCTGCGGTTCTCTGGGACATGGAACTTTCCCCATGGTTTTATGCAAGGGGTTGCAGGGCTGGGACCGTTTTATTCTGGCTGATCCCACCCCAAATCCACAGGTGGCTGAAGTTTGAAGAGGATGTGGAGGATGGGGGCGAGCGCTGGAGCAAACCCTATGTGGCCACGCTGTCCCTGCACAGCCTCTTCGAGCTGCGCAGCTGCATCATCAATGGGACGGTGCTGCTGGACGTGCGCGCCACCACCGTCGAGGACGTCGCTGGTACTGGGGGGGCCTGGTTCCCCAAAATCCTGCCCCAGGGGTCGGGGTTCCCAGCTGACCTGACGCAGTTTCTAGGATGAGAGTGGGGTTTGGATGTGCAGCTCTTGCTGGCAATGTGGGGGCAATTGGAAAGCAATTTTTGGGTTAGAGAGCAACTGGACAAAGTTTTACAGAAAAAAAGAGAATATTCTGCAGCAAAAAGAGAGAATGTTCTGTAGCCAAACAGACAATATTCTGCAGTGAAAGGGAGAATGTTCTGCAGCAAAAAAGAAGAATGTCCTGCACGTTTTTGGGTATTTCAGGACATGGCTTTTCAGCTCTCTCTAAGAGCTGACCCTCATTCAGTAATGATTCCAGGCCAGTTCCTCACATTACATTGGTTTCGTTTTCCCTTCACACCCCGGGGTTCAGGACTTTAAAGGCAGAGTGGCTCTGGCAGGGCAGGTTCATTCTCTGACCTTGTCCCTGTCCCACCCAGACCTGATCCTGGCCCAGCAGGAGCCGTCACCAGAGTTCGATGAGCGCACACGGGCCAAGGTTCGGGAGGTGCTACTGAAGAAGCACCACCACCAGAACGAGAGGAAAAGGAACAACCTCCTGCCCATCGTGCGCTCCTTCGCTGATGTCAGCAAGAAACAGGACCTGCACCTGCTTGAGAAGCCAGGTGAGGTTCTGTGGGGCTTGGAGCCAGGTGAGTTCCGGTGGGGCTTGGAGCCAGGTGAAGTCCTGTACAGCTTGGAGCCAGGTGAGGTTCTGTGGGGTTTGGAGCCAGGTGAGGTCCTGCAGCATTTTAGCACCAGCTGGAGGTTTCTGCCAGGCTTTACCACAATGTGAAGGTTTCTCCAGGGATTTGGCACCCGGTGAGGGTTCCTGCCAGGTTTTAGCACCCCGTGAGGGTTTCTGGAGGAGATTGTCAATGGGTGTAGGTTTCTGCCAGATTTGGCACCAGTTGAAGGTTTTTATTAGGATTTGGACCCAAGTGAAGTTTTCTCCCAGGACTTTAGCACCAGGTGAGGTCTTCTGCCTGTCTTTAGCCTGAGGTGAAGGTTTCTCCAGGGATTTTACTCCAGGTGAGGGTTTCTCCAGGCTTTGTCACCAGATGGGGGTTTCTGGGTGACTTTGTCCCCATTAGACTTGTTCTGGCAAATAACAAACACCCCAACTCCTCCTTTCCTCCCTTTCTGAGTGTCTTTCTCTCCCTTCCCAGCCCAAACCCTCACCCCTCACCCTTCTCCCACCACTGCGGAAACAAAAAATGGGGTGACCCCTGAGACCAGTGCCATGGACCTGAGCAAGGTGAGACCCCTGCACCTCTCCCACACCTCCAGGGGGGTGAGAGAGACCATGGGGGGCCCTGAGGGCTTTGTTTTTGGGGGATTCCCTAAGAATGGCTGGTCCTGCCCAGGCGGAGCTGCACTTCATGAAGAAGATTCCAAGCGGAGCGGAGGCGTCCAACGTGCTGGTGGGAGAGCTAGATTTCCTCCACCAGCCCCTCGTGGCCTTTGTCCGTCTGACCCCAGCTGTACTTCTGTCAGGAATGACAGAAGTTCCCATCCCAACAAGGTCTGAAATAGAAGTACAATGTTTTTATCTAAAAAAAACCCAAAACCACCTGAAATTGCCCCACAATTTGGAGCCCAAGGGAAAAAGTGGGAGCTGCAAATTTCTCCCATGCCACTCCTCACCTTCCTTCCTTCCCCGCTGGATCTTTGAAACTTATGGACCAATTTTAATGAAATTGTCCACAAAATTAGATTTGTGATTGGCTTTGGTGAACAATTCAGCCCGTGGAGGAGGCAGGGAACCAATGTGTTCCCCCTTGAGGTCCCAGGGATATCCCTGGGTGCTCTTGGAGTGAAGCCCCATTCTCCTCTCTCAGTTTGGTTTTGCTTGCCCAGGTTCCTGTTTGTTCTGCTGGGACCAGGAGGAAAAGCCCATCAGTACCATGAGATCGGCCGGTCCATGGCCACCACCATGACAGATGAGGTGTGACAAGATAAGAGGGATCTTGGGGTCACTTTTGGGGTTCTTCACAGTTCCCTGTCCCTGGAGAAGTGAGGAAGAGGATTTGCTGTCCCAGCCTTTCATTCTCACCCCAAACCAGGCAGATTTACATCACCCCAAATCCTGGGGGCTGAAGTCCCTGCTGCGTGCATTGTACACCCCATCCTTCCCTACAGAGTACTCAGGACATTGTCCAGTGGTGACATCTCCTGGGCCAGAGAACAACTCCCCTTCGAGCCAACACCTTCAGTGTGGCTGTGGGGGGTAGGGCTGAAATTCCACCCGGAATTCATCCTGCACCTCATCCTTCCCACATCCAGGGCTGGCCCCATCCCAGGGGTAGCATTGCCAGGGTGGTAGAACTACTCAAAGCCACGAGGGACATGACCTCATGGAGGAGATGATTACGGGCACCACAGTGCCCTGATTTTTCCTGCTGGGGGAACATTTCCAGCAGGAGATTTGGGGAAGATGATCCTGCTGTGGCCTAAGGGAGCTGCCCTTATGAGGACACCTGGGGCGGGTTATGGTCTCACCTGGGAGTCTCCTCTGGGCAGGTTTTCCATGATGTTGCCTACAAAGCCAAGGACCGGGCTGACCTCGTGGCTGGCATTGATGAGTTCCTGGACCAGGTCACGGTGTTGCCACCAGGAGAGTGGGACCCATCGATCCGAATCGAGCCCCCCAAAAACGTCCCCTCCCAGGTGGGTGCTGCAACAACAACCCAAATTCTGGTAAACTTGGAATTCCTTGTTTGGCACAGCCACACCCAGGCCAGGAGCAAAAACAGCTGGTGGTTGATAATATACCTGAAGAATACCTGTTTTGAGCTGAATTCTGTGTTCGCAGGAAAAGAGGAAGATGCCAGGAGCTCTGGATGAGAGTTCTTCCCACAGCAAGCCAGAGAAGCACAGTGGTCCTGAACTGGAGCGGACTGGGAGGTGGGAACTCTCCTGGTTTGGTGCCTTCTGTTTTGCCCCCAAAATCTGAGCAGGAACCTCCCCTTCCAGCAGCTTTTGGGGTCACCTGGTTCAGTGAAAGGGCTCCATGTGGCCACCTTGGTTCCCTGGGGTGGGGTGCCTGGGCAGGGGGGAGATCTGGGCAGGGAGGACACCTGGGCAGGTGGGCCCAGCCCCAGCATCAGCACCCTTTCCTGGCTTTGGAGCGGGGAGAGGTGTGGAAACACCTCCAGGTGTTTCTGCATTTTCTGCACAAAGGAAACCGAAGGTGCTCTCCCAGGAGAACAGCCTGAGTTTCCCTCCCTGCAGGCTCTTTGGAGGTCTGGTCCTGGACGTGAAGCGCAAGGCCCCGTGGTTCTGGAGCGATTTCCGGGACGGTCTGAGCCTGCAGTGCCTGGCGTCCTTCCTGTTCCTTTACTGTGCCTGCATGTCCCCCGTCATCACCTTCGGGGGACTGCTGGGGGAGGCGACCCACGGCCACATCGTGAGCTCCTCTCTCTGTCCAGAGTGTGGAGAGTGGGAAACACCTCAAACTGACCCCCCCCAGGCTGGTGGAAATTGTCCCTGCCCACGGGGAGTGTTTGGAGCACAAATCAGTCCCTGCCAACCCAACCCGTTGGTCCCTTCCAACCCAACCCACTCTGTAATCTTTGAAATCTCTTGGCTGCTGGGAACTTCCTTTGGGGGTTTTTTTGGGGAAGTTTTTACCTCTCATGATTTATTTACTCACTGCTCTCTCTCTTCCCTGTCAGAGTGCCATGGAGTCACTGCTGGGAGCATCCATGACGGGTGTGGTTTATTCTCTCTTTGCTGGGCAACCCCTCACCATCCTCGGCAGCACTGGACCCGTCCTGGTCTTTGAGAAGATTCTCTACAAATTCTGCAAGTGAGATGTTTGTCTTCTATTTTTTGGGGGAAAAGATTTTTTTTTCTTTTTTTGGGCAGGAAGGAGATGTTTTCTTCTCATTTTCTCAGTGGGAGTTGTCAGATTTAAGTTTGCTGGGTCACAGTGGTCTCATGCTGCTGCTGTCACACAGGAAGGGTTAGAGCCCTTGGGCTTAAGGGTCATTTAGGGTTTTTGGCTTGGGGTCATTTTGGGATTTTAGGGTTAAAATGAAGCAGTAGGAGAAGGAGGAACCAGAGGCTCTGGATGGATGCCCAAGGAAGGTGAGACAAATCACTCTGGTTTGGGAATGAGGGAGGGTTTGTTTTCCACTGAGTACAAAACTTTTAAACCTGTTTTTTGCTGGAAGAGGAAATAGATTTTGCCCAAATATCCGTGTAGTTTTCAGTTGGAATATTTTTTGTTTTGGGAATTTTATTGAACAAATAGGAGCTATTCCTGGGAAATAGCTCTTTTCTATGACAGCACTTTCCTCTTGGTGACTTTGGTGTGAGATTAACCCCCCTCATCGGAATGAAACTTCTCATTCAGCCCCCAGCTCGCTGTGGGTGACTGGGGCAAACACAGCTGGTTTTGGTGTCGGGGCTCTGGGGGACGTGGGAGAACCTTCCGCAACCTCCATCATCCTTCAAGGCATTAAGACAACATTAATTAATTCTAATTAAACACTTGGCTTCTCCACCTACACCCTGCAACCTCGAGGACATGGAGACATCAATTACCACCCGCAACCTCCACATGCTCCCACAAAGCTCCTAAAGTTCTCTGGAGAAAGGCTTGGCTCCAAGGCCTGTGCTGGCCTTTCCCCCAGGAGTTGTTGTGGCTTTCCAGGGAATACACGCTCTCCTATCTGTCCCTGCGGACGTGCATTGGGCTCTGGACCGCATTCTTCTGCGTGGTGCTGGTGGCCACAGACGCCAGCTGCCTGGTGTGCTACATCACCCGCTTCACCGAGGAGGCCTTCGCCTCCCTCATCTGCATCATCTTCATCTACGAGGCCCTGGAGAAGCTGAGCCACCTGCGGGAGACCTTCCCCGTGCACATGCACAGCAGGCTTGACCTCCTCACCATCTATTAGTGGGTGTTTCGTCCTCACCCCTCAGGTGCCTCTGGGCTTGTCCTGGTGCGGTTCCCTCAGCCCTGTCCCGGTTTCCCTCCTCCAGCTGCAAGTGTGAGCCCCCAGCTCATCCCAGCAACGAAACCCTTCGGTTCTGGAGGAGCAACAGGATCAATGTGTCGGGAATCACCTGGGGAAACCTCACGGTGACCGTAAGTGCCTTTGGCCACCAGTTCCTCAGGGAGGCCAGGGGTGTTCACAGCCACCATCTTCAGCTGACTTTGGGCTTCAAAGTGCTCTGAGAAGTCCCTGCTTAAACTCACTAGTACTTTTAACCTGTTTGGTCCTGGGAAGGAGAGTCCATCTTGTCCAGCCCATCTGGTCCAGCTCACTTTGTCCCCAAACTGGGGGATAAGAACTGTCCCCCTCAGCCGGGTTGTGGGACCTCGATCAAGGTTAAGGGAGTGCTTTGATTCTTGGAGCATTTGGAGGACTGAAGTTCCTGCCTGAAGGCAGTGATTGGCTGCCTTAATTGCTTCCTAATGACTCTAGGCCCTGCTGTCTGTCGGGTCTCGAATAAATTTGCATGTCTGAGCAGCCCCACAGGAATTGTCCCTGGAAGCAGAGCCCAGGTATGGGACAGGAACTCTTTGGGACATCTCCAGCCCTGTTTGGCCTTGTCCTGAGAGCTCTGACTGCAAAGGGATAATTTGTCTCTTTTTCTGTCCCATGGTTGTCCCAGCCCTCCTTCCCTGTCCCCTCTTTATCCACAAATTTCCATCTTTTACTCCCCCTCCAGTGTTCTCAGCCATGGTGGACTGCAGGATGTGCTGTGGGTCCATGGTGTCCCACCACATCCCACCTCTGCTCCCCTCTGTGTAATTCCAGCTCCGTGTGTCACTTGTTCAGCTGTTGAACAAGTGCATTACCTTGCAGCAAGACCCTCAACACCCACGCCCCCCTCCCCCCCCCGTTATCCCAATTTTCCTCCGTGTCCCAATGCTTTGTTTCCCCAGGAATGTCGCTCTTTGCATGGGGAGTTCCAAGGACCTGCTTGTGGACACAACGGCCCCTACGCACCCAACGTCCTCTTCTGGTGCTGCATCCTCTTCTTCTCCACCTTTGTCCTGTCGAGTTTGTTGAAGAAATTTAAAACCAGCCGTTACTTCCCAACCAGAGTAGGTAGAAGGTGGTGGCCTGTGACAGACTCCATGCTCCTTTCCCAAAATGCCATTCCTGGAGCACTGCAGGATTTGTCACCACTCAGGCTGGGAAATGCTGACCTGGGATATCCCTCCCTCACTTCCATGAGTGAAGAGAGGTTGTAGCATTCCCCACCTGCCTCATGACCTGCTCCACAGCAATGTTTTTTGACTCAGGCCATGGGATATCAGCTCTTCCAAAGTTATTTATTTCTTTTCCCCCTTTGAGCATAATTTGCTGGAGTGGCATTCAAATGAGGAGTTGCCATGGAAAAACAGAAATGAATGATGCCTCAGTGCCTTATTCCCATTTTACCCAGAAGTGTGGAATCTTTTCTAATTTTTAGTATTTTTGTTAATGACTGAATTAAAATTTGAGTTTTCTCTCTAATTAAACTCTTTCTACTGTCCCACACCAGATCCCCAGACCTCCAACGTGGAAATATCCACCCAAGGGAGCATGTCCTTGGAACAGTGGGATTTTAGGGATTAACCAGTCCAAGCATTGTGGGTGTCCCCAGGTTTCCCATCTGGTGTCTGGCCCCTCTCAGCCCCGGTTTCTCGCCCCAGGTCCGATCCACAGTGAGTGATTTTGCTGTGTTCCTCACCATTGTCATCATGGTGCTCATCGACCTCGGGATCGGGATCCCGTCCCCCAAGCTCCATGTCCCCCACATGTTCAAGGTAACGGGATTGTGGATTGGTGGAGAAGGCTTTTGGCACCTCAGGTATCACCAGGTGATGTCCAGGCAGGTGAGGGCTGGGCTGGAGGAGGTGCTGGTGGTGGAACCATCTCCTCTTTGACATCCAAGAGCATCAATCCCTGCTGGAAATCAGGAGACAGCCTCAAAACCAGACCCTGAACAGGAAACCCATCTCCAGCAGGACAGGGTTGGGCTGGAGGAGCTGCTGGTGGTGTGAGCATCTCCTCTGCCGCATCCAAGTGCATCAATTCCTTCTTGTCTTTTGGGAAGACAGCCCCAAAACCAGGGGAGAGGGGACTCTGGGACAAAGGATACTGGCACAGCGCAATTCCCTGGGAGAGGGTGATGAAGCCAGGGTGGGAAATGCTTGGACACAGGGATGGAGGGGAATGGAGGCCAGGGAAGGGTTTGGGCTAGGAGCTGATCCCACCATGTGTCGCAGCCCACCAGGGACGACCGTGGGTGGCTCATCAACCCCATTGGGCCCAACCCCTGGTGGACAGTACTGGCCGCGCTCATCCCAGCCCTGCTCTGCACCATCCTCATCTTCATGGACCAGCAGATCACGGCTGTCATTGTCAACAGGAAGGAGCACAGGCTCAAGGTGAGTGGCTGCGGGGGATGATCCCATCCCCCCCCCCCCCCCCTGCTCAGGCTGCAGGGCTGGGACAAGCTGTTGTCCCAAACACTTTGGGAAGGTTTGGGATAACACTAGGCTGTGTGGTAGAAGCTCTCCTGGACACAGAGAGGGGATGACAACTTTTGGGAGCAGCAAATGAATCTTGGAGTGATGTAGAAGGGTAGGGTTTTTTCAAATGTCAGGGGCAGCTGGGGTAGGGATCTCAATGAGCTCCAGGCATCACTCAGAGCCACGTCCTACCCTGCAAGTGCTGGGAATTCCTTTATGAACTAAAAAAAAAAAAAAAAATCAATTTAAAAATTATTATAAAGCCCTCCAGACCTACTTTATCTAATCCTGCCGGATTTTCATGCAAGATGTGAAATCCGCATTTGATTCCAAATGTTATTTCAAATGTTATTTAAATTTTCCAGGAGTTGACTTGTGCTTGGGCAGGGTTTGAGTCCCACCTGTGGTGTTGTGCTGATCCCTGAGAGATGCTCCAGTTCCATTTTTGCTCCCCAGAAAGGCTGTGGGTACCACCTGGACCTGTTCATGGTGGCCGTGATGCTCGGGGTGTGCTCGGTGATGGGGCTGCCCTGGTTCGTGGCTGCCACCGTCCTGTCCATCACCCATGTGAACAGTCTCAAAGTCGAGTCCAACTGCTCTGCGCCGGGGGAGCAGCCCAAGTTCTTGGGGATCCGGGAGCAGAGAGTCACCGGTCTGATGATCTTCGTGCTCATGGGCTGCTCCGTCTTCTTCACCTCTGTGCTCAAGGTGAGAGCAGGATGGAAACCACCTGCTGACCCATGGGAGTTTGGGAGGGGATGCAAAATTAGGGCCTCTCTCCCCCAGGAGGTGACGGCCAAGCCAGGATGGGAACCAGCCTCGGTGGCTTCCCAGGCCTTCAGACCCAGTTTGGGGAGCTCAAGCCAAGCAAACAATTCAAATCCCTTAATTCCCAAGTGTCCTCCAGACCCTCTATAGTGAGAGGGATCCTGGCTGGATCCCACCAAAGATGGTCTATCCCTGTCCTTCCCAGCTGGATTGGAGAGCAAATAGAGCAAAGGTTCGTGGCTTGAGATAAGGACAGAGGCAGATCCCTCACCAATCATCATCATGGGAAAACAGGCTGAAATTAGGGATACTAATTGAATTTATTACTGACAAAATCACAGCAGGATCATGAGAAATAAAACCAGACCTTAAAAACTCCTTCTTTTCCTTCCTGGAATCTTTCTTTCCTTCCTTCTTCTCCATCCTGAGTCCATCCCATGGGAGACAGCTCTCCACAAACTGCTCCAGCATGGGCCCCTCTTCCAGGGATCAGTCCTTGCTCCAGCCTTGGCCAGCAGCAGGTCCATCCTGGAGTCAGCTGGAGCTGGCTCTGCCAAATGTAGAAGAAATTTCCAGCAGCTCCTGGAGACCATTCCTGCTCCCCAAATATGGCCATGCAAATCCAACACACACACCCCCTGCCTCCCCCCCCCCCTCCCCCATTTTGGGTTTGAATTTGTAATTTTCAGACAAGCGGGACTTTATTGGCTGCAATTCACTCCCCCAAGAGCCTCCTAAGAGCCATTCCCAGGAGCTGAACCTTCCCAACTCCAGGTTCCAAGGAGATGTCACTTCCATGCATTCCCACAAGAGTTTGTTGAGATAATTTTTTACCCCCACAGGAGGTCTCAGATAGATGAAATGTGGCCCTAATGGATGAAATCCCCTCTTTGTCTCCAACCTCTCTGGAAAAGAGGATTATTCTGATGAAATGTTACTCAGAAGCTCAGCCTGACACAGAGAACAAAATCTGTGCTGGATAAAATCCAGCATGGGAAAGCTGGGAATCTTTAGGCAGTGCCTGAGAAAGGAGTGGTGAAAGAGAGTGGCAATACTGCAAATGACATTTAAAACCATTAATTACTGCATTTTTCCCCAGTTTATCCCGATGCCAGTGCTTTACGGGGTCTTTCTGTACATGGGGGTCTCGTCACTCCGAGGAATCCAGGTATGGCTGCTCCAGAGAATTTCCTCTCCCTGAAATGGAGAAATTGGGATGGGCAAAATGTCTCTGAGAGCAGGAATTCAAATGTTTTGTGTCAGGGACTGATGGATAGAGACTCAGAAAGTTTTTAGGGCTGTGACGTCCCAGTTCAGCACTGGAAAGGCCCAGTTCAGTGCTCTTTGATTCAGGCTTTAGGACAGGCTGATGTTTGGTGATGGGAAATTGGGGAATTTGGTGTGAAGGGAAGAAAATTCCACTGGTGTGAATCCTCACTGGGGATTCCCTGGGCAGAGAGATGCTGACAAGAGAAAAACCTGGAATAATTTGGAATTTGGTGCGCAAAGCCAAGTGGTTTTTGGATGGAGCGAAGGGAAAACAGATGCTGCTCCCAGGAGGAACAGAACGGGATCTAGGATTTCTCCTTGCTCCTAAAAACTCCACATCTCAGCAGCACCAGGAACTTTGGTAGTGCTCCCTTTCCCCTACAGTTCTTTGACCGCCTGAAGCTGTTCTGGATGCCGGCCAAGCACCAGCCAGATTTCATCTACCTGCGCCACGTGCCCCTGCGCAAGGTGCACCTCTTCACCCTCATCCAGCTGCTCTGCCTTGTGCTGCTCTGGGCCATCAAAGCTTCCCGTGCTGCCATCATCTTCCCCATGATGGTGAGAGATGATATTCCCAGTGTTCCCAGGGTTCCTGGTGCTCCCTGTGCTCCCCACTGCTCCCAGAGCTTGCAGCCCTGCAGGGATGGAAACACCAGCTCTGGCCTCACCCATCTTCCCTTTCTTTCCTGAAGGTTTTGGCTCTCGTTTTTGTCCGGAAAGTGATGGATTTCTGCTTCTCCAAGCGGGAGCTCAGCTTCCTGGATGACCTCATGCCAGAAAGCAAGAAGAAGAAGTTGGACGATGCCAAAAATGAAGCCAAAGAAGAGGAGGTAATGCCAGGAGCTGGAAATCTCTGGGCTGTGAGATTTTGTAATGGTTTGAAAGCAAACCCAGTGAGAGACTCCAAGTCAGAAATACAATTTAATAAGAAAAAATAAAATACTTGCAATAGTACGAAAGAAAAGCACTGCCAGAGGCAGAGTACAACCTGACACCCCGCTACCTAGGGTGGTGGTAGCAGTCCAGATGAAGTTGTCTTGTTGAAGTAGTGATCCTGTAGAAAGGTCTGGTAGCTCTTGTCCTCTGGAAACCAGTGGTTAAGGGCTGCCTTGGTGTTCCAAATCTCAGATTTTACCTAGGTAAGAAATGCTTGGCTCCTCCCCCTGGGTGGAGCATCTCCCAATGGGATGATGGAATTTTATCAGCCATGCAGTGGGACTCAATGGGCCATTAACAGGAGATATCTCCTGGAGGAAGGATGGATTGTGGGAAAGATAAAGAACATTGTCCCACCTGGTTTTTAACAGATGGTGATAGAATACAGACTTTTGGGCACATCTTTACGTTGTAACCTAGGACAGATTCCCTATTCATGTCATAGCTCGTCCTTAAATCATGGAATCGTGGGATCATGGAATGGGTTGGGTGGGAAGGGACTTTAAACCCATCCAGTGCCATCCCTGCTGTGGGCAGGGACACCTCCCACTATCTCAGGTGCTCCAAGCTCATCCAGCCTGGCCTTGGGCACTTCCAGGCTGGGGGAAGGGATGGGGAATCCATGGCTTCTTGGGCAACAGCTGTTGGGGGAACATCAGAGCTGAATCAAACACATCTCATAGCCTGGATCCCACATTCTGAACTTTTTTCTCTAAAAGACAAAATTCTTAAAGAGTTTTCCACTTGAACAGAGACATTGTTATCATTTTCAAATGAGTGTTGTAATAAAAATAATGATATTTCCGTGATGGTTTGTTCCCAGCAGTGTCACTAACTCCAGACACACCCACAGGGGAAGGTCTTTACCTGCTGCTAAAGGTGCCAGGGGTCAGAGGACAGGGCAGCATTCCAGGTTTTTACTGGAATTTCGTTGATTCCCTCTTCCCCTCTTGGATCAAGGAGAGAGAACTTGATTTGTCTCTTTTCAGGAGTCCCAGAAAATGATGGAAGCGGCTGCTGCGAATTCCGTTCAGCTGAAGCTGGGCAAGACCAGCAGGGTGGACACCCCAAAGCCCAACAGTGACAGGTAAAGCCCTCCCCAGGTCAGGACCCCTGGCAGGAGCAGTGGGAAGTGTCTGGTTCAGGTTTCTTCACTTGCAGATTTATCCCCAGTCATCTTAGTGGGAAAATGCCAATTTACTGGCAATTTAGGAGGTGATGGCACAGCTCTGACCCCACGCAGTAGCTGCATAATTCCTGTTTTATTCCAAAATGGCATCACCAGTGGGTTTCTGGGACCTGGAGATGCTCCTGCTACTACCTGAGAGGTCACAGGGGGAAACACCAGCTGTGGGTCTGCGACTCTGGGGCTTGATTCCCAAAATTCCTCGTCCAGCCAAACCATCCTCACCAGCTGAGCTCTGGTTTTCCAAGCACTCCTGTTCCTCTGGTTCCATTGCTCCTGGTGAGATCAGACCCCCATCCTCATGGAACACTGTGTGGAATATTCCTTGCAGGGCTGATCCTTCCGAGATCAACATTTCGGATGAGATGTCCAAGACCACGGTGTGGAAGGCTCTGACCATGAACACAGAAACGCTCTGAATGTGGGAGGAAAGAGGTAAAAACTCAGCTGTGGTGGGACGTTGTGGGGACAGCACACCCCAGGGCCTCCCTGCGCTTTGGCCAGTGCTGCCAAGCAAAGGGCACATTCCTGGGAAGAGGCAGCAGGACCGGGACACTGGCTCCTCTCTGCAGGGAAGTGTGGGGGCTGCACCTGAAATCAGACTGGGACCCCACACCCAGAGAGGCATTGAGGGGCTGGGGTATCTCCAGAGCTAGGAATGGAGCAGGGAAAGGGCTGGAGCAGTGGGGGGAGAGTCTGGAGAACTCCTGAGGGACCTGGGGGGCTCAGCCTGGAGAAAAGGAGGCTCAGGAGGGATCTTCTGGCTCTGCACAACTCCTGGACAGGAGGGGACAGCCAGGGGGGTTTGGGATCTGCTCCCGGAGAAAAGGGACAGAATGAGAGGGAACAACATCAGGTTGACCAGGGAAGGTTAAGGTTGGATAATGGGGAAAATTCCTTCATGGAAAAGTTGTCCAAGCCCTGGCACAGCTGCCCAGGGTGGGGGTGGAGTCATCACCCTGGAAGAGTTCCAAAAACTTGGGTGTGGCATTTGGGAACATGGCCAGTGGTGAGCATGGTGGTCGATGGTTGGATTTGACGACCTTAAATCCCTTTTCCAACCTCATCAATTCCCCGCATCTCTGATTCTGGGTCTTCCACTGCTGATACTCCCCCTCTTTTCCCCCGTTCCCACATTTAGGCACCTCGACGCCCCCATCGAGGAGCAGGGATGTGACTCAGGGATGTGCCAAGGCAGACACGGAGGAGCGGCTCGTTTCCCACCGAGGGGTCCCATAAAGCCATGCAGAGTTTCCCATTCCCGGGTGCTGCAGCCCGGGGTGTCTGTGTTGTCCAGCCTCATGTGTCCGTGTGTGTGTTTGTTGTGCAGTGGTGGAGGCTCCGCTACCGCTTCCCATCGGTTCTATTTTTTTAATCTCAAATTCCTCCTCTCCTTCCTATTTTTTTTTGTTTGTTTTTGTTTTGGTTTTTTTTTCCAAATATAAACTCTCAGTGTACAAAACCATTCCCTGCTCGATCTGGTGCCTTCTCCTTCCTCACAGCCGGGGTTTTTGGTCTGGTTTGGGATCCTCCTTTGGATAACTTCTGTCTCTTGCTAGTACAAGAGGGATGCTCTGCATGTTGGGACAGTGCTGGGAGCATCTCATAAATTGGGATGAACCACTCCTGAGCACTTGGGATAAGACAAAGCATTTGCTCCCTAATCTCAATTTTCCCATCTTTTTTGAGAGTTCTTTTTGGGCTCTGCCACCAGTCTGAAAGTGGCAAAATCCAGAAATATCCCTTTTTAGTCAGCTCTAAAATGACCATAAGGGAATCTTAAAAATAAAATCTCTGGATTTTGGTGGTGGGAGCAGCCAGGTGAGATGTGGAGCTCTGCACTCCCAGAACCCCCACCCTTGTTCCTCCACTTCCCTTCCTGTCACCTCCCTGGACTCTGGATTTTCCTTCACCCCTGTCCTTGCAAAGCCTCTTCTGAGCCAGCAGGGAATTGGGAAGTGCCTTTTCCTCCTCCTTTTCCCTGCTGCTTTGCAGGGGGAGGCTGGGAAGCAGCAAAGGTCCTCAAGCTCTCCCCATGTTGGGGGCTTGGGGGGCCCTGGTGTCCCCCTGGAATGTGTGGCTGAGTCTGGGGGCCATGGAGCTGGGAAGGGAGAACATTTCAGAGGAGAAGCAGCTCCCCCAGCCCTTGGGAGGTTTGGAACACACTCCAGCAGCTGGGACATGGGCACGACTGCTCTTGCCATCAGCTCATCCCACCCATCTGGGAGCCTTTTCCTGCATGGAGCCACCCCAAAAGGACAATGGCTGGGGAAAAGAAGGTATGGAATTGCTCTATAAAGATGAAAGTGCCACCTCCCCAGGCAGGGCAAAACTCCATCAGATGTGATGGATGGGGATTGGGAAGTGGAGTTTTATTCCTGCCAGCCTGCGATGGCCAGTGGTAGAGTAGGAAAAGCTGCCTTGGGCCTTCAGGAAGGAGAGGAGGCTGAAAAATGAAGTAAGTCCTGGAGAAAGGGGTAGTAGGGAGCAGTGGGATCCTACACTCGGACAGTTTTGTGTTTCCTGTTTTCTTTTCCTCTCTGGAAGCAGAGAGACAGAGCTGGAAGTTTCTCAAGAACTTCCAGAAGAAGGAAGGATTCCAGGAAGGAAGGAAGGAAGGAAGTTTTGGGAGGATTTAATATTTCCTTGTGCAGGGGAATACAACACGGAGGGAAAAACCTTCCACAAATGGTACCTGAAGCTGCTTTAGGAACAAACCCAAAATATATTTGGAATGACCCAGAAAGTGAAATCTGTTGTCAATCCCCTCCCACTTCCCCCCAAGCCCTTCCAGGGAATTCCCAAAAGGAAATCCATGGGAATGGGGATGACAAAAGCTGTAAACAGGGAATAAATTAAACAGGGAATAAACGAGGTGCTGACACTTTCTCTGTGTTGTTTTTGTGCTCTCTGTGAAAATCCTGGAGTTGTTACTCTTTCTGAGAGGCTGAAATAATTTATTTTATCCCAAGGGAGTTTGGGAACACTCTGGGCTGGAAATAAAACCAAGGGGGGGAAAATTTTTAAATTTAAAAAATTATTTTATTTTAAATTTATTTTATATTTAGAATTATATTATTTTAAAATTAATGTAATTTGATTTTTAAAACTATTTATTTAAAAATATTCTATTTTTACATTATATTTTCAAATTATTTAATTTTTAAACTATTCAATTTTTGAAGTATTTTCTACTTTTTCTATTTTTATTTTTTCAGAATTATTTTATCTTAAAATTATTCTATTTTAAGAAATATATTGTTTTTTAATTTTATATTATTAAATTAAATTAATTTCTCAGTGGGAGTAGCTGTGTCACATGTCCCCTGTACCAGCCCTGACTGTGCTGGGTCTCCAGGAATACCCTGGAGAGGTGAAATTCCCCATCCAGAGCTGTTCCCTCTCTGCCTTTCTGGGGCTTACTTGCCCTGTAATTAATTAGAACTAAATTAACTCCAAAGAGGTTCTTTGGATCCAGGTTAAATTTGAACAATTTAACACCAAAAAGGGAATTACTGCAGGGTTTTTCCTAAATTTCTCCCCAGTTTCTTTTGGCCTTGGTCTGTGGGGTCAGGTGGGCACATCCTGGTTATCCCTTTTATCCAAAACTTGAGGAATTGAGGGCAAAAATGAGGCAGCAAGTAGGGGATTAGAGGCTTGAAATCCCCTGAGACTGCAGGATCCCAGTGGGATGCTTGGAAAAGTTGGAGACATCAGGAACCAGCTGCAGGATCGAGCAAAGATTTTATTGGCATTTAGGGGAAAGTGCAGGGAAAAGGAAGCCAGAGAAAGCCAGGTCTGAGAGGTGGCTGCTCCATGGGGGAAGATTTCAGGAGGAGGTGCCTGGGGAGCTCGGGATGGCTTCAAGAGCTGTGTGGGATGGGTGAATCCTTCCCATGGAGCAGGGGACGGCTCCAGGAGCTGTGTGGGATGGGTGAATCCTTCCCATGGAGCAGGGGACGGCTCCAGGAGCTGTGTGTGATGGGTGAATCCTTCCCATGGAGCAGGGGACGGCTCCAGGAGCTGTGTGTGATGGGTGAATCCTTCCCATGGAGCAGGGGACGGCTCCAGGAGCTGTGTGTGATGGGTGAATCCTTCCCATGGAGCAGGGGACAGCTCCAGGAGCTGTGTGTGATGGGTGAATCCTTCCCATGGAGCAGGGGACAGCTCCAGGAGCTGTGTGTGATGGGTGAATCCTTCCCATGGAGCAGGGTAAGGCTCCAGGAGCTGTGTGTGATGGGTGAATCCTTCCCATGGAGCAGGGTAAGGCTCCAGGAGCTGTGTGTGATGGGTGAATCCTTCCCATGGAGCAGGGGACAGCTCCAGGAGCTGTGTGTGATGGGTGAATCCTTCCCATGGAGCAGGGAACAGCTCCAGGAGCTGTGTGTGATGGGTGAATCCTTCCCATGGAGCAGGGTAAGGCTCCAGGAGCTGTGTGTGATGGGTGAATCCTTCCCATGGAGCAGGGGACGGCTCCAGGAGCTGTGTGTGATGGGTGAATCCTTCCCATGGAGCAGGGGACGGCTCCAGGAGTTGTGTGGGAGATGGGTCCTTCCCGTGGAGCAGGGGATTGCTCCAGGAGCTGAGTGGGGTGGATAAATCCTTCAAATCTTTCCCATGGAGCTCCCAGTTCTGTCTGGTGATGGAGAGGTCCAACATTCCTGCGGGGATGCAGTTGGAAAGCTGCTGCCTGAATTTCCTGTTAATTGTACCTTAAAAACAAAGGCCAAAGAGCTTCAGGGAATGGAAACTCCTGCTTAAAATCAGGAGCTGAGAAAGGGCAGTGAGGGCTCCCTCATTCAGAGAGGAGTTGCCCCTTTGGAATGGCTGAAATAGGACAAAACCCCAGAAATGCCAAGGGAATGCTGGAATGAGGAGGAAAATGTGAGGACAAATGACAGAGAGGATAAAACAGCCCCTTCCCATCCCAGAGTTCCAATCCCACCCAAAATGCCTGCATTTTCCTGACCTTATTACAAGAGACCAGAGGAGCCATTGGGCATCAGAAACAGAGAGTCCAATCCTGCCTTGGCACCAGATCCACATATTTCATGGAATCATGGAATGGTTTGGGTTGGGAGGGACATCAAAGCTCATCTCGTTCCACCCACTGCAATGGGAGGACACCTTCCACTAGCCCAGGGTGCTCCAACCTGGCCCTGGACACTTCCACGGATGGAGCAGGCACAGCTGCTCTTGCAAATCCATTCCAGGGCCTCCCCACCCTCACAGGGAGGAATTCCTTCCCAATATCCCATCTCCCCCTGGCACTGGGAAGCTGTTCCTTGTGTCCTGGTGCTGCTTCAGGCCCCTCTCCAGCTCTCCATCAGGATCAGGATTGGGGTACTGAGCAGTTGTTTCCCAGAAAAATCCTGCCCCTCTCCCTGCTCCTGGCACCTCTTTGTGTTGATGAGCCAATGCACAAAGTCCTTGGCCTTCATCCTGTCCAGGTACCGCGTGAAGTCACTCGTGAAGGTCCCCTCTGAGTGGCGCTTGATGTGGGACGGGAAGCTCTGGGAGTTCTGGGATCTGAACAACTTCCATCTGCTGGGTGGGAGGAGAAAGGAGGAAAACGGGGCTTGATGAACACCCCAGCAGGGTCCTCCCATAGGAGGTGCCCAGGACAGAGCTGTGCCCTCCAAGCCCTGGCCCTGTGCAGAGCATCCCCCAGAAAAGATGGAATAGTGCAGAGGAATAAATCTGGAATATTTAGTATGATTCCTACAAATCAAACACACAATTCTTGTTTCAGTTTCCAAAGATTTGCCAAGCCTGGCCTAGGCCTTCCTTGCATCCAATATATCCAGTGTCCTGTCCCAAATCGTTCCTCTCTGTCCTTCTTGGTGGATCCCAACCCCACCCTGGTCCCTGCTTCCCACATGAAAGCAGGAACGTGGGGCTGCTCTGAGGTTTGGATCATACTCCTTCATCTCCAGGGGGATTTGGGGATTTACCACAGAGGGTTCCCAAAGGACTTTGTGCCATGGGAGCACCAGCCCAGAGGGAGCTCAGCCCCAGCCTGGCTGGCCCTGGTGTCCCTGCTCTTACCCAGCCAGGAAATCCCGGGATTCCCTACAGAGGAATGTCCTGGGCTGTGGGGAGCCAGGAGGGTTAGTTTGAATAAAACAGGAGCACTGGAATAGGGAGAGCTGGGTCAGCAACAGGAATGGAGAGGTGTGGAGGCCAAAGTGCTGCTCTGCTAACAGCCCTGCCCTGGAGGGATGTCCCTTCAATGGGATATCCCTTCAATGGGCTGGGATTAGCTTATCTCAACCCTCCTGGAAGGATGCTCCTTAGGTTGACACATCTTCCCTTATCATGGTGAACTATCCCAAAAACTTCAGTGATGCCACCATGTCTTAGTACCCATGGTAACCCTTTGTAACCCATTGGTCTTTCCCCCTTGGTACCAAGCTTGCTTTCTCCCATAAAACCCCCAGTTTTTCCCCCAGTTCTCCAGAGAACTGTCATCCCTGGCCCCCTTCACAGAGCTGACGGATAATAAAAATATCTCTGTGGAATCGCCATACGATGCTTCTGACTCTGTCCCTGAGTCGGCCTCGAAAGCAGAGCTGAAATCACTGAGCTGATCTCACTGAGAGCTGATCACTTGTGGCTACAGGCCACAGCTTGCTGAGGCCAGATGTCTGCTCGAGACCCCCTCAGAAGGCAGCCCCTTGAGGGACCCTCTCTCTGGGAAGGTTGGTTCGGAGCATCAGAACTCCAAGGACCCCCCCCCCAGCAGCCTACAGAAAGGGACAAGCTGCTCCCACAGGCCTGCCCCAGTCATTCCCCATACCTGGACAGGTCCTCCAAGTCCTCGGGAGCCACCTGCCATCCAGCTGGGATGAGCACAGCAAACACCAGCCCGGACAGATACAGCCAGCACATCATCTGAGCTCCTGGGGAGGCAGAAATTCAAAAATTTCCTGGCTGTAATTCCTAAACCCTGTGGGAAGTCATGGCAGCACAGCTTGGGACTGATCCTCGTGGGACAGGCAGTTCCCAGGAGCGTGGACATAACTGGAATGGGTGCCTGTGAAAAATCCCATCTTTGCCATTCCCTGCTGGCACACTCCTGGCCCCTTGGCACAGGTACACAGAATAACACCCAAAGGTAAAATTACTTGCAATGAACTTTATTCCAAACCTCCCTTTCTCTCTGGGGGTGATATTTCTATCCTGGAATTATCACCACAGTGCTGGAGAACTTTCCCACAGCTCGGAAGAGCATCTTCCAGATGAGCAGGTTTATTTGTATTTTACATTCCTTGTTTTTGCTGGATCCTTCAGAAATTCTGTAGGAATAAAATGCCACCTCCTGACCTTAATTTGCCAAAAAACAGACATCTGTTGCCCATCACCAAATGCTTTCCTCATCCGGTTTGATTCTTTGGGAGATTGGGAGAAGGAAGGGAGGAAGAAGCACCTACCTTGGGTAAAGAGCTGCTCCCTCCACACCAGATCCGATTTTCCTTCTTCGAGCTGGTTCTGGCTGAACTCTTCTCCTTCCTGCTGCTTTTAAGCTCGTCCGGAGGATGCCCAGAGCTGACAGATGGGTCACAGGGATCCTGCTTTCCCTTAGATGGGTCACTGTGAATCATTACAGCTTCTCTGGAGTGGGGCTGCTGCAGAAAATATCGTTACTGGTGTATTCTCCAACTGACGCCTTCAATTAATTTTTTTTACATTGTTGTTGCTGTTTTTCTTACATTTGTGGTTTTTTTTCCCCCCACTTTTCGGACCTAAGCAGTGACCTGTGGGTTTCCTCCTCTCAGGTGAGGTGGCCTCTTGCTGGCACAGTGTGTCCTGCATCGATTCCTCTGCCCACGGGCTGCCCTTTCCAACACCTTCACTGAAGCTAAGACACAAGAAGGAAAAAAGAGCAAAGGCATAAACCAAGGATCTGTGTCTCCAAACATTTGCTGCTGTGTGAAATTCCTGGTGCAGCTCCTCAGCCAGGCAGATCCCACATCTGATCCAAGCTTGGGTGTGGTTCCCTGAGTCCAGACCTGAAACTGAGGATATTCCCAGCGATTTATGGGATTTGGGGGTGAAATGAGGCCCCATGAGGGGCTGCAGTTCTGGATCCCCATGGGACATCCGAGCTCAGCCCAGGAGCCCTGGGAACACCTGGAACTCATTGGTTCATCGTTTTCCAGGGTGTGCCATAGGAACTGGGCTCGTTTGTTTGATATCCTTGAATCCAGCAAAGGAAAAAGGAAAAAGGAGAAGGGAAAAACTGAGGGCAACCCTAAAGGGCCAGATCTGGGCCTGGAGGAGGGTGAAGGCTCCCAGGTGGGCCTGGGGCAGAGCCCTCAGCTCCCTGAAGAACTTCTCCCCACCTGGGGTCAGGAGGTCTCTGCTCTCAGACTGCGGATGGCAGGAGGTGTTTCCAGGGCAGTTTTGAGATCTCTGGGGAGTTTCCAGCCAAGGAAGAATGTCCAGGATTTGGTGTTTGGGGGTCTGAATGTGCCTTTTCTCCCAGGCAGTGGGAGACAAGAGCATTACAGACTCTCCTGGTGGGAGAGCTGGGCCTTTTCTGTCCCCCCAGGAGAGATGAGGGCTCCAGGTCTGGATTTCTCTGCTGCTTTCTGTGCTCTCCCGCCAGGACCTTTCTGCTCGTGCCTGGATAATTATTGTCATTCCACCGGCGAGAGTTCTGTAATTACTGCCACTGTCAAAATAAGGTTGGTGTTCGGGGGACACTCATCCTGAGGAGCCTTTAATGAGGGCCACCAATGGCCTTTCCAGGGAGCCGGACATCACCCGAGGGAGGGAGACATTAATTAGCTGAATCTGGGGAGGAGAGGGCCAGCTCTCCTGCCCATCACTCAGGTGGGATGTTTGTTATTATTGCCACCAAATTAGCTCACGATGTCACTGTTTGCAATGTCCCCCTGGCCCGGAAGGCCACGGCGCTGCTTGCGGAGGTGGTGGCTCAGGGAGGGGACATTCAGCTCAGCTCCTCATGTGGCTCCTCGGTTTTCTCACTGTGGCTCCCAGTGCTGGAGTGGCCTCAGAAAAACTCCCATGGGACCCTTTCTCCACAGTCCCCGGGTGAATGTCTGTAGCCCTTTGGGATGTGGTGTTTTCCCCATTCCAAGCAAACCCATGCTTTTCATCCTTCATCCTTTTCCAGCTGGATGGGGTTGCCGGGGGCTCTCCCAGGCTGGAGGAACACAGAGGGCAGGATCCTGAGCTTTGGGAGCCTGCAGAGCTGAACTCATCCCAGTTCAGGATTTCAGAGGTTTTTATGGACAGCAGGTGGCAGCGTTTGTCTGTCTGTCCTTCTCTGCCCATCTTCCTCTGCCCATCCTTCCTCCCCTGCCCTCCATCATCCTCCTCCCTTCTCCGAGGCTCCCAGAACTCCCGTCCTGCCCCTCCAAGGACAGCAGCGATTCCCTCTTTTTGGGGGTGGGAGGCCCCAAGCCGGGGGTGCTGTTGGTGACATCGCAGTGACATCACAGTGACATCACAGCTGAATTTGGATGATTTGGGGTCAAACTCTGGCTCTGGGAGCATCTCTGGAGAAGAAGCTTTGAGACTACAAAGCATCCTGTGCTGTTGGAACAGAGACCAAAACAGCCGGTGAGGGAAAACTCCTGGAATGTGTCCAGCTCCACATCCATCAGCTCTAGAGAAGCTCATCCATTCCTCGTCCAGCCCTTTTCCTGTTATCCCAGGAGCTCTCATGAGGATGAACTCATGTCTGGGAGTGGGGAGAGGCAGGAGGAGCCAAAGCTGCTCCCATGGGGATCGTAGCTCCTGCTTGGACTGTCTAGAATCAGGCTGGGAACATGATGAGTTCATCATGGAATCACAGATGATTTGGGTTAGAAGGGACCTTAACTCCAGTTCCATGCCCCTGCCATGGACAGGGAAGTTTATGCTTAAAGCTGCTCTTAAATTTAACCCAGATTGCTGAGGTGGAGCCAAAGCAGAGGGTGCTTCATTTTGAGGGGATTTATGGTTATCGGGGAGGAATGAAGGCTTTGGCTTCACCTTTGCTCCTTGGAGAGATCTTTGCTGCCCACAGAGTCCAGACCAGGGTCTAACCCAGGGCAGGGACTGGAAAACGTCCCCATCTGTCCCTCAGCTATGGTTCCAAGTCTGGGGCCCTGGGAATCAAAGCTTTTCACTCCCATTTTCCTCATGAAGGAGTTTGTGGCCTCCTCCCCACCACAGCCAGAGGTGCCACAGTGGCCAAGGCAAAACTGGTGAAGAAAGACCTCCTTGGGTCACTGGCTCCACCTGGAACCTCCCCGGTGACGCTGAGTGCCTGGGTTTGGTCTCAGCATTTTTTGGGCTGGATTTTTTCTGTTTTGCTTTGCAGGTATTGAAAAGCAAAGGGAGGGGCCATTGCAGAGTGAAACTCTGCATTCTCACCAGGTATTTTGGCAGTTCTGAAGGGCTGGGGATTATTTCCTCTCCCCTTTGTGCCTGTTTTTTAGGCAGGAAACATCTTTTGGTGCCGGGGAGGAGCGGAGTGGGAAGCTGAGATGGTGCCAAGAGTAGGACCTGATGGGTTGAGCGGGGAGAAGTCAAAAATTGGGCCCTCCCCAAAACCCAGCTCAGGCTGATCCCTGTGGTGGATCCCCATTTCTGATGGATTTATGACTCTTCTCACATTGCTGGTGACAAACTGGGTGAGGTCCTTCTCATCCCCAGCTCCCAGCTCTCTCTTGTCCCCAGGCACCTTCCCCAAGCTCTGAATGTCCATGATCCCTGGATATGGAGCCACTGGGGCCAAGGACAGCCTTTCCCCATGGGAAACATAGATGTGAGCCTGGAGAGTGGCAGTAGTTTAATCAGTGGGGGGTTGGAGTGGGGAGTTTGAGCCCATTGCTGGGCTGGGAGATGGGTGAGAAAGCAGGATTTGCAGGTGAAATATTTTGGTGTCGAGCATGGGGCTCTCAGCCCTGGGATCTGTACACCTGTGGGTCCCCAGCCACGATGAAACTCCAGTGCTGTCCCTGCTCCTCCTCATCCCCAGGAGCTGGTCTCTGGGGTCTCTGGAGGTCAGGCTGGAGGCTCAGTGCCCTCACCTGGGTGAACATTTCACCTTCTCTGGCCGAACCCATTCCTCGGCCTTGGTGGATGGAGCAGGGCATGGGATGCACCCACCTGAGCCCCCACTGCCAAAAGAACTGGGGTCCAAGCCCTGCATGGTCTCCAGCCCTGGCCCTCCTTGGCTGTTCCTCCTGATCCCTGGATCTCCTCAGTGATCCCTATTTCTCCCTGGCCCTCCTTGGCTGTTCCTCCTGGTTCTCCTTGGTGGTCCCTGGCCCTCCTGGGTGCTCCTTCACTCCCCGTGTGCTTCCAGCACGATTCCCTACAGTGAAATGTTGTTTTCCTTTCCTTTATGGAGGAAATACTTTTTTTGTGTACTATCAGATGTTTCTGGGGAACCCCTGGGTGCTATGAGCAGCCTCAGGCCCCCAGGGCCCAGCACCAGTGATTGCTGGTTCATACTGGGACCTTACAGGAGCTGAACCGGGGCAGCTCTGGGCATCACTAGCTGCAAGCACTGGTTTTGGGAGGCTGAGGGATGGTTTTGGGAGGCTGTGGGATGGTTTTGTCCCAGCACCTCAGTGGTTACACACCTGCAGCCTCACAACCGCTGACCTTGGGGTTTGGGGGGGGGGGGGGGGGTTGAATTTTCCCTCTTTATCTGAATTAATGCTGGTTAATGGCAGTTAATGGTTTATCCTGGTTAAAGGCTTATTTCTGCTAAATGTCCCTCTAGCTTTGAATGTGGAAAAAACATCAGAGTTTTGTTTCCCCGACTCTTTGTCTTGCCCATAATTCTGTGGATATCTTATACACCCTCCTGAGGCAGCTTCCCGTCGTGCACGAGCCAAAAATCTTCAGTGAAGTCTGGAGCAAATGTGGCCAAGGTTTTAATTTGCCCCTCTTGCAGGCTTGGGGATGATTAAACAACCCAAATACTCCAAAGTCTGAAAAAAAACCCTCTTAGGGCCCTTTTTGGCTGTTTGCTGTGCTTTTAGTTGGGCATTAATCACCTGTAACTGGCTGATGAAACCTGATGGGGCCATAAATCTGCCCTGCTTTGCATTCAAATGCAGCAATTAATCCAGGGGGGTGTGGCTGCAATTAGATGACAAATTGTGCCTCCAGATTCACTTGCCTGCTTGGACAGAAGCCGCCCGTGTTTGCTCAGCCGCCGAGGCTTGGCTGTGTCTGCTGCTCTTCCCCCGGGGACGGAATGATGAACCCCGGGAGCTGCAGCTGCACAATGAGGCCCCTTTGGCTTCAGCTCCTTCTCCTGGAGCTGGGAAGTTCAGCTCAGCTCCTTCACTTTGGGAAGTTTGGCTTTTTGGCCACCTGGGACTGCCTGAGCCCTTCTTTTCCCAAGGTTGTAGAATCCTGGAATCATCAGGGCTGGGAGAAAACATCCAAGATCATCAATCCCCCACCATGGGCTGCATTAACTCAGGTCTCCAAGGGCCACATTCCCATGGGTTTTGGACACTTCCACGGGTGGTGACTCCACCACTGCCCTGGTGCCATTGGATAGCTTTTTCCTGGAAAAGGGGCCAGCCAGGAGGGTTCGGGATCTGCTCCCAAGGAACAGGGACAAGATTAAAGTGTCTGGGGAAGTTTAGGTCCTGTCCCCTCCTGTCAGGGAGTTGTGCAGAGACAGAAGGTCCCCCCAGAGCCTCCTCTTCTCCAGGCTGAGCCCCCCAGATCCCTCAGTTCTCCAGACCCTTCCCTAGTACTCCAGCCCCTTCCCCAGCTCTGTTCCTGGCTCTAGACTCACTCCAGCCCCTCAGGGTCTGGTGAGTGGCTCCAGTCTGAGCCCAGAATTCAGATGTAGCCCTGGCCCAGCACAGGGTGCAGGATTTATCCTGTCCATCCTCAGACCTCGGGCAGGAAAATTTGGGACCCCCAGATGCAGCAGGAGCTGCTTCCACCTGAGACAACCCTGACAGTGCCTGATTTGGGCTGGTTTTGAGACTAGAACTGGTCCTAAATAGCAATGGCCTGAGCTGAAAGGACCCACTGCTGGATTTGCTGCTGCATCTGCTGTTAATCCCGGTGATGCAGGATGGTTCATCCATGGATGGTGTAGGGTCAGTGCTGCAGGATGGTTCATCCATGAATGGTGTAGGGTCAGTGCTGCAGGATGGTTCATCCATGGATGGTGTAGGGTCAGTGCTGCAGGATGGCTCATCCATGGATGGTGTAGGGTCAGTGCTGCAGGATGCTTCATCCATGGATGGTGTAGGGTCAGTGCTGCAGGATGGTTCATCCATGGATGGTGTAGGGTCAGTGCTGCAGGATGGTTCATCCATGAATGGTGTAGGGTCAGTGCTGCAGGATGGTTCATCCATGGATGGTGTAAGGTCAATGCTGCAGGATGGTTCATCCATGGATGGTGTAAGGTCAGTGCTGCAGGATGGTTCATCCATGGATGGTGTAGGGTCAGTGCTGCAGGATGGTTCATCCATGGATGGTGTAGGGTCAGTGCTGCAGGATGGTTCATCCATGGATGGTCTGGGGTCATGCCTGGGGTGGGTGGCTGTTCCCTGCCCTGAGAAGGCTCTGTTTAATGGCACCCAGATGTGGTTTTGCTGCAAAGCCTGGGGGATGAGGGTGGCTGCTGGCACATGGGGAGTTCTCATGTACATTGCTGTTTCCATGGCAAGAAAGGAACATTTTGGGGTTGGGTAGTGCAGGAGGGATGAGCAAACTCCAGCACAGCTCTGGTTGCTGCAGGGATGCTGCTGCAGACAGAGAGAGCCGAGCTCTTCTGAGCCCAGCTCTGTAGTTGAGCTCAAAATCCAAACACAACGTGGTTGAAATCCAGGACAAAGCCGTGGGGATGCAAGCCCTGATGTCAGCAGTGGGATAAGGTTGTGTTTGCACACCCAACATGCTTTTATCCACTGATTAACTGTTCCTACAGGGCTCCTTTGTGAAACATGAAGGGGTTTTCTGTTCCAAGAGATAAGAAAATAAGCTGGGTTTTATATCCCTTCCCTTTGAGGGTGATAACAGCTCTCAGAATTCCTGTGGACTCTGATCTCCATGTGAGGGTCTCTCAGTGCAGAAACAATTGGCTGTTGGGATAAGTAGCTAAAAAAATAAGGAATTTTAAAAAAATCATGGAGAAAAGGCTTATTTTCTTTGGCTGCTTGGCAAGAAACCAACTGCCCTGTCCCCAGAGAAAGCTCCTGGGCAGGAGGGAAAAATCCCCGCTTGGTAAAAGCTGAAAGATTTGCTGGGGAAGAAGAATTAATTTGTTTATTTTTTTCTTTCTGACTTCATAGAAAAGGCTGATTGTGCTGGACATTAAATTTGTTTTCATCCCCATTTCTAATCCTGACTGCACAAGAGGGCTTTATCCCAACCTGCATCTGCACCTTGCTCTTGGGCACAGGAATATCCATGGCCTTTGCCAAGCAGGATTAATGTCAAGTAACAGAGCCAGGCCTGGATCCTGGAGGCCTCATGCCAGGGGATTTATTTGGTTTATTTTGTTGGTTTGTGCTGATTTTTTATGGGTGGTTTCTGCCATGGACCAGGTGCCAGTGTCCTGAGTGATTCTGTGCATGGAAAGGGCCCTCAAGGTCTTTTCCTCCTTTTCCTGCACATCCTGGAGCTGGATGGAGGCACTGAGCTTGAAGAGCTCTTGTTGTGGAGGAGCCCAGCCCAAAGCCTGGCTGGAGGAGCTGGGGCAGCTCCGATGCCTCACCTCAGGGCTGTGGTTTAACAAAGCTGAGTTTAATCTCCTCCTTGCCTGCTGGGTTCTTGCTTTCTCCAGCCTGGGGAATCCTCCCTGACCTTTCCCAACAAAGCCCCTTTGTTGGGCCGACCTCAGGCCTTCGGGGCGCCTTTATCTTCCCTTCTTCTAACGCTTGGTTTTTATTGAGGTCACCAGCAGGAGCCCTCAGAGGAGCCGCTCTTGGACTTTGTTTGGAAGGTGATTAAGAGCAAACAGATCCTGGAAAGCCAAGGCAAACCCTTGAGCAAGAGGCAACTTGGCAGTGGGAAGAGCCGCTGGATCCCCACATGCCAGGGAGGCAGGCACGGAGCCTTCATTTCCATGGGGTGCTGGGATTGAGCATTGGGAAGGTTGTCCTTCCTAAAGAGGGGGGTTTTCCTGGCCACTCTCCTTTCCCCATGGGCAATCTCAGCAGAGAGCAGCAGGAGATGCCCTGGGCACCCTTTTCTCTCGCAGGAGTGCTGCTCCAGAGTACCCACTCTTGGGTCAGGGCAGGGGGACGCCTGTGCCCTCCTGGTCCCTACCTTGAGGCATCTGCTAAAAACTCCTAACTGCTCTGGCTTGAAAGAGGTGTTTTTGGGGCTGAAAGAGTTGGAACTTTAATTAGAGTTGAGTTGGGACTTACTAAAAGCTAAGTTGGGATTCATTAAAGTTGTTCAGAGTTATTAAGGAGGCATTTTTTGGGCTGTAGGAGGTTTGGTGGGAACAGCAGCATCTTTGGATCTCCTCTTGATCTCCTTGCTCTCTGGATATCTCCGGCCCTTCGCCTCTTCAATGTCCTGTGCGTTTTTTGGGCAACTCCTGGTGCTGCCCCTCCTACGCACACACTGGGGTCTCAGTGCCCTGTGGGGACCAGGCAGGGCACTGGTAGCACTGGCAGCACTGGGGGTGCCCAACCTGACCCAGCATTGCTTTGATTCCCAAATCCCCATGAGCTGAGCCAGGGAGCCGAACACAAATTCCAGGAGCTGCTGCTCAGGCGGAGGCCACGTTCCTGGCTGGGGTGACAACAGGAAGGGTGGCTGTTGTCCCTTGGTGGCCTCAGAGCGGTTTCCTGACTCCTAACAAGGGATCTCATGGCACAACAGGCTGGGCAGAGGCTGAGTAGGAGGAGGAAGGCTCTGGAGGAGGTGGGTGCTGGCACAGCCTGTGCCATGACTAATGCCAACACCCAAGCTGGGCTCTCCTCCTGGGGCACAGCTCACTCCTCTCCGGCACCATTTCAACTCTGGAAATGCTCTGGAAATGTCAGTATTTGCAGGAATAAAGTTCCCTGGTGTGGAGCTTGGTGCTCTGTTCTGGGTTCTTTGTTCTATGTTCTTTATTCTGAGCTCTGGGTTCTGTTCTGTATTCTAGGTTTTGTTCTCTCCTCTGTTCTGGGTTCTGTTCTGTATTCTGGGTTCTGTTCTGTATTCTCTGTTCTGTGATCCGATCTGATCTGTATTCTCTATTCTGAGCTCTGTTCTGGGTTCTGTTCTGTGTTCTGTATTCTCTGTTCTGTATTCTGGGTTCTGTATTCTGGGTTCTGTGTTCTGTATTTTGGGTTCTGTATTCTGGGTTCCATGTTCTGTGTTCTGTCTTCTGGGCCAGCTCCTTCGTGGTGCTCCTGAGCTGCTCTCTGCCTGCTTGGGGCTCTCCAGAACAGCCCTGGAATTCCTCCTGGAGCAGGGAGGTGCTTCTTGGGCTGCACGGGCTTCCCAACTGGGATTCATTCCCCTCTGTGATGCTTTTCTTCCTCTCTGGAATTCTCTGTGTTGTTTTCTCCTCATCTTACCAGCGAGCTGGGCTGAGCTTCCAGGTTAAACCAGGGTCTGCTCTCCAGGACCTGAGGATTCAAGAGGAGCATTCAGGGATGCAAAACAGTCGGAGCTGGGAGCAGGGTGGAAGGGATGCACCCCAGATGTGGAGCCCTGTCCCTGCTCCCTCCTGGACAGAGCTGGGCCTTACCCTCTGTGAGGAGCAGAAACAAAGAAGCTCCTGCATCCTGTAGAAAAATCCTTATCTGGGCCATTTCACTGAGTTTTGCTTCTTCTCATGCCCCTGATTCCTTCCCCTATCCAGAAAACTTAGGGTTCAGGGAATTTAAATTATCTGGTGGAGACCTCCCTTAGTTAGATTTCAGTAGACTTAAAAGCCCTTTCATGTGTAAGAAATGTGAGGTTTCCAGACTGTTGCAACCTGTGAAAATCGTTGGGCTTGTCCTCCCTCCAGAAAAAAAACAAAAATATCCAATTTTTAAAGCTGAACAGTGATACGCAAGGATGGAAAAGGTACTCAGGAGTGAGGAATTATCTGTGAAATCTGCTTAGAGCAGAGCAGCTGCTCGTGGGCATGTTCAGGAAATAGCCCTTAATTAGAGCAAAACCACCCAGGAATGCTAATGATGTACCTTTGCAGTGGTTTCACTTGGTGAGAAACATTTAAATTAGGGTAAAAACAAGCTGGTTATAAAGTGTAATTCACCTTTTTATGCCCCAAACGGAGCTGTGTGGCTTGGGGAAGGGTGTGGGATGGGATGCTGCTGCTGGAATGGAAACTCCTGTTTTTAGGGAGAAGAAGGAAAACCAGTGCAGCACTGCAGGTAAATCAGCTGTGAACACATAGGTTTGTACCTGGTCTTGCTGTTTCTACTGAAATAAAGGTGGATTTTTCTGTGAAAAGCCAATTTCTGCTCAGGGAGTGAGTGGGGCACTGCTGCCTCCCAGCCTTCCAATCTCAGTAAATATTGGTCCGAAGGAGCTGGAATGTTAAAGAAGTAATAATAATAAATTGTCCATTGGTTTTCAAGTGCTGCTATTCCCATTCCTGGACAGGTGAGGACAGGTGGGAGGACCTCAGTCTTTCCCAGCCCAGCCCTGCCCTGGGCCCTGCCCTGGCCAGGTGAGGTTATGGGGTTTGCTGGATGCCAAAAATTCAGTCTGGATTAAATTCACCTCCCTGCCTGGATCAAATCATCAGGGCCCAGGGAAGCCAGGATGGGGAAGGAACTCTGGGCTCCACGTTCCTGAGCTGGGCTTAGCTGCACCTGCCCTGCTTTGGGATTCCACTGACCCCAAACCAGTGCCTGAGCTGGGCTCAGGGCTGGGCCCCGGATGGTTTTTGTGCTGACACAGAGCTGGAACTGCAGCTGATTCATCCTGGGAGGGCTCACACCCAGCCTGGGCTCCTTCCCCTGGTGTTGATCACTTGAAGGGGAGCTGGGCACATCTGGGGGAGGCTGTGGTGGTCCCCAGTTCCCACTGGGACTCCCCCATCCCTGCTCCAGTGTGGGGATGGATGGGGTTCAGAGCTTCAAGTTCAGGGGGATGGCCAAGATTCCCAGTGTGGGGGGTCTGAGTGCACCCTCTGGGCACATCCTCAGGGTCCTGGGGGGCAAGGGAAGCATGCTGGGGTGGTGCAGATTTTTGGGGTGCTGCTCTGTCCCAGCCCCTGAGAGGGGGTCTCTGGGATCTGGACATGCTTCAGTCTCCCCAGGGCTGGTGTTTTTCCCATCTCCCCGTGGGGAGGGTACCCAATATCCTTCAAAAGGGGAAACTGAGGCATGGGGGGTCCTCAGCCCACCCCTGAGGATGGTTGGGGGGGTTGCAGAGTTTAATTTCCGGAGCCTGCTGCTGACCCAAAGGGCTCTTCTACCTCCCTTCCTCCTCCTGCTTGTCCCCAACCCCTTCTGGGGACAGCTGGGGGAGTGAAGGTGCTGCTCCAGGGACTGCAGGTCCAGGGATGCCAAAATCCAGGTGAGGCTGCCCACCCCCCTGGCCAAGGCTGCAGGACTCTCCCGGTTGGGATCCAGCTGAACCTGGGATGGGGGAACTCCCAGGGAAGGGTCTCCCACCCCCCTGGGTGTCCGTGGTGGGAACCTCCCCTTGGCAGCAGGAGGAGGGTCTGGGTCTGGGCAGTGGGTGGGAGGGAGCTGGGCCAGGGTGAGTGTCCCTGTGCTGGTGTCCTGCTGTCCCAGTGTCCCTGTCCCAGTGTCCTGGTGTCCCACTGTCCCACTGTCCCTGTCCCTGTCCTGGTGTCCCAGTGTCCCTGTCCCTGTGTCCCTGTGCCAGTGCCTTGGCTGGGAGCTGCTCTGGCAGAAGGTTGTGGTAGAACTGGAAGAGCAGGGCCAGAGCAGAAGGTCAGGTGAAGGTGTGGGTTTGGCACAGGTGAGGGGCTGGGGAGTTGTGGGTCATTTTTTAAGGGCACCTGTAGAACCGTCTGGGAGAACTGGTAGGGCCGGAGTCACATCGGCCGTGTGGGAAGGGTTGGAAGTATTGGAAGGATCACTCCTGCTCCTTCCGGCCTGGGGACAGGCTCCCAGCTGCCCTGCACCTGCTGCTCTTCCCCACTCCATCCCAAGTTCCCACTTATCCTTCCCAGGATTAATGTTTTCCCCTCCCAAACCAGCTCCCACAGGATTCAGGGTCTGAGCCCTTGCTATTTCCCTGACCCATTGGGATGAGTTTGTGTCCAGCTCAATCTGCTTTCCCTCCTAAACTTTGAGACTTGAGCTGATTTGCACCCAGGATTTTTTTTTTTAACTTTCCTTTATTCACAATAAATAATAAACTATAATACAAAGACCTCAACACAGATTCCAAAAAGTCTCATTCTTTGGGAATAAAAAGGACTCCCAGCACCAGGAAAGGTGAAAGAGCAACTACGAGCAGCCCCGGGCTGGAGGGTAGCTGCACCCCCCTGCCCTAAGCGGTTTCCCTTCCCCCAGGTGTTCCCATACCTGGGCCAGGTGAGGTCCTGCAGGTGGCCCAAGGTGGGGTCTGGGGCCCTGCCATGGTGCAGAGATGGAGCCGAGGGTGCCAGGGCCTGGCTGAGGGGTTTGTGGCTGTGGGGAAGCTGGAGAGGTTCTAGAGCTCATGCAGGGGTTCTTTGTACACACACAGAGCCCCCGGCCTTTCTGCATCCACGGGGGCCTGCAGGGGAAGGCTTTGGATTGAGAGTCTGAACTGCAGTTGTGGGCATTGCCTGGCTTTGGGGCACATGTGAGCCCGTGTGTGGGGCTCCCTCCCCTCCCTCGGCTTGGCTCTTCCAGCTGCTCTTACGGCGGGGTCAGCTCCATGGACTTCTTCCTCTCCTCCCGCTGCTCTTCCCACTCCTCCTCGGACTCGTAGGTGCCCTTGATGATGGCCACCCTGTCAGACATGTTCATGCAGTAGGGCACCAGGACGTAGAAGTAGAGCAGGGAGGCCAAGCAAGCCCCAAGGATGGGCCCGACCCAGAACACCTGGAAAGTGACAGTGAGAGTGTGATGTCTGTTACCTGGTGAGAGCAGCTCCTGGGGCTGGGGCTCCAGCTCTACCACGGCACCACCAGCCATCCCTGCTCCACATCTCCTGCCACACGCAGAGAGGAAAACGCCTGGTCAGAGACTTCCTGGGCTGAAAACCCCTCAGCCTGTGCTCGCTGAGGGCCAAACCTGCTCTGTAAGTCTGGGGCTGAGCTTGCAGGATGCGCTGGGTGAGAGAAAAGATCAAGCTAGGCTTCTCCCTGGGCTTCCTTCTCAGATGATGATGATACCAATGGTGCTCAGAGGGCACCATGGCTGGTTTCTGTGCCTGGCAGTGTCCAAGGCCAGGTTGGATGGGGCTTGGAGCAACCTGGGCTGGTGGAAGGTGTCCCTGCCCATGGCATGGGTTGGGACTGGGTGAGTTTTTAGGTTGTTCCCACCCAACCTACCCCGAGATGTGTTCGTTTCTGTCCCCTGGCTGTGTTAATCCCTGTGCCACGGGATGAACTGTTCCCCGTGCGTCAAGGGGCAAAACCTCCCTTGTTCTCCAGCCCCTTTTAATCTTTCTTGCCTGGGGTGGGCTCCAACCCCCCCACTTCATCACTCCCAGGGCAGGCCCGGTCCTTTCCCCACGTGCCCCCCCCCCCATCCCTGTGCCCAGCACCACCAACACTCACCCAGTGCGCGGGGCTGAACCTCCTGGTGATGACGGCGGGCCCGAAGGAGCGCGCAGGGTTCATGGAGCAGCCGGTGAAGTAAATCTGCAGGTGTGGAGAGAAGCCTGCGTTAAGGAGCAGGTCGGAGCCACCCTTGGGGAGAAGGGACTGACTGAAGTGGCCCCTGCCAGTGTCTCCATTCCAAAGAGCTGGAGATGACCCCTCACCACCAAAGAGCCCCAAGATCTCCCGTGTTTTCTCCTCCAGAGCAGGTACCTCAGGACCAACTGCACGAGGGCATTTTGGGCAGTTCTGTGCTCACAGGACCCTCACCCTGGACTCACCCCCACCAGGTGGCCCACGGTGACCGAGAGGCCGATGGACAGCGCGGGGGAGCCGACGCTGCTGCGCCGGTTGTCCGTGGATGCGAAGATGCAGGCGGCCAGCTGGAAGGTGAGGATGATCTCCACTACCAGGGCCTGGCCTGGGGTTACGTTGCTGTTGATCTGGAACCATGAGAGTGACAATAATTAACCCTTCCCAGGGCTTGGCATCACCGGGAGGGCTCCCGGATTCTTTGCTGGTAGGTTTGGGAGGTGAAGTTGGATGAGAACCCCCCAGGGCCCCTGCCCAGTCCCTGCCTGAGCTTCCTGGTCTTTCTCTGAAAGGCAAGAAATGACCTTTCTTTGCACTTCTCCAAAATCTGTCTCTCCCCCAAGCCTGTCCCTTCCCTGGGCTTTCCACATCTCTCTCCACTTCCCTGTCTTTACAACACTCTGTGCTTCCCCACCAAATCCCTTTTTCCCTGCATTTCTCTGATCCTTGCAGGCTGTTTTACCCTGACCTCTGCCCTGTACTTGTGGAGCACCTGCTCAAGAGGATGAAGAGTAGCTGGGATGGGATGGAAGGTGAGGGTTGGGATGAAGGTCATGGGTGGGATGGGCTGTTGTGTCCCAGTGACTCTGCACAAAGCCCTGGGGACTCTCAGGGGACTCAACCCCACCGGGCGTGGGAAGGACAAAGTGACCCAACCCATCACGGCTCATTTTTTATCTAAATCTGGCTTGTTTGGGATGCTGACCCTGTGGAATGAGAGGCACTGGAGCTCCTGATCCCAGTGACTGAACCCTCTGAACATCTGTGCTGTTCCCAGGGGTCCGGACCTATCCGTGGCTGGAGCTCCAGCTCCGTCATTCCAGGTGTTTTCCCCGAGGGTTTCAGGCTGTGCCTCATTCCCGCTTATCTCAGAGGGTCCCGCTGTCCCCTCTCCTCCCCTGGAAGCAGCCCCCCGACACCGTCCTGCCCCTCGCTCCTTCTCCAGCTCTTTCCCACCACTCTCTCCGTCCCTCTCTGTTCCCAGCTCCCCCAGCGCACTGGTCCCAGTGGGTTCCTGCTCCCCGTGCCCGTACTGGTCTGACTGGGCTCTGCTCCCTCCCTGCCCCCTGCCGCTGGCACGGCTCCTATCCCGTGCTAATCTCCAGGTGAAGAGGCTGCACTGGGAACATCTCAATGGTGCGGGTGACTCACGGGGCCCTCGGGATAGAGGAAGCCCTCATTAAAGGAGGGGAAAACATCCCACTCATCACCCGCACAATAAAGCCGTCATGTCAGAGCTCGGCTTCGCTCCCGTCCCATTCCCATCCCGCAGTGCGTGCGGGACAGAGCACCGAGGATCCATCCCGACGGATTCTCCTGCCCGAGTCAGCGCCGAAGGAAAGGCAAGGGGAGAAAGGGAGAAGGGGAGAAGGCGAGAAGGGGAGAAGGCGAGAAGGGGAGCGCCCCCGGGCAGGACTCACCGCGTTGATGGCCAGGTTGCCGCGGGTGTTGGCGGGGGTGACACCGTAGAGGATCCCGGCGCCGGCGATGGCCCCGACCAGCTGGGCCAGCACGTAGAGCAGCGTGCGGAGCAGGGAGATCTGGTTGCCCACGAAGAAGGCGATGGTCACGGCGGGGTTGATGTGGGCGCCGCTGATGTGGCCGAAAGCCTGCACCAAGGTGCCGATGGCCAGCCCGAAGGCCAGCGCGATCTGAAGGATGCTGGGCAGGGCCGATGGCCACTTCAGCGCCGAGCCCAGCCCAATGAAGACGAAGATGAGCGTGGAGAGGAACTCCACAAAGACGGCTCGAGCAAAGGCCAGGGTTAGTATTTCCTTCTTCATGGTGGGAGCAGGTGGAGGTCAGCCAGGGAGGAAGAAAGTTTAGGATTGCTCTGTGTCCGGGCTCTGGTGTGCACAGCCAGGTGTAGGGCCATACCTATCTATATATGCAAGAGCAGCAGGAGCTGTGTTAAAGGGCGGTGGGTGGAGCCAGGGAATTAGCCAGTCCTCCCAAATTACCATGTGAACCTGGAAAAGTTTCCATCTGAAAATGTCTTCGGAGCCTCTTGGTGAACCAGCGACTCAGATATTGGTGGCATTTCTCTCCTTTCCCTCTGCAAACAAAGAGCCCCTATAGGGTGTCTCTGTGGTCGTTAAATAACGAGGTTGCATAACGAGGCTGAGCTCCCTCCTCTGCTTTTCCCTTTTACTGCCTCTTGCCAGGTCCTGGGTGCTTCATTAGTACAGGTGTAGTTAGTATTTGCTCCCTCCCTTCTTCCCTTGTGCTTGCACACTGCTCCTGTTGGAAAACCCTTGTTGGCCTGGAGGAGCTCTCCTGGGGCTGGGCTCCGGGTGCATTCCACTTCCATGGGACCCTGAAATGCAAAGGAAAATCAAACACCTGGAGCTTCTCCCAGGCTGTCAAGAGGGCTCAGCTCCAGGAAATAAGTGTTTCGCAGTTGTCCAGGGAGCAGGGGAGGGTTTGGGGAAAGCTTTGTCCATCTGGGGAGCTGTGGATGAGCTGGAGCTTCCTTGAGGTGCGTGGATGGAGAAATGGGACAGAGAGGGCTCCTGGCGCAGAGCCTGGCTGGGGACTTCTGCTCCCTTTCCTCTCTGCTGCTCCTTCCGGAGCACTGGAACAAGTGCTGGCACTGGGGGCTGCTCCCAGCCTGGGAATGACGTCTCCTCCCCTGCCTCCCTGCGCCCTTTCCTTTTCTTTCTGCCTTTCCAGCTCTTGCTCAACGAGCAATGATTTCGCTCCTGGGAATGCCAGCACCAAGCACAGTCTCTGTAGGGACACAGGCTGTATTTACACATCTCCTTTCATGTTCCCGGGCGCTGCCCTCCATCCCAAACCCACCCATCTGCAGACGCTTGGCAGTCAGGGAGTGGCGGGGGAGGCTCTCGGGGCTGAGCACGTGGAGCTGTTGGGGACAGAGGTTTTGGGGTGGAAAAGGTCTCGGGTGACACTTAACAAAGAATTCTTGGTTCTCTCGTAGCCCTTGCAACCTTGTGCCAGGATTTGTTTTTCAGATGGGGTTGGGTGTCAGATCTGCTCTCCTTGCTTGGTTGATCCACGTTTCCTTTCCCAAATGATGCTCAGGCTGGGTTTGCCCCTGGCTGCCAGGTTCCTCTGCAGGGGCAGCCACGCTCCAGCACTCAGGGAGCAAAGCTTTGCAGGCAGGACATTGATAAAAACTTCCCTAAATCCAAAAAGTTGTATTCACTGCTGCCTTCTGAGGAGGCTGTCAGGCCTGGGGAGGTCAAACACCAGAAGGATTCCTGTCCAGAGCAAGGCGAGAGGCCTTCTTGTCCAGGACTGGAAATAAATGAGCTTCTCTTCCTTAGTACCCAAAATCCTGAGCAAAACAGACCTTGAGGGCCTCAAGGGACTGAGGATCTGTTACAGCTTTAATTCCTGATAATCGTTTTCTCCCGGATCTGCTGATCCCAGGGCTGATTGCAGAGTCAAAGCCCAGATCTGTTATCCTCGAAACACCTGGTCCGTTGGCGTGTTTTGGTGAAAGTTTTGCAAGCTGGTATTTCAAGACACCCTGGCTGGATTCCAGCTGCCATAATTACTTGCCACTTCCCTTCAGCCCTGTCTGTGGCTCCAGCTGGATAAAATGCTCCCTGTTCCCAAACCCTTCCTCAGTGTCCCCATCCTGCATCTCCCTTGGTGGTGGCTGCATTTTGCTGTCATCTCCTCCAGCATGCTCCTCGCTTTGGCTGAAAAGACAAAAAAATGCCCTTTCAGCCTCCCAAGTGTGGATAATAACAAGCAAAATCCTTCAGCTGACTAGGGGATATCATCAAATAGGGCTAGGATTGGCAGGGAAACCTTCTGGAAAACACAACCATGCAAAGCCTCTTTTCCCGAGGCAGTTTGGAACTTTTTCTCACCGGGGCATTCCTGCTTGGCTCCTCTGATGCCAGCCTTGGCATTTTGAAGGATCCCTGTCCTCCCCGTGGCTCCATGCCACCCGAGGAGCTTGGCTGAACTGAAAGTGCTTTGATGTGTCAGGTTTAATGGAGTTGGGCAAGGTGCTGCATGCCTGGGGCAGGCTGGTGCTGACAGACGGACACCTACGTGGAGGGGTCACACACGCCTCGCCTCACGTGTCCTCCTGCAGGAGACAACACCAGCAGGCTTCTGGCAACAAGGGCAGGTTTGGCTGGCTCCTTCCTCCTCCTCATCCTCCTCCTCCTCCTCCTCCTCGCTGGCATTGAAGAAAAAAAACACAACCAAAACTGCCCCAATCCACTGCCCAGGAGGGGGACCCCAAGGTGGGGAGGAGGTGGGATGGAGGCTCCTGCTGCCTCATCCTCACCTGGGGCCATCCATCTGCCTCACCCAGGCAATGTGCCAGTCCCTGTCAGTCCCTGCTGTCACCCAGCTCCTTGTCAGCCTGCGCGGGGCTATTGTTAATTTGAAGTTGTTGTTTCTGGTGGGTTCAGCTCCGTGCTGCACCTCGGGGCCTGGCAGAGGCTGCACCAAATTCAGGTTAGAAATGCTGCTGAGCCAGGGTTTGAGATTTCCTTCTCACCTGGCTCCATACCTCAGCCATGGACCTTAAAATTGGCCCAATAATAGAGGCAGGAATAAAAGCAGTGACAGAATGTCCTGAACAGAAGACACTAATTCTGCTGGAACTGGGATCAGAAACATAGAATCAATTGAGCTGGAAAAGATCTCTGAGATCTTCGAGTCCAACCCATGACCTAAAGTCATGGACTGGGATTAAATGACCCAAAGACCTTGGTTGGGATGACATCAGAGGAGAAAGATTGGTTCAGTTATTCCAGAGAAAAGGTGTTTTTGCTGGCTCAGGTCCTGGATTTTGTAATGAGGCATTGATAAGGAAAAAATGAAATATCACACAGCAGAAGCAGCAAACTTTACCTTTGTGAGCCTCAGTTTGGGGGCTGCAGGGAAGGGCTTGTGGCTGCTTTGGGATGCACCTGTACAGGTGACTCAGATGGGGCATTAAAGGATCCCTCTTATCTGACCCCCATCTGCTGCCCTTCTTTTGAAGCTGAAGGATGACACCGCTGGCCTGGGGCTGGTGGCATTTCCACTTTCTCCTGCCCAGCTGCAACGAGGCTTTGGCTTCCTTTAGTCCTGTCTGCAGAGCCAGAACGCTGTGACATCGACTTTGGGGCTGTTGTCACGTCCCCTGCTGCTGTCCCTGCTGCTCCAGCCTGCAGTGGGGCCGGGGGTCACCGTGACTTGGTGGGCATGGTTAACCCCTGCTCTGTCACACAGATATCACCTAAATGCTCTTTAGGTGTTGTCTGGTGACAAAGCTTAATGACAGCTCTGCTCTTTGCTGAGTGACTCCTGGAGGTCCCTAGGCAGCTCTGGGGCTGCTCTGCCTCCTCAGTTCATTTGCATTGAAATCATCGTTAGATTGTCCCATGGGATCCTGAGCCTCAGGGGAAGCAAAAGCCGGTTAGAAAATCAGATGACACGGTGGGGAAGGTGGGAGGAACCCCCAGTCCTGATTTTCAGGTCCAGCCCTTCCCAGGAAAGCCACGAGGATGTCCAGGGACATCCCAAGGCCCCCTTTCTGCTCACTGGGAATCCTTATGGGCTGTTTGTTGTGTCCTCGGGATTCAGAGTTGGGGGCAGTGGTGTTTTTCCTCTGAAAAGGTGTTTGCTGTGGAAATATCTTCACTTGTGCAGTCCTTCCTGGGAGTACATCTGGGAATAAATTGAAAGGATGTGGGGAGGGAGATGTCCCTGGGAAGGTGATTTTCCCCTCCCCTGGCACTGCTATCCTACCTGGGCTGGAGGAGATCTTCTGCACCAAGGCAGAGGGGCCTGAAATCACAACCAGGCTCTGAATCACCTGAAAAACATCATACATAAATTAATGAGTTATCGATATAATTGCAGGAATCTGGAAACTCCTAAAAACATTCTGGGGGTGTGGGGGGGTGAGAGTTGGACAGGAGCCAGAGAGCCCCAAGCCTGGGCTGAGCCCCCCAGTGCGGGGGTTCTGCCCCTGTGCTCAGGTGAGACCCCACCTGCAGAGCTGCTCCAGCCCGGGGGTCCTGCACAGGGAGCACCTGGAGCTGCTGGAGCCAGTCCAGAGGAGGCAGCAGGACGAGTAGAGGGATGAAGCAGCTGCTGTGAGGAAAGGCTGGGAGAGCTGGGATTGTTCAGCCTGGAGAAAAGAAGGGTCTGGGGTGATCTAATTGTGGCCTTTCAGTGCCTGAAGGGGCTGCAGGAAAGGTGAAAAGAGACTATTTCTAAGGGTCTGGAGCTCTTGTCTTGGAGGACAAGGGGGAACAGCTTCCCGCTGCCAGAGGGCAGGGTTAGGTGGGATACTGGGAAGGAATTTCTTCCACTGAGGGTGGTGAGGCCCTGGCACAGGGTGCCCAGAGCAGCTGTGGCTGCCCCTGGATCCCTGGACGTGTCCAAGGACAGGTTGGACATTGGGGCTTGGAGCAGCCTGTGCTAGGGGAAGGTGTCCCTGCACATGGCAGGGGGGTGGGGCTGGATGAGCTTTAAGATCTCTTCTCACTCAAACCCTCACATGGTTTTATAAAAAGCCAAGATTTTCACACAATTCCCCTGGCTCCAAGTGTCCAAGGTTTCACAGCAGAACACTGGGGACAATACATGGACAGCTGGGGAAAGGGAAAATCCATTTTTTCACCCGTTCTGCCTCTGAAACTCAGAGCAAATGCACCAAGGAATTTCTCAGCTTTAAAAATGCTCACTGGGGAGTTAAATAGACCCATGCTGGGAATATCCCTTGTGCCATCAGATCCGGAGCTGAAGATTCGTACACTGAGTGGTGTCTGGAAATATGGGATTTTTCTTTTGTTTGTTTAGATTCCTGGGAAGTTTGGATAAAAATTCAGGCAGAACCTCCATTCTCTCCAGCAGATCCTTTGGCAGAACCCTTGGAATAGAAGAATTTTGGGATGTTTGGCTTTCCTCTGGAGCACTAGCACCTTCTGGGATGGTCTGTGGTCATTTCCTACACCTGGCCCTGCCTCCCCCTCTTGCACTCCTGGCCCCGACCCCTCCTCAAGGAAAACACACTCAGAAAATATTTCTCCATCTACAATAATGATGGAAAATAATGATGTACCTGATCCCAGGTACATGGCACTGCAGGGAAGTGACTGCTGGGGGCTCACGCAGCCCCTGGGATTGGGACTGGGAGAATTTTGAAAGATCAGGCCAAGAAATTCCAGCCAGAGAACTCAGCTCTGTCCCCCACCAAGGTGAGCCTGGGCTGAGCTCTGTCCTCCCTGTCCCACAGGTGTGACCAGGGGCTGAAGGGGTTTGTCCTGTGCTGGTACAGGTGAGTTTGGGCTTCTCCAGGCTATGACTTCACTTCCATGTTCTCCCAGTCGTTTCCCATTTTCCCACGTGATACAGAAACCCTCCAGGCACTGGGATCAATGTCGGTGCTCCCAGGTTCTCCCAGATTCCTTGAGCAGGGATTTGGATGCTCTTGGGTCCCTACAACAGGTGAGGGATCAGTGGGTGGGTGTGGCAATGCTCCTTCCTGGAGCTGGAGTGGGGAAAGGAGGGAATTCCTCGGGATTAAGTACACGTTGCATCAGAATTTGGGGGAGCAGGACCAGGGCACGGCCCCTTTGCTGAGGCCTTTCCAGTCCTGGGGTCCCTTTGGGGCTCTGCTGCCAAGAGAGACCCCGAGGGGCTGGAGCATGTGCAGGGGTGGGAATGGAGCAGGGACAGGGCTGGAGCACCAGGGAAGGGTCTGGAGAACTCCTGAGGGTCCTGGGGGGCTCAGTAGGAGAAAAAGAGGCTCAGGAGAGACCTTCTGACTCTGCATAACTCCTGGACAGGAGGGGACAGCCAGGGGGCATCGGGCTCTGCTCCCAGGGAACAGGGACAGGAGAGGGAACAGCCTCAGGCTAGGCCAGGGGAGGTTTAGTTTGATACTGGGGGAAATTCTCTCAATGGAAGGAGTTTCCCAGACCAGGCACAGCTGTTCAGTGCAGGGGTGGGATCCCATCCCTGGGGGGAATTTCAAAGTTGTGACACCTGGGGACATGGTGAGGGGTGGTCCTGGCAGTACTGGGGAAACACTTGGGCTCGATGGTCTCCAAAGCATTTTCCAACCTGAACAATTCCATGGTTCCAGGAACATGGCAGCCAAGCAGCGAGGACAAGGAAGGGGATGTGGGTGTGTGCAAAATGCTCCGGAATTTTCACAGCTTTGCAGAAGGATCAGCCCAAAGCTGAGGCCATCCCTGACCCCAAGGTGGGAGAAGGGGAAAACCTCGTGGTCTTGGGAGGACATGGGAATGCTTCAACTCCTGGCTCAAATAATTCCCTTGGCATCTGGCACCCCAAGTGCTGCCCGTGTACGGAGGATTATGGTTGCTCTGTGGCAGCTCTGGGTTCCTGATCCTGCCCTCCAATTCCAGCTTCCCCAGTGAAATCTGGAATGTCTGGGTGGTTTCCAGGCAGGTCAAGTTTGGGAAGAGACACAGTTCCACAGGGAAGGTGAATTTGTATTCCTAGGAAGATTGGGGCTGCTTCAACCACCTGGCTGAGGGGTTTGGGGTCGGAGAGGTGTCTTTATAGGACTTTATATCTATTATTTACCATAGATGTGTCAGTGCTTTCCATAAGTGTGTCAGTATTTGATCCCTGTGTCTGAACTCGAGGGGTAAAAGGGGATTTAAAACACTTCATGTGAAAGAGGAGAGCCATTATCAGACATTAAACCTCAGGTTCACATTAAGCCTGTGAGACTTAAATATTGTGAAGGTAAATAATAAATGAAATGCTTTGATCTGGAGAAGAGACATTGAACACACCAACATTAATTTAAATAAATAGCTGAATTCAACAGTGTCTTTTTCTACAGCAGAACATGCCTAGGGTGACATCTGGAAAAGTCTGCTGGGATTTTCCTGCACACATGCATGGATTAATTTTCCTTTAAAAACCCCATACGACTTTTAAAAGTGAGCATTTGATAACAGAAATACAATTTGACACTGGGATGGGGTTAAAACATTATTTTATTGCCATTGCTGAGAACAGAGGGAGTTTTTGAGAAGCCTCTTCTGAGCTAAAATTCAAATTCACCATCAAGGAGCAAAGGGAAGCAGAATCCCTGTTTTTGGGTGGATCAAACCAGGGCTGGGAGTGCTGCCTTGACAAAGCCCTCTGGGGGTGTTTGCATGGATTGGATGTGGATAAACACCTGGCCTGGGCCAGATCAGAGCTGGGCTCCCTCCTTATCCCTCCAGCAGCAGCCACTCCAAGAGCTGAGGAAGAGCACAGGGAGAAAGGCAAGGATGGATCTGATGGGAGGAGGGGATGGGGTCTGGGGAGCAGAAAGAAGAGCATCCTTTGGTGGGGGGGTCCTGTCAGAACAGGGGGAGGGAAAAGTTCCAGAATGATCCATAAATCATCTCTTATGATTTGGAATGGGGCCCAATCTCATTGAATATTCCCATGAAGAGCCTTTCCAGAGGAATCCTGGTGGGGCTGACACCGATGGGACAATGCTGGAGACACTGCTGGGATTCACTCTGGGAATGGAGAACTTGGGGCAGTGCAAGTGAAATGGGGTTAAATCAATGGCTAAAAGAGCAAAATTCACCCAAAGACCAAGCCAAATTCCTTGGCCAGGCTGAGGACCATGACCAGGTCCTGACAGGGCAGAGGGAAGGGGTGGGTGGGGTTTGGAGGGTCTGGAGTGATGTAGCCATGAGAAAGGGATGTGAGAAGCAAGTGATGGAGATGAGGACGAATTCCTGGCTGTGAGGGTGGGGAGGCCCTGGAATGGATTTTCCAGGGAAGCTGTGGCTGCCCCATCCCTGGAAATGTCCAAGGCCAGGTTGGATGGGGCTTGGAGCAACCTGGGAGAGTGGGAAGTGTCCCTGCCCATGGCAGGGGGTGGAACTGGGTGGGGTTTGAGGTTCCTTCCCATCCAACCCATTCCAGGATTCTGATTATTCCCCCCTGAAACACGTTGGGTGTGAAATTTTTCCTCTGTGTGTTCAGGAGATCTGAGCGTCTGAGAGGAACAGGCAAGAAGGGAAAACCAGGGAGAAAGAGGAAGGACAACCCTGGCCCAATAACAAGGTGGGTATGAGGTTGGGCTGTAACCCGGGCTTGTCGTTTCACAGCAGAGAGAATTTGCAAGCGCTCCCCAGTGGGGCCGGCAGGGACTCATGGCCACACTTCCAGTCCCATCTTCCCTGGAAAGTGCCTGTGGGAGCACCTTTGTGTCCGTGGCGGGAGGGAAGGGGCACTTTGGTCCCTTTCACGGCAAAACCTGTTGTGTGTGACACTCATGGTTCACAGTGAATGCTCCCGTTCCTGCTCCCGCTCCTGTGTGTGAGCCAAGAACCGAGCAGGGACCCGAGATGGGAGCAGAGTGCAGCAGCAATGAGGCATCGGGTGGCAACCTCCACACCCAGGGTAATGAACACTCTTCAGGCTCTGGAGCTCTCCAGGAGGAAACAACCCCAGCCAAGCTCCGTGTCCTGCTAGGGGACGTGGAAGAGGGAATCCTGGGGAGATCCCTTGTTCCTGCAGGGTTGGGATTTACTGGCTCTCCCCCAGATCAGAAACCCCCCAGGCATGGGGAGAGCTGGGGACAGGAGGTGAGTGGGACTAGCACAGCATCTCCCCGGGAGAGGATTCAACATCAGTGCCCCAGGAGAAACGAAGGGAGAGAGGGGAGAGGTGAAATGCTCCTCTGGACGAGCACTAAAACCATGCCAGACGTTTGCAGCTCCTCTCTCGGCTCCGGGAGAGGTTTGGCTACACCTTCTCAGACATGCCCCTGGGCAGGGTCTGGGGGGAGTGCAGCTCCACGGACTGGCGCCGCCGGACCTCACGCTCGGCCCAGTCCGGCTCAGGCTCGCAGCCCTTGAGAATGGCCAAGCGCTCCGAGAGGGTTTTGGCCTGCGGGAACAGGACGTAGTTGTAGAGGATGGAAGCTGCTGCAGCCCCAATCAGGGGACCCACCCAGAACACCTGGAGAGGAGAGAAGGGTGGGGTGAGTAAAACCCAGCCTGGCTTTGGAGGGTGGGGAGGAACTGGGATCTCTGAGGGGCATTCCAGGGGCTTGGATTCCTTCCTGGGAACAAAACACCAAGTCAGCTCTGCTTTGGCCATCGCTGGGGTCCGAATTCCCCTCCAGTGCCTGGATATTCCCAACCATCCTCTTCCACCATTCCCCCTTTGCTCAGACTCTACATTAATGACAGGCCCATTGTGAATGTGCTGAGTGATGTGGCATCATCTGGAGGAGCATTTTCCTACCCACTTATGGATTGCTGGGGGAGGAGGAGGTACCAGCCTGGGTCAAAACCCTTGGAACACATCAGGAACCACCACAGCTCTGCCTCCAGCTGGGCTCTTTGCAGATGAAAACAATAAAATCATGGAATCTCCTGAGCTGGAAAGGATCCACAAGGATCCTCAAAATCCAGCTTCTGGTCCTTCTTGGGACAACCACCACCAATCCCACCCTCTGCCTGAGAGCATTGCCAAAATGCTCCTGGAGCTCTGGCAGGCTCAGAGCCACGGCCATTCTCTGGGGAACCAGAGAGTGTTCCCAAAGGTGTTCCTATATCCAGGAACAGGAAAGATCCCCAGGACTGGCAACAGCTCCACGCTCCATGGGTTCCATGCACTAAGTCATGTCAACAGACCTCACACCCTGATCCTGTTGCAATGCTCCCAGTTTGGAAAAGCCAATTAAGCATCCAGCAGCCCCACCTCCTGCTCCTAATCTCTCCATCTCTCCTCCAGCTGGGAGCTGGCATGGAAATGCCTGGAATTTGTCTGGCTTGGTGAGTTTGAAGGAATACTGGCAGTTCTGGGGCCTCATCCAACCCAACCCCTAGAGCCAAGTTCTCACCCAGTGGTCGCTGAAGTCTCCGACGACGACAGCGGGGGCGAAGGACCTGGCAGGGTTCATGGAGCAGCCGGTGTAACGGATCTGCCGGGAATACCACGGCCGCTGTCAGCATTAAACCCTTTTACCACTTTTTAAAAAATGTTGGGGTGTCATTAGGGTGATTCATCCCCTGAGCTGCTGCTTCACCCTCCAGCATTCCTGTTCCAGGAAAAGGGATTCCAGGAGCCGCCACCACCTGAGTCAACACCGTGAGGTGTCTGAGCTCGTGTGTCCCCAGCGTGGTGTTGCTGTGCTGCAACCCAAGCTCCCAGTCCTGCAGAAAATTCCCTCTCGTGCCTCTGAGGACAAGAGAGGAACAGTCCCATGGCCACAGGGGCTCGTGGAATGTTGAGGATGGAAGGTGAGCTGTGACCAACAGCATTTCCTGTGTGCACTGGGTGTGGGGGCTGCTTTGGACCATCACCCACCCAGCTGGGATTTCCCTGAGTGTCCATCCCAGACACTTGCCAGACTCAGCATACTCTCGAGAGCCCCAGCTGCCCAGATCCCAAGGATTCCTGTAACCCCCTATGGAACCTGAGGAGAGGCAGAGTCCAGGAAAATCAAGTTTTTCATGCCAAATAAAAGCTGAGCTCAGGCCACAGCTCTCCCATGGCTTTGGTGGGACTTTTCCCACTCTCTACTGAAAAACCCCAGGTTGCAAACCCCTGTGAAGCCTGAAGATGCAGCCAAACCAACTTCAGGCAAAAACAAAGAAAGAACCCCAAAAGTACCACCAAGTTTTGGCTCATCCACTCACCCCGAGGAGGTGCCCCACAGCCACGGAGAGGCCAATGGAGAGGGCAGGGGAGCCCAGGTTGTCCTCACGCCGCTCGTCTGTGGAAGCAAAGACACACAGGACCAGCTGGAAGGTGAGGAACAGCTCCACTGTCACTGCCTGCCCCGTCGTGGTCTCATTGTGCAGCTGGAATGGGAGGAAAAATATTCCAGGGCTGAGTTCTGTGAGGGGATGGGAATATGGGAGATGAATCAAAAATCTGGGGGAGCCAAAAGAAATGGGAGATTTTTGGCACCAGTCAGAAAAAAAAATTTCAGGTAGAAGTGGCTCAATGGGAAATGCTTGATTGACCTCTCAGGGAATAGGAAATTTTATTGTCACTTTATTTTTTCCTTTTTTTTTCTTTTCCTCATACTCAAAATGCCTTTTGGAAAAGTTTACAAGTTTTGAAGACATTGAAAAGAAGTATTTTAGCATGAAAAAAGAAAAAAAATCCAGTTCCCCACTTTTTTGACTCAGAGAATTTGTCATGTCTGATCTGGAGCTGTCCCTGGCTGCACCCCCTCTCCTCCAACTCAGTCCCTTCTTTCCCTGTGTCCCCCTAAATCCTATACCCATCACTTGGTGATCCCAGCAAGGTCCTAACTGCCCTCCTGCCCAAGCTCCAGAGCGAGATCTTCCTCATTCTCCTCCCCAATATTCCTGTCCCTTTTTATGCACAGGGATAATCTGTGCAGGCAGCCACATGATGAACAGTCCACAGGGGAAAAAACCTTCTTGAAATCCCCAGTTCCCACTTTTAGGTGGTTTAAGCTGTAAACCAACCAAGCTGGACCAGTCTGAATCTCCCTTAAACCTCCTGCTTTTATTACCCTTGGTCATTACCAGCCTAAATGCCCTTGTTCAGATTAAACCACAATCCCTCTTTTTAACCCTCCTAATCACTCTGGCAGTGTCTTCCTGCTGTGGGAAAGGTGATTTCCATGTGCTGCTTCCCAGCCCAGCTCCCTGCTCCTCCCCTGCCTCTGCTGGGTTTGGGTGATGTTGATCCTGGCAGGTGCCTGTGCCCACCTGGGATGGTGACAGTGGACACTGGAGAGGGGACACTGAATCCCTGGGTTTCAATTCCTTTTCCCCCTCCTGTTGTTATGTGCAGAAATTGGGAAGGGGTGTTGGAAGCCAGGATACCATTGGAGAATCCCCCATGGCTTCCTAAGCTTCCCTGGCTTTTTATTTTTTCCCTGTCTGAAACCAGCCTGGGATTCCTTGTGAAGCTTTAGAGAATCCATGTGCTGGGTTTTGGGAGGAACCAGCTGGATCTGGTGTGACCATCCCATCACAATGGGCAGCAATGAGCTGAATCTAATGAAAATCTGAGATTTAGACCCAAATTTCTCCTCTTCCCACCACTTCAGCAACCTGGAAATTGTGGCTTTGCCAAAGCAGAGCCAGGAAAAGGCTGCCTGTACCCACACCAGAGGGGAAAGTGGGATGAGCCTGGGACAAAAGGAATACAGAGATCGTATTTTGGATGTGTCTTTCCTTAAACCCCTGGGACCCCCAGAATCCCCAGACATGCCCCCCAGTAGAGCCCCAGGTAAAAATGAGATGGTTGTGACTCCAGGGGAGCCAGCTGGATCTTTCCTCTGGCTTTAGCCCTAAAAACAGGGGGCATTTTGGCACCGATATGAAAAGAGGAAAGATTTCCCAGGTGGAAGAAGTGGCTCAATGGGAAATACTTGATTTACCTCAGGAAAATTTTAGCCCTAAAGGGATTTCCTAAATCCAAAATTTCCTAAATCCCCTAAAAGGGATTTCCTAAAATTCCCTAAAAATGAAAGTTTAGCCCTAAAACCAGAGGAGGAAGATGAGTCCTGCCTTCATCCCTGCTCCTGGCAGGACCCTTGGAGCAGCAGGGTGCTGAGCTGTGGCATTCAGATTCTTCTTTGCTGATACCAGAGGGTCTTTGCTGGCCACAAGCCCCTTCCTCCCACCCCCGAGCCTTCCCAAAGACCCTGCCCAGTGTCCCCAAGCCTCACCTTGTTGAGGGCCAAGCCCTCCCGTGAGTCTGCCGGGGTGATCTGGTGCAGGATGGCAGCGCCCACCACCCCCCCCAGCAGCTGGGCCACCACGTAGAACAGGGCACGGAGCAGCGAGAGCTGCGAGCCCAGCAGGCAGCCCAGGGTCACGGCCGGGTTGATGTGAGCGCCGCTGACGTGGCCCAGGGCTTGCACCAGGGTCCCGATGGCCAGCCCGAAGGCCAGCGCGATCTGCAGGGTGCTCGGGGCCGGCGCCGAGGGCCAGTTCAGGGCAGAGCCGAGGCCGAAGAGGACGAAGACCAAAGTGGCCAGGAATTCTGCGAAGACAGCCCTGGTGAAGGCGATGGAGCGCAGCTCCCACATCATGGGGGCTCCCAGGAACGATCCCACCCAGAGCGTTCTCGGTGCCCTCCTCCTGCTGTGTCCCCGAGGATGACCTGGGACATCATTTATATATCTGGAGGTGGGGGGGGGGGCGCACAGGATCAGCTGCTGAAGGGGATGGGATCCTGGTCCCAGGAAATCTGATGTGTTTTTCCTTCTGTGTTCCAGCTGAGGGAACATCAGATCCTGCCCCTTCTATTAAAGCTGGGGAATGCAGAGCTCGCCACCCTCGGGAGGTCATGTATCAGCTTCCAGCAGGGCTGGCAAGGACTTCTCCCTTTCTCCTGCCCTCTTTCTCCTGCTCCCTTTCTCCTGGCCTTCTTTATCTGGAAACGATCCCCAGACACAGGAGCATGGAAAGGGCAGGAAGCAATGGGAGTCTGTGGAACTGGAGCTGAGGTCATGTTGTCTCAAAAATCAGGCCATGGGCTGTGATTTAATGACCAGAAAAATCCCAGAACATGGAGAGATTCCTGAGGGTGTTCCGTGCAGGGCCAGGACCCTTGAGGGTCCCCTCCAACCATGGATATTGCATGATTCCATGAAAAGTGAGTGCAGGGGAGGCACAAAAGTGATTCTTTACAGCTCAGTTCCTCAGAGTACCTGAATTTTGCAGCCTGGGCGCAGATTTCCTACCCAGAAAAGGGGGAACCACTCCCAAAGCAAAGACTGTCAGAAATTCCCATGTGAAAATATGACCCCAAGGCTGGTGCACCTGTGCCCTAATTATGGCCATTTTGGCCAACTCAGCTTTTCAGAAACGTCCTTTTTAGTTCTTGGTGTCAGTCCCAGAGTGAGAATTTCTTCTCTGGGATTTGGTTCTTCCCATCTGCTCCTTACCCAGGAAGTTTCTTTTCCCTTTTCTCCATTTCCCATTCCTGAGGGATGCCTGTAAAACCTTTTCCTTGCCTTGTCATTGGGGTTGGTGGCTGTTTTTTCCTCTCCAGAGCCAACTCTGTGGTGGGACCATTTTATATCAGAGGGATGCAGAGCATCAAGACCAAGTGTCCATTTTTGGGCTCTAACAAAGCCTCTTGCTCTATAATAAATAGATTATTTTTCCCTTCCATAGTAGCTGTGCAAGTGCCATGGGACTGATGGTAAATGCTCCATATTGCTGGAATTATTCATGGAATGATGGGATATCCCAGGTTGGGAGGGACCCACAGGGATCTGTGAAGGTTCTTTTCTCCATGGCAGGTGGGGAGCAGAGCTCCCAGGGGGAGCAGAGGATGGATGCAATGGAGTTGCAGTGGATGCAATGGATGCAGTTCCCTTCCAATGGAACTGACATTCTTGTCTTCCCCCTTCTCCCTTCTTCTCTCCCTTCCTTGCTCCTCCTCTCTCCCCCTTTTCCTTTCTCTTTCCCTCTCCCCTCTCCCCTCTCCCTCTCCCCTTTCTTCCCTCTAAGAAAAGGTTTGTGGGAATATTGCTCTTAACAAGTGAGGGACTGTGGGAAAAACAAATCCAGCCCATGGCTGAGTCTGAACAAGGTGGGACTGTGGTCCAATAAAACCTTTTCCTCTGAAAATCTTCCCCTTGGACTGTGTCCTGCCCTGACATCCCTCCAGCCAGAGCTTTTCCATCAGTGGAGTCAGTCCCATAAAACAGGTTTGGGGGCTAAAAGGATATGGGTGCTGTTGAGCCTCAGGATTGTGGTCCTGGCCAGGCTCATGCTCCACATGCCTGGCACAGGGCTCAGCCCTACTCAGGGCAGGAATTACTCAGGGCTGCAATTACTGCAGGGAGGATGGAGAGCAAATCCGGGTAATTACTGGAGCTCATACCCTGCCTGATTAGTGGTTACTCTTGGGGAGCGTGGTGATGTCTCAGTTAATTAAAAGGAAAGAGAAGTCAGCAGGATTAGTTCTGAGCAACTTAAAAGTCCAATGTCATGGGTCCTGACTTTTGTCTGGAGATGCAAAACTCATTGCAGCTTGCTTGTACTGGACTTGGAGATGTCGGTGCTGAAATTGGAGATGTTTGTTTTGAGCTTGGAGCTGTGCTGTGGCTGGGGGGCTCCTGTGGTTCTGGGCTGTGGGGAAAGGGTCAGAGCTGCATTTTGAGACTGGCTGTCATGGTGTTTATGGCATTTGCTGGGAGATGGTGTTTTCCAGCAAGAACAGCCCATCCCAGCTTTGCCCAGAGACCTCCAGTACTGGAATTCCACTGGTTTTACAGAGGAATCCATCCATGGCACAAAACCAGACCCTTCTGTCTCCAGGCACTGAGTCAGTGGCAGAGCCAGGGTTTCCTGGCAGTGCCACAGCTGGGCACTGCCCATGCCTGGGAAAAACGGGAGAGCCCACAGGCTGAAGGGTTGGGAATGGGCTGTTGAATCTGTGCTTGTGTCTAGGAGGGGATCCTGGAGCTGCTCGAGGTGATGGAAACATGGCTTTCCACCTCACCCTAGGTGTGCTGCTGCTTTGGGAGCAGCCAGGAACATTCCAGGAATGCAGGGAATCCAAGGAGTTTGGGAAAGTGCATTATTTTACCAGTTAACCCCAGCCCCTGGAGTGTGATGGTGTTATCAGCCCTCCCTGGGACCAAGTGCAAATTTAATGATCTCGAGGAGCAGGTTGGCATCTGCAGAGAGTTGGAACCCATGTGGGTGCCTCATGCTGGAGCCCTGTGTTGGAGCCCCACGTTCATGTCTCATGTTTGGAACACCATGTTGGTGCTCTGTGCTGGTGGCTCGTGTTTAAACCCTGTGTTGCTGCCTCATCTCTGTGTCCTGTGTTTGGAACACCCCATTTTGGTGGCCTGTGTTAGTGCCCATGTTTGGAACCTTGTGTTGGTGCTTATGTGGATGCGTCGGGTTTGAGCCCCATGTTTGGAACCCTGTGTTAGTGCCCATGTTCGAGCCCACGTGGATACCCTGTGCTCATGTCCCATGTTGGAACCTCATGTTTGGAATCCCTTGATGTTGCCCTGTGTGGATTCCTTGAGCTGGTGCCTCATGTTAGTGCCTGTGTTGGTGCCTCATGTTGGAACCCCGGGCTTGGAACCCTGTGGTGGTGCCCACGTTTGGAGCCCCCATGTTTGAACCCCATGTCTGAACCCCGTGTTTGAACCCCATGTTTAGAACCCCATGTTTGAAACCATATGTTTGGAACCCCATGTTTGGAACCCCGTGTTTGGAACCCTGTGTTTGGAGCCCATGTTTGAACCCCATGTTTGGAACCCCGTGTTTGAAACCCCGTGTTTGGAACCCCATGTTTGGAACCCCGTGTTTGGAGCCCATGTTTAAACCCTGTGTTTGAACCCCGTGTTTGAATCCCATTTTGAACCCCATGTTTGGAACCCCGAGCTGGTGCAGCAGCCAAGGCCACATTTCGGAGAATGTTTTGAAGGTGCCACCTTTTGAAGAACGTTTTGCAAGGCAGGGAATGGCTCTTGCACAACAGGAGCTCCTCCAGTGCTTTAGATGGCCCTGATATCTCTGCTCCCCTGGCTTCCAGGAAAGTATAAACATCCCGAGGTATCTCCATTCCATCTGAAATACCTCGGAGCCACAGAAACACTTATTGCATAAACAATGCTCAGTTTTCCTGCTTGGATCTGATCTGTCACAGGTGTCCCATGCACTGCCCAGACCCCGCTGGAAATCCCGTTTTATGCTCTTTTCTGGGAGCAGGAAGCACCTGCAGGCAGCTCCCCATCCTCTAAGACAGCCTGAACTGCTGCTTCCCGTGGCAGAAAATGCCCTTTTCATTGGACACCAGATAATCCACTGCTGGAATAAGGCTTAGGAGAAAAAATTGTACAAACTTCGATGGTTTCGGTTCTGCTGTTCCTTGAAATGCAAGATTTCTGTCCCCAAAGGAAGGGGAAAACTGGAATAGGTGAAACTGGAATGGGTAAAACTGAAATCCTCTTCTGGAGAGTTCTCCAGGAGCAGCCCTTAAAAGAAAAAAATTTAATTGCATTGTGACAAACTCTGTTCTTGGTTGAGGTTCTCTCTTGGCTGCCTGGAAAAATGGACGTGCTGAAGCCTTTGGTCCCATCCTGTTCCCCAGCAGAGTGCGGGGAGTGGCAGCCATGTGCTTGGGGAGCAGATGGGAATGAAGGATTGGACTCAGTTTTGGGATCAGCAGGGGCACAAACCCCTCAGCCTGGCTTCCATCTGGGAACTGGAGCAGCAGCAGCAGAAGTTTGTTTCCAGTTTTTGCACTCTGGATGTCCTGACCATGGTGGGCATTTCCCAGACAGGAGGGGCTGTGAGTGGGGGTCCCTCAGCAGGGACAAGACCAAACACAGGTCTTTCCCCCAGTCTGGGTTTTTTCAGGATTTGGCTCCTGCTGCCTGATTCCAGACTGGTTTGAGTTGGAAAGGATATTAAAGATCATTGAATGCCAACTGCCTGCCGTAAGCAGGACACCTCCCACTGTCCCAGGCTGCTCTAAACCCAGGCCAACCTTGGACACCTCCAGGGATGGGGCAGCCACAGCTGCTCTGGGAAATCCATCCCAGGCCTCCCCACCCTCACAGGGAGAATCCCATCCCAATATCCCACCTAACCCTGCCCTCTGCAGTGGGAAGCCTTTCCCTGTGTCCTGTCCTTCCATCCCTCATCTCCAGTCCCTCTCCAGCAGGGAGCTGTGGTACAGCCAGGGAGGGGGTTAAGATCCCTTTTGGTGACCATCAGGAGAAGGGATTTTCTCCCACTGCCCAATTCCATCCAAAGGATGTTCACCCCGGGAAGCAAAGTAGGGAAAGGTTCCCCGCCTTCTCTGCCTTTCAGGCTGAGTCCTAAATCCCTTTTCACACAAAGCTTCCGTTGACTCTGGCTGTGTTTGTTGTTCCTTAGGGAGGCTCAGGGATTATTGCAGCCCCGATTCCCTCCAGTGCCTCCCGAAGGAACCTTGGGCGAGGGCCATGAGCAGAACCAGCCTGAAAGGCTTTGCTTGGTTTCTTTGTCCCATCTCAAGGACTTGCAAGTTCAGTCCTGAATGTTTGCCTGGGCTTTAGTGCAGGCAGACAGCAAGACTGGTGCTGCCAGAGCCAGGCTGTGGATCCTGTTGGAATCAGGACATTCCTGTGGCTGTGGATACCTTCTGGCCCAGCAGGAATCATGGAACAGTTTGGGTTGGAAAAGACCTTTAAGGCATCCTGTCCCACCTGTGCCATGGGCAGGGACACATCCTCTACTCCAGGTTGCTCCAAGCCCCTCCAACCAGGCCTTGGACACTCCTAGGGATAAGACAGCTACAGCTCCTCAGGGATTTGGCCATTCCCAACATCCTGTGACATCAGAGATGGAAGCTGGGACTTCCCTTCAGTCCCACCTAAGGGAGGGCAGAAAGGAGAATGTTCTTCCCATGTCTGGGTGCTGAAGTTCAGACCAGGACATATAAACATTTATAGGACAATAATGAGTGCTTTTCTCTCAAACCCACGAAACAACTCCAGCCAGACTCCAGAACATCCAGAAACCAGCAGGTTCCCAAGTGATGGAGCCCCCATGGCCTCGCCAGGTGCTGGAAGCTCTTTGCCACCTGTCCTGGCAGGAATGTGACATTGGTGAGGGGCAGGGAGAGTGGGACATGACCCTGGTGACGGAGCTGGGCAGGAGAGCTCGGCTCTTCTCCACCAAGGTTTGTTTGCACAACCAAACGCCTCAGAGAGCCCCAGTGCTGCGGGTGGGACCTGGGAGTGGCTGTGACATCCTGTGGTGACACCGAGCAGTGACACGGGGCAGTGCTGGGCTGAGCTTGGCTTTCCTCATTTTATGTAAATCTCAGTAATCCAGGGCCATGGGCTGGAAGGGAATGAGCTCTGGGAGATGCCAGCTCCAGGTGACCCTGGAGTTAAAAAAGAGAATTAAGAACAGGATGCTGCTGGGAATTGGTCCTGGTGGTGGCTCTGGGAATGATGTCCCATGTCTCCTCCTGATCTGACACGTGGAGCCCCTTGTTCCTGTCCCCTCCAGCCCTGGGGATCCAAGGTTCTTATTCTCATTCCCTGTCCCCTCCTGTCCTGTTTCCTGCACATTATCCCTGTGCCAGTGCTTTTCTTGTGGAGCTGCTCCTGGTGAGAAGGTGCAGGGATGGGCAGGGAAAGAAGAGGGTTATTTCCAACAATCCCTCTAAAAGCTAGCTGGGATTGAGGGAAAATAAAAAGGTTTCTCTCACCTGAGCCCAAGGTCAGCCCATGGCCCTCATGAGCCAGACACAGCAGACGCAGGGCAGGGAACTTTGGAGTCCACAGGAGAAAAAAAAACGAGGATAATTTTCAGGCTGAGATGCAGCAATCAGAGGAAGCTGGAGGCAAAACTGAATTGCACCAAATCCCTCTTGGCCTTTACATGGAACATTTTCAAATCAATTTCTGAATAAGAAGCTGCTTCTGCCTCTTCTGCTTTGGGGCAGTGCAGAGTGGGATCTGGGTATGGAGTTGGGATCTGGGTATGGAGTTGGAATCTGGGTATGGAGCTGGCATCTGGGTATGGAGTTGGAATCTAGGTGTTGGAGTTGAGATCTGGGTGTGGATTTTGGACTGGGATCTGAGTGCAGAGCTGGGATCTGGGTGTGGAGCTGGGCTCTGGCAGCCCCAGCATTCCCAGTGCTGTGCTCCTGAGTCCAGTGGAGTTTATGCAGGACCAGCTGATCACTGAAGGTCAATCCCACCCTGGATGGGATCCAGGGAAGTCGCAGAGCAGCTGCTGGGCCAGGGTTGGTCCAGAGCCAGGAGGACAGGGATGGTTTCTGTGGACATCCAGCAGCTGCCTCCTGCCTGGATCTGTCCCTCCTGGGCTGGAAGGACTGGAAGCCATTCCTGGGCTCTAGGACAGCATCAGGAGCAAGGTTGGGAGCTTGTGATGAATTCCCAGAATTCCATCCCACCAAGCTGCCTCTGGGAGCTGCTCTGGCAACCTCCAGACACAGCAAATGAAACCCTTACGCTTCTCATGATTCCTACATTGTTTCAGGAAGCTTCTTCCCATGGAGATTGAGTCTGGGATGGTGGGAAAACAGGGAAAAGGGCAGAACAGCTCCACAGGCTGGATACCCCCATGGAAAGGCCTCCACAACCATCAGGGTTGGTTGCAACTCTTCCCACCAGCACAGATTCTGCAGTGTCATAAACAGCTGGGACAGGCTCCAAAACTGCTCCCAAAACTTCTGTTTTTACACAGGAGGTGCAGACAGGAGATCCAACCTCTTGCTTTTCAATTCTCAGTGGAAGGTCCATTTCTCTTTCCTCCTTCCATCTATTTTCATCACCTCTTTCACTTTCCATCCTCCATGTCTCTCCTTCTCCTTCTCCTTCTCCTTCTCCTTCTCCTTCTCCTTCTCCTTCTCCTTCTCCTTCTCCTTCTCCTTCTCCTTCTCCTTCTCCTTCTCCTTCTCCTTCTCCTTCTCCTTCTCCTTCTCCCCAGCCCTTCTCAGATTCCTCCTCAACGCCAGAGCTGAAACAGAGAGAATTCCAGAGTGGTTTTTGTAAAGTCTCTGTCTCCTTCCCACTGTGGAGGAGAAAGGGGAGGGTGAAGGTTCAGAGTGGGATGTTTTTGTTGTGCTGGCTGGATTTCAGTGGGGTTTGGGTGTGGTCTGGCCTGGGTTGGGATTTGCCCTCCTGCCACGGTACAGAGACTTTTGGAGGAGTTTTATTTCTAAATCTGGGCTGTGGCTCTGATTTCCTCCCTTGCCCGTGCCCGTGCTGATGGGATTTGGCCCTGCTGTCACTGCGATTTGCTTTGCCTCTCTGAGCTGTGCTGAGGCTTGGGGAGCGCTGGCAGCTCCCTGAGGTTGTGCCAGCCAGTCCAGTGTGAGGAAAGTTCTGAAATCTTCCCCTGGGTGGGGACAGAGCTGCCCAGGGAGCTCAGAATTTAATTTTGCTGCTCCAGTTGAGCTTGTGAATCTGCTGCTGTGGAATACAAGAGGGGCTGGGTCTCGCTGGGGGTGGAGGAGCTTTACTGTACCCCAAAACCTGGGAAAATCCACACAAAGAATACAAACTAAGACTAAAAATTCTGCCTGGAGGTGTGGTGTATAAAGGTCCCAACATGGGACAGGGAGAGTTGGGGGCAGCCCCGGGTCTGTCCTGGGAGGGATGGAGCAGTTACCTTGTGGTGGAACAGGGGAAAAGAAATCTTCCACCATTTAGGAGCTGAAGGTGCTTTCCAGGCAGAGATTCCTGACCCAGCAAGGATGTGAGTGCAGGGATGTCATGGGAAATGTGGGGTTTATGGAGGAAAGAGAAGAAGGAAATGGATTTTGGGGTGTCTGGAGCCACACAAAGGAGGAAAGCGAGGTCCTTGTGTCCTGGGGATGAAGGTCAGGGAGACATCAGACATGGGCTTGGTTTACAAACTGCTGCAAAAGCCTGGAGAGGTTCAGATACTGGGAACAAATTCTTCCTTGTGAGGGTAGAGAGGTCCTGGAATGGATTTCCAAGAGCAGCTGTGGCTGCCCCATCCCTGGAAGTGTCCAAGGCCAGGTTGGAGGGGGTTTGGAGCAACCTGGGATAGTGGGAGGACCCCCTGCCCTGGTCCTTTCCAATCCAAACCATTCCAGGATTTCCTGATTCTACAGTTCTGTTCCTGGGACATCCTTAGGCCAGATGGGAAATGCCCTTACTTCTAAATTTGGGATTCCAGGGCAAAGACAGAGGATCTTTCCAGGAGAATACCAGCAAACCTGGATTTTGAACCAATTGCTGGAAATTTGGGCTCTGGAACCACAGAACCTGGAATATCCTGAGTTGGAAAGGACCCACAAGGATCATCCAAGTCCTTCCTCCATCTCCTCTGCTGGGCATGACTCAGCCATGTCACCACCATAGTCACTCCTGAAGCAGGAAGAATGTCAAACATCCCATGGCCATCCCTGGCTGTGTTATATAAAGTCCCTTCACAGCAGTTCAGAGCTGTTCAGTGGCGCGAAGGTGTCGCTCCGAGTGTCCCCAAACCTGTTCTGCTCCCCCTCCCAGCCAGGACTTGGAGTTCTTGTGCAATTCCTGCCCTCCAGCAGCCCTTGCTGCACCCGGGGGCAGGACAGGCTCTGCTGGCAGCGGGCAGGGAACGGCTGCCAAGGCCTGAGAGCTGCACCATTTAATCCTGGGCAGAGCCAGGCTGGATTTCAGTGTTTGCTCAGGAGCGCATCGAGCTGCTCCGCTCTGACGTGGCATCACGGATTTCGCTTCCGTTTGTTCTCTTGTGTTTCCACTGTCCCCTGTGATCCATGGAAATCTCACACCACAGCTCTGGAGGTGTTTAAACAAATAAACCAGGCCCAAATTTCTCCAAACACCCAAACCCTGCCATTGCCTTGGTCCCAAGGCAAAATGCAGGGACAAACCAGGAGCTTCCTCAGCTGCTGCTCCTCACCACAGCAAGCCAAGCCCTCGTTAATTAAAGTGGCCTGCTCAGGGTTATAATTACTGTTCTCTGGCAGCTGGGAGCCCAAGATCAGGGGGACAGCTCAGTTTGTGGGATTTCCCTCCAGGCAATGGAAAACTGGAGGCATAAAGGGGGTGCTGGAAGCAGGGTTTGGTTCCAGCTCAGGCATCAGCAGGAGCTCTCCAGGCCTGAGTGCAGAAACCCAGGAGAACATTCCCATCCCAAAGGGTCCATCTAGCTCCTTCTCCTGTGGCTTTAGGGAGTGTTGTCCCATCCTTCAGGAACATCCTGGGAAGGAAGGAGGGGACATTTCTGGTGGGCACTAGGTGAAGGCCAAGAGGCAGGAGCTGGCTGGGAAGGGAGATGGGAGCAGGGGATCATGGAGTGGCTAAGTGGGAAGGGACCTTAAAGCCTATCCAGTCTCAGGGCAGGGACACCTCCCAGTGTCCCAGGCTGCTCCAAGTCCCTCCAACCCAGCCTTGGACACTTCCAGGGGTGGGGCAGCCCCAGCTGCTCTGGGAAATCTATTCCAGGACCTCACCACCCTCACAGGGAGGAATTCCTTCCTCACATCCAATCTAAATCTTTCCTGGTTTAGTTTAAAACCATTCTCCCTTGTCCTATCCGGGTTTCCATCTCTCATGGAGATGAAGCTCCAAGGCTGACAGCCCTGGGGAGCTCCTTGGCTGAGGGGCTCTGTCCCTCAAGGACAAGGAGGTTTTCATTTCTTTCATCCTCCAAACCCCTCTCTGTGCATTCCCTGATGTTCTTAGCTGCATGTTAATCCCCCATCCAGGGACCAGGGCTTTAGCATTAATAACCCATGGATAATTCAGCAGCCTGGGGTAAATTCCTGAATTTTTAATGTTTTATTTTGAAGTCCATGGCACAGCTTTCACTGCCAGGGGGGGGATTTCCCTCTTGGGATGAGGGAGAGGGTATTTACTGAGGGCTTCTGGGTGTGCCACTGTGGATGTTGGTGCAGCAAATCCCTTAATTATCCCATCAGGTTCCCTTTCCTTTGTTTTTGATGTGATTGAGTGTTCAGCAAAGTTGTTTTAATCCTGCAAAATCTCTGGTGGATTTGGCTGGGTGTGGCCTGGACAGAGATTTTGTATTACCATTATTTCTCAGTCTGAGTGTTAAAAGGAGGAGTGAGGAGTGGAATGCCAGGAGTTGGGTTTGGGCTGGAATGGGATGGAGATGCCAGACACCTGGATCTGGGATCTTTTCCCTGTGGCACTGGGACCCTAGAGACAATTAACACCTTGGGAGGACTCTGGCACATTTGGGAGCTTTCAGCTCAGACAGAAGAGCAAAGATCCAGGCTTGGAGCAGCTTTTGGGGAAGGGATGGTCCCTGCAAGCCTGCTCTCCACTGCTGCAGGCTGGGAAGAGCCATTCTCGCCTTCTCCAGGACTAAGCAGAGCCTTGAGGGCTTTCCCAGATCCTTTTCCTGGCTCAGGAAGGACATGCTGGTTCCTCAGAGCCCCACGGGGGTGGTGTCTCTTGGCGCTGGATTTGGTGCCAGGCTGCACCAGGCGGGGAGTCCGAGACCCCTGGGAGCTCCGAGCAGCCTGGAGCTGGGCCAGGGGCTCAGGCTGGGTTTAGGGAAAGGCTCCACAGGGTGCTGGGCACTGGACAGTCGTCCCAGGGACTGGTCATGGGTACCCAAGGCTGCCAGAGCTCCAGGAGCCTTTGGACAACATTCTCAGGCATAGGGTGCGATTTTGGGGTGTCTGTGCAGGGACAGGGGCCAGACTGGATGGTCCTTGGGGTCCCTTCTCACTCAGGATGTTCCCTTAACAGAGCAGGGCCTGGGCTGGAATCTCTTCCCTGCTGTTTTGGATCTCCTGTCTGCACGTCCTGCTTTGGTTGTTGCTTTGCTGGGAATTTTTCTTCTTCCAGACCCAACGTTTCACCTCTTCAAGCCTTTCTAGCCTGGGATGGAGAGTGTGGGATCTGGAGTTAACACTCTAAGGAATCTGGCTTGGCTGGGAGCGAAGCCCTGGGGGTTTTGGTGTCACAAAACACCCGGGGTTTCTGTTCCCAAGCCCTTGACCCCTTGGCCAGGCCCCTGCTTGAAGAGGGTCACCAGCTGAGCGTTTCTTTATCCATCCTTGTGCTCCCTTATTTATCCATGGTTATTCCTCCATCCTTGTTCTTAGTTATTTGTCCATCCTCGCCCTCACAGAGCAGCCAAAATCCGGGAACCAGTGCTGGGCTCAGTTTCTCCTCCTCCCTCGGGACCTGCCCAGCCCCAGGAGAATGAAGCCCTGGAGGAGCCGGTGGTTAAGTGGCCCTTAATTGATTCTGAATAATCCTGACAGGTTCTGGGGAATCGCCCCTTTCCAACTGAATGGCTCGGGCTGGGTCTGTGTGGATGCCGATGCTGCTTTGCTTGGCTGCATTCCTGCCCTTCCAGCCCGTGCTTTCCTTTTAACCCTTCCTTTCCCGGCTTCTTCGCAGAATCCAGGAATGGGGATGGTTTCCCCACCCTGTTTACCTGCAAAGATTCCTCACCTTCTTTGCACTGGGCCTGGGGAGCCTGGAGTTTGTCTCTCTTTTTTTGTTTGTTTGTTTTTGTGTTTTTTGTTTTGTTTTTGTTTGTTTGTGGCTTTTTGTTTGTTTGGTTGGGTTTTTGCTTTGTTTTGTTTCCCAGCGGAGTGCTCAGAACAGCTGTTTTATTGTTTGTACCTCTGTTACCAACCTGGCAAACTCAGGAGTGACTGGAAGGGGCTGGGGGGATGGAACGGAGGGTCTCAGCTCTAAATTGTCCCATTTTGGGGGAACAGAGAGCACGGCTGCACTGCTGAGAGCTCCCATTCCTCTCCAGCCCCTCTCTGGGGTCCAGGTGGACCCTGGGCTGTGTTTCCACTGTCCCTTCCTCTGTCCTGCCAGTGGGAACCATTTCACCCTTCACAAGGGACAATTTTTCCCCATGTCCTGCTGCCTGTGGCACAAGAGCCGATGTTCCCATCTCCCTGTGCTCTGAGGTTGTATTTCCCCCCAGGCCCTGTCCCAGCAGTGGAAACCCTGATTCCCTCAGTGCCCTTCCCCTGGCTGTGCCCCACGTGGGGTGACCCCCATATCCCCCTGTCCAGGGGCTTGGATCAAAAACCTTGATCAATAATCTGCTGTGAAGGTGGGGATGCCCAGGGCACCTCCAGATGCTCCCTGTGCCCCACAGGGACAAGGACAGGACACAGGACCTGCATTCTGTCCATGCCCCATGTCCAGCTCAGGCTGCCCCCTTTTGTCCCACTGGAACCTCCAGCACCCCACAACACACCCAGGATGTTTGGGAGCTTCTCCCACAGTGGGCTCTGAGGCAGTAGCAGAGAGGCTGCAGCAAAGGCTCCTCAGAGTCTCCTTCCCTTTGTAAACCCCAGTCCTGAGGTTCAGCAGCTCTGGAGCAGCTGCTTCCCAGCTGTGGGGTGAGACCCTATCCCTGCATCCTTCCCATACCTGGATCATCCCTATCCCTGAATCCCATCCTCCCTACCCTGGATCATCCCTATCCCTGAATCCCCACATCCTCCCCATTCCTGACCCTAACCCTTCACCCTCCTGGGTGTTGTGTTTATCCACTCTCCCCATCCCATCCCTGCATCGTTCCAGGGTCTGCATCCTTGCATCACCCCCTAACCCTGCATCCTCTCCATCCCATCCCTGCATCCTCCTCAACACCACATCCCTGTATCTTCTCCATTCCTGAGCTCATCCCTGCATCCCCCTGACCCTGAACCTCTCCCCATCCCATCCCATCCCATCCCATCCCATCCCATCCCATCCCATCCCATCCCATCCCATCCCATCCCATCCCATCCCATCCCACCCCATCCCACCCCATCCCATCCCAGGCTCTCCTGGCTCCCCTGTGCCTCGGGCTGGCAGTGGTACAGCCCTGCCTGCAGCGCCCGCTGCTCCGGGGACGTTGCTGGAAGGTGAAGGCAGCGGCTGCGGGGGCTGCGGCGGCCGCATCCAGCCCCGCCAGTTCCCGGGAGAGGCGCTGGGAAGGACCGCGCACCCAGCTCCATCCCGACCCCTCCCGCGGTCCAAGCAGGAGCCATGACCCAGGGCAAGGTAGGAGGGAGGCCGGAGCGGGCAGGACGAGTCCGTCCCTGTTGCATAACGGCGCAGCTGGAGGAGGAAAGAGGGGTGGAGGGGAAGGAATGGAAAGAATAAAACGATGGGGGAAGGGGGGAGCTGGGTACCTGTGCGCGGACCCTGCCATGGGGGTGGAAGGGGTTGGGGGGCTGGAAGGGGCTGAGGGGCTGGTTTTGGGGTTGGGGGCTGGTTTTGGCTTGGTTTTGGGTTTGGGGGCTGGTTTGGGCTTGGTTTTGGGGCTGTGGGCTGTTTTAGGGGTGATTTTGGGATGGGAGGCTGGTTTGGGGTTGGTTTTGGGATTGGGGGCTGATTTAGGGGGGGTGGATGCGCAGCTCAAACCCAGTTGGACCTGTGGCAGTTCCACCCCCCACCCCCCCTCCCCCCCGCCACGGCCCCTATCCCGGGGATGTTTGTGCTGTCCCATCCCCGTTCCCTCCTGGCAGTGCCCGGAGCTGCCCCGAGCACCTCTTGCCCGGCCCAGGGGCTCTGTATTTCGGGGATTTTGGGGATTTTGGACTTCTCCAATGCTCCCAGACCAGGGAGGGGGAGTTGTGCATCCTCTGCCAGCTCATGCACCGTCGCCATGGCAACGCTCTGGATGCAGTTCCATCCCTCTGAATGTCCTTGGATATCCGGGGATGGTGGGGAGGGGGCTTGCATGATCTCGTCCCCCTAAACTCAAGGGGCAGGGAAGGACAGTCCCTGGGGGCTGCCACGGGAGGTGGCACAGCTGCATCTGCCCGTGGGACACATCCCAGCCTGGCCCCTCCTGTGTTTTCAGGGGCTGTGACCCCTTCAGTCGAAGCCCTTCTCACTCTGCTCTGTTAATGCCTGGTGGTTTGGGGTTCATTGCGATTCCAGCCCCGCATCCCTGGCGTCTGCGGGGACTGAGCTGGCTCCTCCGGTGGCAGCAGAGGAGCCCAGGCTGACAGTTTATCCCAGGCTGATCTGGAAGGTTAAAAGGATCATGTTCCCAAGGAGAGACGAGTGCTCGGGTGGCCCCAGGTTGGCTGCTTGCTGCGATCCCAAACCCTTCGAATGCTGGGAAGCAGCAGAGCTGAGCCTCCACACGGGCAGAGATAAAATTCTGGAGGGCCATACCAGAGCATTCCTGGGAGCAACTCCCCAAAATGGGTGTAAACGGGAATGAAGAGTTCAAGATTTTCTGCCCAGGAACTGAAATCTCTTTTTAAGGAGCAAGGTAGGAAATTTGATGAAAAGCAGAGAATTCCTTGGATGTTTTTGGTGTCACATTGAGCCCGAGGCACTGCAGGGGCTCTGTGGCTCCCCTCAGACCTCCCTGCCTGGAACTTCTCATCCCAATTAACACCTCAGGGGCTTTCCCATCTCCCCTGAGTCATGGATGCCCCTTCCCGGGGTGCAGGGATGGGCCCGTGTCCAGTGTTCAGGAATGGCTGGATGTCTCCCAGTTCCTGCCCCCATTTCCAGAACCTGTCCATGCCAGGCTCTCATTCAGGGTGCTTTCTGGGATGCTTTTACTCAGCTCTCTCTCCCTCTTTGCCCCTTTCTGTGCAGCTCTCTGTGAACAGCAAACCCCCCAGCTCTGAGGGGCAGGGGGACAAGAAGGACAATGCCACAGCCCCCCCGGCTCCTCCATCCTATGAGGAGGCAACAGCAGGAGAAGGGATGAAATCCGGGGCTTTCCCTGCCCCACCGGCGGCCCCGCTCCACCCCAGCTGGGCTTACGTGGATCCCAGTAAGTCCTTCCATGGCTGTACTGGGGTGAGCCCCTGGGAGAGGGGGCAGAGATCCCCCCCAGGACTGGAGAGGAGAGGGAGAACAAGGATTAGAGGGGGACCAGGAATAAGAGGAGGGCCAGGGATGTGGTGCCCAGTTTGGCCCAGGGCAGAGCTGCAGCTGTGAACTGTGAGCTCTGTCTGCACAGGAGAGTCTCTATCGATGTGTAAAAGTCTCCATCTACCCTGGAGCATCTCCATCTGCAGATAAAAGTCCGTGTCTGTAAATAAAAACCATTTCAGCCATCACAGAGACCTCACTCCCTTCCAGATGTGGGACTAAACTCCTTTCCAGTTCCATGGCAGGAGAAATCCCCATTCCCAGCTCGCTGCCCTGGGAGATCCTGGCTCCTGGGGCTGGAAGGAAAGTCCTGGAGCAGCTGTAGGCCCCCCCCCCCCCACCTCCTCCTGTAGCTCCTGCCCAGTCCTAGCTCTCAGAGCAGCTGAGTGACACAGTTGGTGTCACAATTGGTGTCACAGCCCTGAGTGTGGCTGTTGGCAGCTTGTGGCAGAGCCAGGGAGGCTGGGACATGGCTGGAGCAGAAGGCTGGATTGTTCCAGCATCCTTGTGGGCATTCCTGGGCAAACCAACAGTTTTTCCATCACCCAGAAGCTCCCTGGAGCTTCTGCTGGGCCCTAGCAAAGGACAAAGCCCTGGCAGTGCCCAGGGAATGGCTGCAGGCTTGCAAACAGGGCTGGGTCAAGATGGGGTGGCTGGGAAGTGACCCTGGGAGTGGCTAAGTGTTTGCTTAGCACAGTTCCAGCCAGAGAAAACGCTGGAAGGTTGGTGTTTAGGGACTCCTGATCCCTTGCCTTGCTCCATCCTTTGCTGCCTATTGTGTCCAGCTTCAGGGGTGGGATGCTTGGGGAAGGGCAAGGAGTGACAACTTCCCCCTGGTGTGTCTGTGCCAGCATATTCCCATGGTTTCTCAGCCTTTTCCCTAAAGAACAGAGGGGGTAAAACTCCCAGGTAGCTCTGGGGATCATCCGGATTTTTCTGCTTTCACAATGAATTAGTATGGGTGAGGCCCAAATGGGATGGGATTGGGTATTTTGGGTCTCCAGGTGGGAACCCCACTCTATGGGATGTCTCACACCTTACTGGGAGCACCTGGAGAGAAGGGATGTGGATTTGGGGTTGCTTCTGTGACAATGACCTCAGCACACACTGTGCTGCTGTGGCCTTGGATGGGGGATGGGTGTGGGGACACCAGGAGGGAGGAGGAGAAACCCTCTGGATGCTGGGGACACTGCCAGGGAGGGAGGAGGGTAAAACCTTTCAGTTCCTGCGAGGCACTGAGTGCCAGCTGGGTGTTTAGGAGGCTTGGAAGTGTCCCAGGTACTCTGGGCCTGATGAGGGACCCAGGAGAACATGCAGGAGTAGGGTGCTTCAGCTTCAGTGGGGCAGGAAGGAAGGACCAAGGGATTTATTGGCAATACATCTGCACCAGGGACTGATTTCCTGCTGGGGGCACCTAAGTTAGGCTCCTGCATTTCCAACAAGCAACTTTTGACCAGGAAGACAGGAGAAATTCAGGATCAGGACCTTGAGTTTGGCTATCCTGGTGTCTGCTCTGAGATCGAGAGGATCTTTGCTCCATCTTCCCAGAGGATTTGGGTATCCCTGAGCTCAGAAGCTTTAGGAGGAGGAGAGGCATCTGTGGACCAGGCAGGGACAGGAATGTAAAGCAGGAGAATCACACAAAAGTCCTTCTGTGGAAACCCAGAAGGGGGGGACATCAGCAAAGGAAGTAAAGAGGGCACAGAATGATCATGGGATCCTGGAATGGTTTGGATGGGATGGGACCTTTAAGCCCACCCAGTGCCACCCCTGCCATGGCAGGGACACCTCCCACTATCCCAGACTGCTCCAAGCCCCAGTGTCCAACCTGGCCTTGGACACTTCCAGGGATGGGGTAGGGAAAAGCAACAGGAGCTTCTGTTCCTGTTTTGGCAAAGCAGAGATGACTTGTGTGGTGATTTGAGGATTTGGGGAAAGATTTTTCTCACTGGTGGCATCAGAACTGTTCCCTCCTTTTTCAGGCTTGGTGCTTAACTGTTCCCTGAGTCCATGCATGGAAATTGGATTGAGGGATGAACCTCAGGGAGCTGCCAGGAGCTGCTCTGGGAGCAGGGACATTGTTGACAAAAGACACGATGCAAACAGCTCAGGAGAGCAGCAGGGAATCCTCCTGCTCCCGCTGGGAGTGCTGAGTCACGGCTGCTCTGGGGATGCTTTAATAGCCAGGGAAAGGAGAGCAAGGGATGATCCCAACCCTCCAATTGCTCTGGAAGGTTTGGTGTTTCCTCAGACAGGGATTAATCCTGGTGTTGGAGTGGTTTGTGAGAGCGTTCCCCACTCTGTTCCCAGGGATGGTCCTGATGAGCTCAGGAGCGGGAAAGGAGCAGACAACACCTGGGAATTTGGGGCAGCTGAGCCGTGCTTGCTCCCTGGGGCCATGTTGCAGCAGCTGGGGGGGATTGGGGTGGGAGCTGCTCCCTTTGGGCTCTCTGCAGGCACCAGCCCGAGCTACGGCAGCGGGGGGTACCCCGGGGACACGGAGCTGCTCACCACCTTCAGCTGGGATGACCACAACGTGCGCAGGGTGTTCATCAGGAAGGTGAGGGAGGGACACCCCCTTCTGCTCCAGACTGGAGCCAGAGCTGGAGCCCTCAGCCCCTGGAGGGGCCTGGCTGTGCTGGGTTCTGGGATCTCACGGATCACCTCTCCCTACAGGTTTATGCCATCCTGATGGTCCAGCTCCTGGTCACTGTTGTCATTGTGGCTTTTTTCACCTTCTGGTAGGTGCTGGGTGTGTCCTGAGTCACCTGGGACCCAGGCCCTGGGCAGTTCCTGGGAGCTGTGTCACACTTGGATTTTTTTTCAGAGTATTCCAATAGAAAAGCAAAGCTGAAGGAATACTCAGAGGTCCCTCAGTCCCACCTATGCTCAGGATGGGATCACCCATGCTGGGTGATCCCCTGGGCTGCTGCCCTTGGGCAGTAAGTGCTGGGTTTTCCCTGTGGGAGTTACCAGATCCCTGCTCCAGGGGCTGGGTTCCCTCCCCTGCTCACCCCCCTCTCCAGCTCAGGTGACTGAGCACTCTGGGCGTGTGTGTCTCATGTTGCCTCCAGAATAAATAATGGATCACTGCCAGCCGGAGGATTTGGGCTCCCTAAAACCCTGTGGGAGCCATTCCCAGCCAGCTCCAGTGGGGAACTGGGGGAGCAGTGCTGCCCTTCCCATCTAGCAGCTGGAATTCCTCTCCACAGGCTCAGGCTGCTGAAGGGATTCACTCAGGGCTGAGTTTTTAATCCCCATGCTAGGGCTGTTCCGGGGTTCATTGAGCAGGGAGCTGTGAGGGATTGGATTTTTCCTGCTCAGGAACTTTCCTTCTGTCTTGCAGTGAGCCGGTCAAGGGTTACATCCAGACCCACTCTGCCTGGTACTGGGCTTCCTAGTGAGTATGCCTGGCTTTTCCTGTGGCCTTGTGTACTCCAGACAGCCTGGGTGGGGATGTGGGAGGGTCTCCAACACTTCCCAAACATTTCCCTGTCCTGTGTGTGAAGAATCACTCCAAAGTGTCCAGCGGCAGCTGGGGCAGGTCATGGAATGGGTTGGGTTGGGTTGGGTTGGGAGGGACCTTAAAGCTGCCCTGGTGCATCCCCTGCCATGGCAAGGACACCTTCCACTGTCCCAGCCTGCTCCAAGCCCTGTCCAACCTGGCCTGAGACACTTGCAGGGATTC